>NC_142874.1:134300939-134608439 GCF_051225735.1 Oryctolagus cuniculus
AAACTCAAGGATGAATGGTCTGCAGTTGGTGTTTGACTTAAGACATTTCTTGAAATTCTGTATCCCAAGTCAGAGTATCTGGGCTTTGGGTCTTGGCTCCATGTCCTATCCCGGCTTCCGTTGATATTGCACACTTTTCAACCAGTGGGTGATGCTGAAGTCGTTGGGTTCCTGCCATCATGTGGAAGACCATATTGAGCTTCCAGCTCCCAATTTGAGCCAAACTCAGTTCAACCAGTACTGATATCTGGGAGTGATCCAGCAGTTGGAAGCTCCCCTATATACCTGTCTGTTTGTCTTTAAAATGAATAAATAAATATTATTTTTGCAAACAAAAAATCCTTAATGCTTATCTTATTTTTTTTGACAGCCAGAGTTAGACAGTGAGAGAGAGAGACAGAGAGAAAGGTCTTCCTTCCATTGGTTCACCCCTCAAATGGCTGCTGTGGCTGGCGCGCTGTGCTGATCCCAAGCCAGGAGCCAGGTGCTTCCTCCTGGTCTCCCATACAGGTGCAGGGCCCAAGGACTTGGGCCATCCTCCACTGCACTCCCGGGCCACAGCAGAGAGCTGGCCTGGAAGAGGGGCAACCAGGACAGAATCCGGTGCCCCAACCGGGACTAGAACCCGGGGTGCTGGTGCCGCAAGCAGAGGATTAGCCTAGTGAGCTGGCCCATTAATGCTTATCATTAACTATAAGATAGCAATGCATTTAGCTAAAAGAAATAAGATAACTAAAAATTATTGGAAGTAAAAATGCTGCCTCATTTTAGACCTTGATTTTAAGGGGTCCATGTATCATTCAAATGGCATTGAGAAATAATAGAATTTAGAAATGTCAGTTGAGATTGAAAATTTGAAAATCAGTATATAAGTGGTAGCAGAAGTTTGGGATGTAGATGATGTCTCCGGGTATTTTGATATAAAGCAAGAATAATCTAAGGCCAAGGGTGATGTTCTACTCTGCATGTATCATAAGAGATAATTAGGGAGCAGTTACTTCAAAATGAAATAATGAAGACCCTGAAAAAAGATAAAAGTCAGAGAGAGCAGGCACTGCAAACACTAGGTGGCGCTCAAGGCTCCTCTTTAGTGTTCTATTTCCATTAAGACTGGGTGGAGTTAAAGGGTAATGTTACTCCTCTGTGCAAGATGTCCTTTTGGGAATTTGCTTCTTTAGTTTTATATTTATTTACAAGGAATATCCTAAGGCCTAGATGTGATCTTTAGCCATTAGGGTTTGGGGCATGTGAGGCCCATAGCAGCTCTAGGCATTAGGCAATCCAGCCCTGAGTCCCACTCTCACACTTTTGCCCTCACTGAAACCACCTGTAACTTTCTCAGGTTGTTTTTTATTTTATTTTTTTTGGATGACCTGCAGCATAATTCCTTGATCCAACCATCAGTCTACCCTTTCAGAATGAACTGAGCAGGGCGATGTCCCAATGCATTGCTTGTGTATCACTATGCCTCGTGATCGTTAGAACTGATTAAGGTGTGAAATTGATTGAGATGTATGGGGCTGAAAAAATGGGGATAATCAATTCTCTGGTCTTGGTCTTCTCTGTTCAGTTTAATTTAAATATAGATCTAATATTATTTTTAAGATTTATTCATTTATTTGAATGTTAGAGTTACAGTGAGGGATAGGGAGAGAGACACCTTCCATCTATTGATTCGATCCCAAAATAGCTGCAGTGTCCAAGGCTGGGCCAGGCAGCAGCCAGGAGCCAGGAGCTTCATGAGTGTCTCCCACGTGTTTCAGGTGCTCAAGCACTTGGGGCATCTTCCGCTGCTTTCCCAGGATATTCACAGACTGCTGGACTGGAAGTGGAGCAGCCAGGATATGATGTCAGCATTGCAAGTGGCAAATTGACCTGCTACACACAATGCCAGCCACAAGGTCAAGTATTTCTAATAAAAATCTAGTGGTTATACTTGTACTGTATTTAAGTATACACTGGATTTGAAGATTTAGCAGAATAATATAAACAATGATTTTATATCAAAACTTTTTTAAAAAAGGATTATTTATTTAATTCAAAGTGAAAGAAGGAAAGTCAGAGAGAGAGAGAGAGAGAGCGAGCGAGCTTCCATCCTTTTGTTGGTCCGCTCTCAAAATGCCTACAACAGCCAAGTCTGGGTCAGACCACACCATCATGGTGTCTCATACGAATAGCAGGAGTCCAGGTATTTGGACAATCTGCTGCTGTCTTGTCACGTGTATTAGCAAGATGTTGCATCAGCAGCAGAACAGACAAGAACTAAATCTGCATTCCAACACGGGATGCCATTGTCCCAAGTGGTGACTTAAGCCACTGTGCTCCAATGCCATCCCATTAACATTTATTGAAATGAGGTTTTGAAAATGCTGTGAGAAACAAAATACAAATGTATAATGTCTAAATAATATGTAACTATAATATAAATTGAATATATAATAATGTATGATAATATATACAAAATAGTTAAACATATTTCATATAATACATTTTATATAATCTAAGTACATATATAATAAATAACAGATATAAACACCATATAAGTAAAATATATGATAAATTAATTTTCTTTTTTCACTGCTTTTAATGTAACTACTAGAAATTTAAAGTTATTTATATATATATAAATATATATATATATATAGAATCTTTTGCTGCATAACAAAAATGGAGTGACTTAAGCATTATGTATTTACCCTGCAATTTCCTTGGTTTAGGAGTGTGGACGTATATACTGATGTCCTCTGCCCAGGATCCCATATCAATTGTGCTAAAAGACCACATTCTGGGGCCAGCACTGTGGCGCAATGGGTTAATTCCCTGACCTGAAGCTCCAGCCTCCCATATGGATGCCGATTCTAGTCCCGGCTGCTCCTCTTCCGATCTAGCTCTCTGCTATGGCCTGGGATAGCAGTAGAGGGTGGCCCAAGTCCTTGGGCCCCTGCACCCATGTGGGAGACCTGGAGGAAGCTCTTGGCTTCTGGCTTCAGATCAGCGCAGCTCTGGCCGTTGCAGCCATCTGGGGAGTGAAACAGTGGATGAACGACCTCTCTCTCTGTCTCTACCTCACTCTATAACTCTATCTTTCAAATAAATAAAAATAAATTTCAAAAAATAAAAATAAAAGCCCCATTCTTATCTGAAGACGCCATTGTATAATAATCCACTTCTAAACTCACTCAGGATCTAAGGCCATGTGTATCCTGGAGTCCTTTGTCATGGAGGTTTCTCCTTACTCAGTTTACAACGTGTATGCTTTCTTCTTCATTTCCTAGGAAGGGCAAAAGTAACTTCAATGAGCGAGATTTATGGAGCATAACCTCATCACAGGAATGACATCCCATTTTGTTTGATATGAAATAAAAGCTAATCAGAAGGGAGACATCCCTTCACCATCACTATATACCCATGATTTGGAGGAAGACCCAGCTCTCAGTGACACTCAGGGAGAGGAGATATCACTGGGAGTCACTGAAGTGTTAGCTGGTCACACACCTGTGCTTAACCTAGCAATGTTAATGAAAGCACACATCCCCAGTTAGCATTCGGGATTCTGAGATTTCATGGTTGGTTGGTTGAGTTTAAAATTCTTTTTTGGAACAAGTTTACATTGGATAAAATTATGAATGGAAATTACCTCTAAATATACAGAGATAAAAGTAATTTCCAGAAACCCAAAATCTGGGTAGCTATTTTATTTGCTCCAATGATAACAATACTTGAAAATGTAATTTGAATATGTAATACAATATGCAGCTTAAACCAGTGTAGGTAAACATGTAGAACCATCAAGGATCTGTGGCAGAGGTGGCATTGGTCAAATAATTGAGGAGTCACTACTTGGATTAGATTCCTCGATGGAGAAATGGAATCACAAAAGCAATGGTTCTTCCTCTCCTGGAAAACTGAACTTGGACAAAGATGATTCTACAGTTTCAAGTATTTCTAGTGATAGAGTTTTCTAAGCTCAATGACATGTGGGTTATCTGCTCATTTACAAAAAATTAGTAATTTATATGTCTGGAAGTAATAAAGCTTAATTATGGATGTAAATGGGCTGAAGTCTCCTACACAATTGATAACTTCTAGGGTAATGATAGGCTTGGATGATTACAAATAAGAGAGAATGGTAGATAAAAAATGAAACCATCACAATCAATAGTTATTCATGTAAAGTATAAACAAAAATATATTAAGTGAAAAGTAATTCTCTTTATATTGTGTAAAATGCCAATTACAAATTAATCTTAGTTCTATGAACCGTGTAGCTATTCTTCAGCTTACCAATGAATAACTATTCCCAATAGCTATTCACTTACTGATATTTGGTAGTAGTTATTTACTTTTTTATGTACTTGAAAGCGGACCAAGGAGAGAAAGCCTTCCATCTGCTGGTTCCCTTCCCCACTGCCTGCAACAGACAGGGCTATGGGGCTAGAGCGGGTAGAAGCTGGGAACCTGGAACTCTATCTCTGTCTCCCATGTGGACCATCAGCCTCATCCTCCCAGGATGCATCAGCTGGAAGCTAGATCAGAAGCAGAGAAGTTGAGACTCAAACCAGGCACTCTGACCTGGGATTTAGGTGTTGTAAGCTGTGGCTTAATCTGCTGCACCACAATACCTTCCCTACCAACAGTAATTTTTATCTTCGTTTTTAATAATTTTCTACAATTACAAACTTTAATAATTAGTTCATATTTTATAAACTTTTTTGTGAAATAAATTCATTTGGTCATAAATATCAGCATACAATTTAATACTAGAGGTCAGTAACAATTACCTGTAATATAAATCCAGAATACATTTAACCAGGCCAGTTAGATTTGTGTACTATCAACCATAATTAAAACATAGATAAATTTAATCATAGGAGCTGAAAAACTCAAATATTACCACAGTATACTTTTTTTGGTTATTGTGTTTTTAAAGTGTTTATACAAAATGAGTGTTTGACAGAGGATCCTTTGGATAACATAGATATTTGCAAAAACCAATTTTCGAGTGTTACGAACATGTAACTAATGAATAATAGATAACAACAGAGTTACAATTAGCTTTCATATTGCTCTCAAAGAACAGTACTGCAGAAAAAGCATAACAGGCTTTATTCCAACTGGGACTATAATATAAAAAGAATCTGTATTTCAAGGTCACATTTGTTTAGTTTTCATATGAGTTAACAAGAACGATTGCACAAAATTTCAAAAGTTTCGTGTTTATTTGTTTCATAACATAATAAGGAACATAAGTAGATTCTGAGATGGGAGTTCAGGAGACATTTAAACAAGATACAGTCAACAATGATATTTCTCACCAATGTGAACAAGGCTGCATAGTTAATAGTACTAATTAATGGTCATACTATTATTTTATGATTCAATATTATATTGATAACCTGAAGGATGTCATCATATGAATTTTATTATGTCATAAAATTTTATTTAATTCCATATCATATTTTATTGTTTCTCTCAATTATTGCTGTACTGCTGACAACCCTGAAATTTAGTGGTATAAAACAATGGCTTTATGACTTTTCTTAATTTGATGTGTAAAAATGTGAGCAGGGAATAGCTGGGTGATCATGTTGATGGATTTTCAGCTGGGTCCCCATGTCAACAGCATAAGCTGGTGGCTGAGCTGAGGTAGCATATCGTAGATGGCTTCATTCTAATGTCTTCTCTTTCAATATTCCTCTGTATGGTCTTTCCACATGGCCGGCTTGGATTTCTTCACAGTGCAGCACTGAGAACAGCTAACTTCTTATAGGACAAATGGCAGTGATGGACATATTACTGGATAGACCGGGAACATCTGCCCAAATCTGAGCTTTCCATCTTGTGAAAAATGCTAGAAAATCAATATTTGAATGATTTGATTTCTGCCTGGTTCTTTGACTTCTTTCCACTCCTTCCCCGCTACAGTCTGTAATCTCTAGATTATTTGGAACTTTTGCTACCAAGACTTTCCATTCTTGCTCTCTTAAGATTAGAATGCTCCTGTCTGATAGCCATATAAATGTTACTTGCTGTTTCTTTTTATGGCAATGCACAGGACAAATGTCACTTTAGAATATCATCTTTGACCACCTTATTTTAGTAGTTATCCCAGTCAGTTCTTGACCTTTTATTCATGGTTTTCTCTATTAATCATAATTATATCTATATTTACATTTATAAGCATGGATATAGATAGATAGATAGATAGATAGATAGATAGAAAGTATGCTGAATATTTATTTATTTATTTGAAAGGTAGAGAGGGAGAGACAGAATGAATAACTTCCGTCTGCTGGTTCACTTCCAAAATGACTGTAACAGCTGGAGCTTGGCTGATCTGAAGCCAGGAGCTCCTTTTGGATCTCCCATGTGGGTGCAGGGACCCAAGTACTTTGGCCATCTTCTGCTGCTTTCTCAGGCACATTAGCAGAGAGCAAATAGGAAGTGGAGCAGCTGGGACTAGAACCAGTGTCCATATGTGATGCTGCTGCCACAAATGGCGGCTTTATCCACTCTGCCACAGCACTGGCCTCTTAGTTATTTCTTCAATTGTTCATGGTCTGCATCAGAGCACCACAAGGCTCACCAATGAATATTTTACAAGTTTATGTATCGTATTATTGTGACAAATGTCATTTTCTTAACTAAATTAAGAAATTACAAGAAATTCTCCTGATAGTTCTATGTTAATTGGCAAAAAAAATGTCATACAATTGAATGACAGGAATGAAACGTTTGTGTGTTTGTGTGTATGTGTGTGTTTGTGTGTGTGTGGGTAGAGATAGTTGGGAGAAAGCGTTCCCAGAGTGTTATTGTTATTTTTATCTTTGGGAGATGATATTTTTGGTGTTTTATTTTTAAATTCTCTGTATTTTCTTATTTTTTAACTATGAGTCCTTATATAACATGCTTTATAACAGTAATTTAAATACAATTAAATACTACAAATTTTATTAAAATATTTTTATTTCAACAAGACTAGACTTTTGCTCTTGTTATCTTACCATGGTATAGAGACTTTCTATGCCAGATTTTCTGTTAATCTTATTTTTCAACAGCATACAGTAATCCATGGTATGGTTTTATTTAAATTAAAGCCAGTTAGGTTTGATCAATATATTAGTTTTCTTTGGGGATGCATTGAAGTAATTGCATAAATGATAGAGAAAATTAATACCCATTTTGCCCTTGGCATAACAGCTTTTCTTCTGCTGTGTAGAAAACTGGATCACATAAATGTTAAATTTGTGCTGTTCTGCTGACAGTAAAACTTAAAGAAAGCCCCCATGCTATTAAGCTCAAGTTAAGAGTAGAGCAAAGAAATTTCGCTATTGTAAGAGAAATGTGAGCTTTGCAGAAAGTAAATTGGCTAGGAGAAATTCAATGAGGTGCCATCTAAAATGAGTAGATAAAGTAAAGGGAGTCCTTTGTAGAGCCTGTGAGAAAGCAATTTAGATATTCGTGGTGATAGCTCAGATGTCTGGACGCCTACAAGTAATCTAAATCTGAAACTACTTGAAGGATATTGGACAGGAATACTCCATCTTGTATCATCTTTGGGTTTATCTTTGCTCGTTGATCTGTCATCCCTGCTTAACCACTCATTATTTAGTGTATCATCCCATTAAAAAGAGTGCAAGAACAAAGATTTCACACCACAAAGACCAAAGCAGCCTCCTTGCGCGGCAAAGTTGTCTGCATGCTCATTCTTCATGATGACTGCTTCGTTTTCATCCTGCTTCAAATACAGCTGGAAACATTTTAATGATATTGCGTTCAGGATACAATCATGTATATGTGGCCATTAAACAGCACTTTTATGTGCAAAAATAGAAAAGAAATGAAAAGAAACAAAAACAGTCACTGAAATGAAAAAAAAAGATAATCAAATTCACTATCTTTATAGTTAGCAGCCTATTTATCATGAAAAATGTTTTCTCCAATCATCATATCAAAAGGTTATATTGCATGTTTAATCATGAGTTGTGTAAAAATCAAGAATATAATTGTTTCATTAGAGAACTAGCAACTTACAGAAAAGTAGTGAGATTTTATTGAGTTTGGAACATAGAATTAAAGAGTGACCTAATTATTTATAGTTTAATTTCTCAGTGCAACGTGTTTTGTTTCATTTTGCTTTCTGGTCATGGGACATATTGTACTGCCCTATTCATAATGCATTCAGAACAGTGCCCATATTGCTTCCTCAATATAAGGACTTGAACACTCATGTGTTGTGATAGATGCAGGAAATGGGCAAAGTCATAAACAGCTGGTAGAAGAGAAACTGACATGTTCTCATGTTAAAGGAATGGGTCTTCAACATTTGAATACATTTTAACAATGAAATTTCCTTTCAGAAATTTAATATTCCTTGTAGAAATATAATATAGAAAGAGTTGACCAAGCATGCCACAATTTATATAGCAGGATGATCAAAATGTCAATTTAAGAATATCTAGGGGCTGGTGCTGTGGCAAAGTGGATAAAGTCACTGTCTGCAGTACCAGCATCCCATGTGGGCACTGGTTCGAGACCAGGCTGCTTAACTTCAGAACCAGCTCTCTGCTCTGGCCTAGGAAAGCAGTGGAGGATGATGTGAGGGCCTGGGACCCTACAGTCATGTTGGAGACCACAAAGAGGCTCCTGCCTCCTGGATTCGGATCAGCCCAGTCCTGGCCATTGCGGCCATTTGGGGAGTGAACTGGATAATGGAAGACCTCTCTCTCTGCCTCTGCCTCTCTGTAACTCTGCCTTTCAAATAAATAAATATTTTAAAAAAGAATATCTAAACATCCCATACAACTTCAATATGTCAATCTTAATAGATGGACAAAAATTTAGTATATCCAGTTCATGAAAAAATTTACTGATTCAATATTACAATGTCAAGTAGTTTATTGGAAATTGGCCATTAAATATAAAAAAGCAGTGACATTCCAAAACATGTTTGCTAGCAGTTTTGAAGACAGTGTGTAAAATGTTAACCATGGTAATATTGAGTAAACTTTGACGAATATTTTGTTTTGAACAGTATATATTAATCATAAGAGAATGCCAATTCTATTCCTAAAATGTTACAGATTTTGACAGTGGGTGGCAATTACTCTGGGTTGGTGAATAATTAGAAATGCTGAAATTTAACCTAAAATTTCACTCCTAACTCTTTAAATAATGAAACTTACATTTTCAAATAATCCTTATTTTATTCAAATCACATTCTGGAAAGTACAAGTGGAATATGGAAGTGTTCTTTAAAAATTAAATAATATTGTCCCAAATTAATTTTTTAAGATAAAGGCTTAAAACTTACAAATTCCTTATGCTTTTAAAAGGTACTAGTTAGATTCTTGCCATAATTAATAACAATAATAGTACTATTCAATATTCTTAAAGCTTAAATTTTCCTTTCATACAAAGAAGGGAATAGAGCATCGACAAAGAAAGTGTAGGTTCCTGAGAAGCAAAATCTTGTATCTATCATTAAAAGTGGGAAAAGTGAAGCTCAAGAGCCTAATGAGCCCTTGACAGCGCAATATTTTATTATAGCAGAAGAGTCTCATGTGACCATATAAGAACAGGTCCTCCTGACACTCTTTCCAGAAAAATCTAATGCATTTACTCTGGTCTAACTCTGACCATTCCCTCATTTTCATCTGTCCAGAAGTCTTTGTTAAATATTACTTCAACTTTATTTAATGTTACTGCAAAAATAAGTGCACTGCACCATAACATGAGAAATCAGTAACATTTTCTCTATAAAAATATTGATTTTCCATATTATGTTCCTGGAGTCGCATGTATCTTCCAAAAAGGAAATATTATTTCTGAGCATTGCTAATGATGAGTAACTAAGATAGATAGGTTTTCTGATTCCTTAACTCAGCAAATCTGCTACTTCTTACTTAGTTTTATGTTCTTTATATGAGTCTTTTCTAGTCTCTAATATAATTAATGTTGACACGATGTATCTATTTGTAAAACTAAAAAGTTGGCATTGCTATAGGTCATCAGAGCTCTTCCTCATGGATTTGCTTCCATTTTAACTGCCAAATTTTCAGTTAAAAGTCACTTTATTTCATGTTGGAATAGTGTAAAATATTCAAGCTTATTTATACACCCCCCCACACACAGTCACAGACAAATGCACACACGAAAAAATTTCAAAAACTGCATGAGAAAGTGCTATTAAAGTGTAAGTTTATTTTGGTGGAAGAAACTTTTAAAGGGAGTTGGTGCATACATTAGATTCTCAGGGTCATAGCAAATGCATGGCAATTACCACAATGCAATTCTCATGTTAATGTGATATTAACACAGAAAACAGATTCAATGTAGTTCAATGATTTTGAAATTCATGCATAGCTATTTGCACAATATGTTCCCATGAATTTTTTGAAAAACCCACTCGTGTGTGTCAGTATGTGTGTTTCTCATATGTGGGATAGATAAATTACATATATGTATGTATGTATTCATACACAAATATATCATTTTCATATTAATTTCCAAATACCTAAGTCTGATATAATTTCTTCCCTTTATTATCCTGGTAGATTAAAAGTAATATTTTGCACTTTGCATATTTATATAAATATATTATATATTTAACATATAAATATATTATATATTTAACATATAACTATATTATATGTTTATACTCTACATAAAATAGGCCTTCCTTTTCCTGTTGATATCTTTTAAATATTTGCCAATCCTTTTTGCCACTATGCCAGATCAGCGTTCTCAAGGGGGCCTTCTTCCAGGGGCTCACTTTCAAACGCTTGATTAATTTTTTTGATTGTGAAAACTGGAGGTGAGGAGGGTGATGCTGACAGCTTGTGAGCCACAGCCAAGGGTTCTTGTTCACAGCCTATAGTGCAGAGGCCAGGCCCCCCAGCCAAGAATTACCCAGAAATTCTTCCATGGAATAAGTCATCACATATTGTCACCTAGATTACCAGATAATTAGCACTTTGTGTAATTTTTGCTTCCCACACTGCAGCCACAGTGGGCCCCCTAAAACATAAATATGGACACTGTCTACCTAGGACTTCAGCTATTCATGAGCATAAGGTTTGAGAGGCTTCTAAGCTCCTTCACACATTGGTTCCTTGCTGACACTTTAGTTTCTCTGGTAATCCCTCTACCGTGAGCTTTCATCCTACTGAAGTCCTTTGTACTGTTTGCACATTGAGCTCCTCTTGGTGTCCAGGCCTGGAATTGTTACTGGCTGTACCTTCAGCCTGATTTTGCCGACACTACAGGGTCAGGCTTTGTTCTCCTGGGCTATGGGCCTGCCTGTGAGGAAAAATGGAATGTAATCGAGAGAAGGCACCACACTCCATGCACCACTGGGCTTCCTGAGAACATGCCGGGGTATTTCGAGATCCAGATCTTACTTTGCTTTCTACTTTTGACAGAAAATTATAGACAGTCAATTTCATTGCTGTTGCTTTGTCATTCCTTAACACTTGAACATACTGTAAGACACTTGTGAGACAATGTGTTTTCCCTGTTTGTTTTGGCGCTGTTACCTGGAGTGGTCCCACTTTGCCATAATGACTTAGAAGATCAACTCCCTTCATTACAGTTACAGGCCTCCTGGGTTTGGTGAGGATGCAGGCTGTCAGCCTACACTGAGTCATGTGAGCATTGGATATCATTCCATTTACGTAATAGCCAGGAAGTCACAAAATAATGGAGGAGAAGATGGCAGATTTTAGACACATTGGGAATCCCTCTGCCTACACTTTAAGAAAAGAGAAAAATCAATAAAAACAAAGTCTGTGCTTTTAAATGTTCTATGCCAGATGGGAAATAATAATATTTTCCTTTGTTGTGTTTCACTCCAATGTGGTGCCATGGTAAAAGAGTTACTTAAGTACCAAAGTATCCCTTTTAGATATTAAATGATTGGTGAAAAAGAAAAATCTATGTGCCAATCCAAATGACAGTATAGTCTTTGTTCACAAGAATAAACACATCCTACTGACTTATATAAGTACATCTTATAAAAAGTTTCCTTACATAACACTAATTATTTTATTGATACTTTAGTTCCTTATGACAAGTGCTCCAAGTAATTTCATAGCAGATTGAACACTTTTTCCTTTTATGGTACTGAAAAAATAAGGATTGTGACAATACACATCAACAGCTTCCATGGTCATTTTTAAGTAATCATCATTTATATTTTTAATTAAAAAAGAAAATTCAAACTGATGTTATTTCTTATAAAAGACTGAGCACATCGCATATTAGAATTTCTGTGACTTGGCTGTTCCTTTCAGCTATCTGCAGTAAAATAGTCTCACTTCAAGGGTAGGAAAAAAACCCTTTTATCTTGTTGACATATTGAAAAGAGGAAATGGAATGAGTTCCCCTTTAATAAAAAAGTCATTTTCAGAATGTATGTACCTTCAGTTTTTCTAAACATTAAAAGCAAGTATCTCTAAATGATCACACTTAATTGCTCTATCTTTTAAAATTATTCCCCAGATAAAAGTTGGCAACTTGCTGCAAAGCACTCCCAAAATCCATGGCCTCACTTTTCACTTACAAAATTCAAGTATTTTGTATTTTTCTTTTGTTTGACTATTAAAGATGGATGGAAATATAAGCTATGAGAAAAAAGGGATCATTAGATAAATGTTATGTGCAGCAAATGATTTAAATTCCATTTATATCTTAAAAATTGCCATATTTTTTAAAACATGAATTTCATTCCAATTTTCCCCTACTTAAGAGGGGATTTCACCAAAGATATTAAGAAACCATTAATCTAATGGAAGATTAGATTTTATTGAGGAAGAAAAAGCATTTAACCCAGGGAAATATCAGTGGTTTTGTTGTTGTTGTATTTTGCTGTTATTTGTCCTCTTTAAATTTGGAGCACTTGCAATGTGGAGTTACAGAACAAGAGAAGCCCTGTCAGAAATGTGCTAAAAATCCAAGATGGACATTATGGTTTCAAGGTTCAGCTATAATAAAGAGGAAAGGAACTATTTGAGAATTTAGATACTTCACTCCCTCCTTTCTATTCCAGATGCTGAGAATTCCACAAAGACAAGAATTGGCCAGGGAGGGTTTCACAACACAGGGACGATACCTTTTTCTGAAAACTACCTGAGAAAAGCTGTGCTCAGTAATATACGGAAGTTTTCACAGAAGACTCTGAAACACTCATTATAGAACTGGTACTTCCGTTAGGATGGAAAACTAGACATGCGCTGAATAAATGCTTTCAGGAAAAAGAATTCAAGCTGGAACTCAGGAGACCTGGAGATGTTATGGTGCCGTGTTGACAGAGGTTCTCAGCATGTAGGGTAAAGAAGCCTTATAATCTAGAGCCAGAAGCTGTAGTGTTTCCAGGGGTAATTGTGTCTGTGAGGCAGAGTTTGTTCCCGGAGAGAAGTAGGAAGTTTATTTGAACTCATGTTTGAAAGGCTTTAGGGACTACAGAAATACTTTGAAAGTTTATTGCATAAATAATAGAAGACCTTGTTAGCTTTAAGGTAGGAATGATTAAGAGGTATTTATAAAATAACTCTTGAGGCATGGAGGAAGGAACACTTGACAGAGGCTAAAACCAGTGACGGTTCGGAGCCAATCACTGTGATTTAGGATTAGGAGATTTACAAGAAACACTAGCAAGGATGCTAAAAGAAGGATGCTTGTTCTGACCACTGTGTTTTGCCTTTGCCTTTGTTTTGACCACTCTCAGGAGGGAGGAAGCAAGGATAAGCTAATATAAGACAATTCCTGAAGGAAAAAGAACATAAACCATAGTAATATGAAGCAAAAATAGCAATAGGAGCTGTTAAATTGGAAATTAAACCAAAGCTAGATTTGCACGTGACATATTGTTCCTAAATCTGTAAGAGGAACAAACTCAAAAGAATTAGTGATAGGATTTAACTTAAAATTAATATAATTAATTTATTAAAATATTAATCATGAAAAAGTTTTTATTGCTATTGTTTGAATGTGCATAAATTGGCATAAGTAATTTGACTTTTCCTTTTGTCTCAAATAATGTTTTTACTATATAAGCATATAATATGTTTTGTTTAGGTTTATGACCATAAAAGTAGTGTTAATACAAAATTTTTTAAGAATTATAAAAAATATAAAAGAACATAAAGTTTAGCATGTAATCTGCCATAAGAACTATCCATTAATATTTTATTAGTAAGTTTATTAATATTTATTTAATATTTATCATTCATATCTATATATTTATGACACCATTCTATTTGCTTCTTCATGGATAGATATGTATGCATTCATATATAATATTTCACATATTAAAATTTTTAAATGATTCATTGTTATATTTATTACAAAGGCAAAGAGAGAGTGTGTGTGTGTGTGTGTGTGTGTGAAAGAGAGAAAGAGACACAAAGAGAGAGAGATTTGCCATCATTGGGTTCACTCCAAAATGCCCACAATGGACAGAGCTGGATCCAGCTCAAGCCAAGGAACAGAAACTCAATCTGTGTCTCACACATGTGTGGCAGGGATCAAAGTACCAGAACATTCACCCTCTGCCTCTCGTGGTACACAACAGCAGAAAGCTGGGATGAGAAGTGGATCTGGTACTTGAACCTGAACATAAAGATGTGGGAGAGGATTTCCCAAAAGCTGTCTACTAAACAGCTGGGTGAAATACCTGCCATATACCAGTGATTTATTATTTATTTTAGTGTGGGTACTATTTGGTGCTTACATTCAGATACAACATAGAGATCCACATATAAAGATTATTTGGGTAAAGGGAGTATTCTAAAACTTTTAAAATTAGTGGCATACAATTTAACTTTGACTAAAATATGTATGGGGGATACTGTGTTTAAATTTGAAAGATGAAAGAACTAAAAATGGCTAAACATTGCCATTGAAATTTGCATTAAAGGATCGGTTCCCTGGGGAGAGGATGTTATAATTAGAGCTCTTGTCTTTATAGCAGAGTATGGAAGAAACAGGGAATACTATTTGCGTCTAATATTTATTAGTATTATGTTTCCATAACTTGGGAAACGTAACATTTAACTTTCTGTAGCAATTCTATTGGAATCACTAGGTCTGTTATCTGAACTATTGATTAAATGAGCAAAAATACAATCTTTACTTATGTAGCTAAACAAACATGAAAGAAGAAGATACAAAATTTTATCTTCATCTTATTTTTTTCGTTGCTTTATTCTTGGTAGCCAACTTTAAGCTATCAAATTCTTCAAAATTATGAAATGCTATTACTTATATGATGCTTAATTATCTAATTGAAATTAATTATAAAAATTGAGTTATTTTATTTTCATTAAATTTAAACTTCTCACTGTTTATTTCTGTAATTTCAAAGTTAACAGCATTTGCAAATCGAATGTCAGACATGTCCGGTATCAGAAAGGTTGGTTTTATAATAGGGTGTTGGGGGAGAATATTTTCTTTACCATGAAATTTCCAAGCGAAATATGCCAGCTTGTACTTTAATTAAATTGCAAATGTGTTTTTCCTTTGAGTATTAAGTATTAACAGCTGTGAGTTGTTGGATTAGCATTACTGTGGAGGGGGTAGTGGAAATAAGCATTTTTTCCATAATGTCTCATTAATTTTTAATAGTTTCTAGACTACTTAACACACATGCATATACGTGTACTACAGACTCTTGCACTTCTTGATTGAAACAGGAATAGTAGATAGGCATTCAGAATTTGCCTAGAGCTATATCTCCTGTAGAAAATGGCCAAGAGTTTGTGAGACCTCCTTGAGGCTTTTATTAACACACTACTTGGTCTTGAAAGCTACACAGGGAGATGTTGCTGGTGGTCCAGCTGGCCAATTTATTGAAACCAGGACAAAACCCTAGTTTCTATTTAATTATCTGTGACATTGCAACAACCCTAAGAAATTGGGTTGCCTGGTAATTTTGCTGCATTGCTGAATCTGTTACAAGGTGAAAATGGAGAATTCAAGACATTCATTGAGTTACAGTTCTGGAATGAAACTTTGATGCCTACCTCATTCATCTCCCTGATTTAATCCTAGGGCTGCAGTGAAGTAATCCCAAGAAGACAGCTATCTTATTTTTATCTCTAAGGAATATGAAGCTACAATATTATTTCGAACCCAAGTCTCATGTCTCTGTAATATCTCTGTCAGAATGTCCATCCAGGTATCTGTATAAGGTTTGCATGTAACACTACGTATTATTTATCATTTAAAATAGATTGAGTGTTACATATGAATTATTGAATACTCAATGGCTAATATCAAAACAACGGGAGATGGATCTTACAACCTTGCTATTTAAATTGCTATATTTGTGATATGAGACCATTTCAAATTGCATGATTCTCTTCAGAGCAGTAGTTAGAACAAACCTCTTTATTATAGAGAGAGAAAATTATGCACATCATCTCAGATGCATCCTGGTACTACTTTTGTCTTTTCTTAAAGGACTACAGGGGGAAAGGATTTGCGTGCAGTGGTTATAATTGCTGCTGGAGACGCCCACATTTCATCAGCGGTGCCTAATTGGAGTCCCAGCTCCTGCTCTTTGAATTCTGTTCCTTGCTAGTGTGAACCCTGGGATAATCAGGTGAGGACTCAATTCGTTGAGTCCCTGCCACTAACATGTAAAATATTTATTGAGTTCTGGCCTTTTTGCTTTGGCCGGACCCAGTCCTAGCTGTTGTGGCTGTTTGGAGAGTGAATCAGTCGATGTATGATCTCTTTCTGTCTGTCTCTGTTTCTTTCTCTCTTACTGACCTTCAAATGAGATGAAAATAAATATAAAAAATTAAATGCCACCAGATGTTTCATTATTGAAATATTACTTTTTGCCTAAATTAAATATCAGTTCTAATTGCATCTATCTTCTAAACTCATCAAAAATACTTTGAACTTTAATTGAATTTCATTACATATCATTTACTCTGCCCATATTTGGCACTATGTACACTAGTGTGTTCAGTGAGGCACAGTACATACACACACACATACACACACACAATGATATATGTAATAAAATCCCTGTTTAATTTAATTATTTTTATCATGGGAAAGGCCTTTGCACAGTGATTAAGACATCACTTGCAATGTTCATATCCTGTATAGTAATGCATGAGTTCTACTCCCAGTTCCAGCTTCTTGCTAACACAGACCCTAGGAGAACACCGGTGATGTTGGCTCAAGTACCTGCCATGCATGTGGTAGACCTGAAGTGAGTTCCAGGGCCTTGGCATCAGTCTGGCCCAGTCTGGCTGCTGTGGGCATCTGGGGGAGTGAATAAACATATGGGTGATCTCTGTCTGTCTGTGTATCCCTTGTGCATCTTTGCCTTTCAAATGAGCTAAATAAATATTTTAACTCCCAAAGTAAAAAATAAAATTCCTTGTTACAGTATGAAATGAGCTAATTTATGCTATTTGAATTAAAATAAACAGAATATTCAGTAAAGTTACAAGTGTTGAAAAACTTCTCTGGTTATAAATGTACACATATTCTGTTATCTTAAAATTTATCCTAAAATGACAGAAAGCAACTAATATTGGAGAGGGTCTGAGAAAAGTGGAACTCTTGCACACCGTCGGTAGAGATCTCAGTTATTACAGCTATTATGAAAACAGCTTTGGGAGTCCTTTAAAGACTAGAAATAGAATTGCCATGTAATCCAGCAATCCTCCCACTGGGTATAAATCCAAAACATATGAATCCATTGTGCCAAAAAGCATCAGTATGTCTATTGTAGCACTATTTGCAATAGCCAAAATATAGAATCAATCAAGATGGTTCACTGGGTGAGTGGATAAAGAAATTGTACATATATACACATTCAGCCATTAAAAAGTATGCAAGCCTTCCATCTGCAGTGAAGTGGAACAAAGTGGAAAATATCATGGTAAGTGAATTATAAGTCAAAGAACAGCAGACATCATGCATTCTCCTTCACAGGCGAAGCTAAAAGAACTCAATCTTCATATCGGATAGTGATGACTACAGGTTGGGAAGGGTAGGGAAGGATAGAAGGAGTTTGAATAGCAAGTACCAATTAGAGTTAGATGGAAGGAGTAAGAAGCTGGTGCTACACAGTATAATGGGGTGACTATAGTTCCTAATCACCTAGTATAAAATAGAAGGAAGAACTCTAAGCTTCCAGTCATAATGCAATGTCCAAGACAGGTTGATCATCCTGATTTTATCCGGCACAGTGAATGTGTGTAGCAACACATCACACCAGAGCCAGCGTCGTGGTACATTTATGAATTATTTTGTAGCGGCAAAAACAGTAGACAAGTGGCTGGCAGCCACCCTCGACTCCAGCATCGCGTATCAGAGTGCCGGTTCCAGTTCCAGCTGCCCGGCTTGGGATCCAGATCCATGTTAATGTGCCTGGGTAGGTAGCTGAAGATGGCCCAAGCTCTTTGGCCACTGCCACACCTAGGGGAGACCAGGATGACATTCTGGGCTCCTGACTTTGGCCAGAAACAGCCCTGGTCATTGGTGGCATTTGGAGAGCAGCCTAGTATAATCTCTTTCTCTCTGTCTCTCCCTCTGTTGCTGTCACGCTGCCATTTAAACAAATAAAAAATAAGTAATTTGATCTTTTAAAAAAAGATATATTACATTGCAGCCCAAAATACAAATAATTAATGTTAACTTAAAAACTTTAAAATAATTGAAAATAGCATAATTTTTCAGCTACAAAAAGTAGAACTAAAACTTAAATGCATCTCTCAGTGATTGTGTCAGGAGAACAAAACGTATCCTTCATATTAAAAACAAGATATCTTCTAAAATTTAGAACTGTGCACCTGTCCCTCCTTATCCACAAGGGACTCATTCCATGATCAGTGTGGATACCAAAATCTGAGAATGCCAGAGTACCTTAAAAGAAATGATGTGGTATATCCTTATGACTATCACAGCACCTATTTACTTCAAATAATCTCTTTATTACTTACAATACTTAATACAATGTGCATCTAAATGATTTCTCTATTATTTTTGGAATAATGACAAGAAAAACATATACATGTTTAGTGAATTTTTTCCCTTGGAATTTTCAAGCTGATGTTGGCTGAATCCACAAAACCTTCAAATATGGGGGACAATCATAATTAAAGATCATCCTGATTGGACCAGTTTTATTTTATATGTGAAAATTGTTTGGTTTATTAAGAACATATGGTCGCCGGCACTGTGTGGTAGTAGGCTGCAGTGCCAGCATCCCATATGGGCACTGGTTCATGTCCCAGCTGCTCCTCTTCCTATCCAGCTCTCTGCTTATGTCCTAAAAAAGTAGTGGAAGATGGACCAGGAGCTTGGGCCCCTGTACCTGCATAGAGACCCGGAAGAAGCTCCTGGCTCCTGGCTTCCTATAGGCTCAGCTTCGGCAGCTGCAGCCATTTAGGGAGTGAACCAGTGGATGGAAGACATTTCTCTCTGTAACTCTCTCTCTCTCTCTCTCAATTAAATAAATTAAATTAAATAAGAAAACAACACATTGTCACGTACTTCTGAAGGCACAGTGCGCGCGCACACACACACACACACACAGCGACATCTGTAATAAAATCCTTGTTTGTGACAGAGAAGTTGTAATGTCTTCATTGCTTCTCTGACTGTGGGCATGATTCTCCATTCTGCCTGGTTCATTTGGCTTCAGGAGTGTAACTGGATGTATACTGAAGTCAGGGTTGTGGAAGGCCTGAAAAAGGAAATAAGCTTCTCAGGTTTGTGTTATTTGCTTTACTTAGTGTCTGTTCCAAACTTACCAGTATTCATCTATAATTGTAGAAGGTTGCATAAAACAGGGCTTTCTGAGAAGTCCAAAATGAGGAGGGAAGTAAGTACTTAAGGGACTTTTGTCAGCAGACATGCTTTCCTGTCCAGTCATTAGAAGTCAGTAGTGCAGCCATTGAGTTAGATGGGAAAAATGGAAAGCCCAGTGCGTGCGTGCAAAGCTTCTCTCCAATAAAGAATGTGTGAGAAATGATCTCTACAGTGTCTTGACTAGTACTTTAAGCTGAGAGAGGAGGGAGGGACAGCTATAGCACTGAAAAATTAAGCTCCTCAGCCTAGGCATGACCTTGGGTTGTACGGACAGCATCAAGGACATCACCAAGTCGCTTGGAGAATGAGGGCTTTGAGTCCAAGCCACTTGTAATGACATCTAATGTCAATTCCTGCTCTGTGAGGCCATTGCATGGATAATGAGTGCATTACCTTGGCTCAATTTATAGAGAATGTGCAAGTTGGGATATATTCTTTCTATTAATATAGTGCAGTGATGCTACACATGTCAAATATGAATTTGCATGAATGTATACATGGGCTGACCTCAAGTATATGTTAATATGAGATGAATAATGTAAAATTAACACTTTACACAGTAGAAAATGCATGCTAGTCGTGTGTGTGTGTGTGTGTGTGTGTGTACTTAAACCTAAAATCCAGAGATAGAGACAGCTGATGTGATAATATATGAATATCACATTATCAATTCTTTGAAAGAAAAGTAGAAGTTTCTTATAATTGCAAGGAAATTATTGCATAACTTGATTAGTCATTTTGATTTTTGTTAAGTTTACACTTTTTGAAAGCTCACTGAAATAACTTACCCTGATTAGATTATTACAGGCAGATTTATTAAATGACAAAAAGATAAAAGAGTAACTTAGCTGTTATATCAAATGTGTTCATAAAACTACAAACAATATTTAAATTTATAATAGTTTCCAGCATTTGTATTGTATTCCCCTATGTGCTTTAGTCATTAATTCACTTATTTTTAACTATAACCTCATGGGATGTGTTCTGTGCTTCTCTCCATTTCACAGATGAGAAGATTTATCTGTGAACTTAATTGATTTTGTTCTACAGTTACTAAATGTAGTCCTAGCACAGAATTCCAGGCACTTTGACTACTTATCTACTCTTTTTTTTAATTTAAGATTTATTTAATTGAAAGACAGAGTTAGAAAGAGGGAAAAACAGAGAGAGAAAGAGACAGAGAGAGAGAGAGAGGATTTTCCATTTGGTGGTAGTTCATTTCACAAATGGCCACAAAAGCTGGCTAACTCTACCACATGGAGGGCAAGAGTCAAAGTACTTGAGTCATCTGCTGCTTCTTTCCCAGGCACATGGATGGGAAGTGGAGCAGCCAGGACTTGAACCTGCATTAATATGGGATGCCAGCATTTCAGGTGTGGCTTAACCTGCAGTGGCATAATGCCAGCCACTTGTCTACTGTTTCAGCCACTACAAAATAATTCAACTTACTGGTATAAAACCACATCCTGCATAGTATGGAGATACTGTCACTATGTAATGTTTAATTTAAAATGGATGTTTAACCTGGCTAGGAAAACCTGTTGTGTGTAACTGTTAGGAGGAAAAATAAAAATGAAATATAGTTCAATGATAAAGTGACTTTTTTGTCCCACAACTGTCCTTTCAAATCTATATTGCTTGGTTAGTTCCTCCCTATTCCCCCTTGGATGATATTCTGGGCAATATCTGTGGCTTGTCTCCTCAATTTCTCAGATAATAAAGTGTTCTTTAGTTATGTTAGGCAAAATTAAATATTGTGTCTGTTATTAGGATATGCATTCTAACATAATACTTAAAACCACATATATATGACCCCATCCCCCCACTCTCCAAAGCTTGGCTAAGTCCCTAGACAGATGCTTACCTACTGTAAACCAAGTAGTGAGATCTGTGAGAATCCCTTCCCTTGTAATTGTCCAAGGAAGCACCCTAATGACACCTTGACCTTCGACTTCTAAAATCCAGAACTGTGAATTAACACATTTCTGTTGATTTAACCACTGACTTTACAGCAGTTTGCTATGGTGACCCTGGGGAGCTAACACATCAGAGAATATATGAACCAATCCATTACAGGAGTCCAGCCCTCCTCACTCTCCATTCTTCCAGGCCCTTGCTATCACTCCATTGGATGCACTTCTGGTTTTTGTTAATTTTGCAGGGGACAGAAGAACACGTGTTGACTTTTCCATGATTTTGACACCACATTAAGCCCATGTATGTTCCTGGCAGATATTTTCACCCCTAGACAGGAGCACTTTACCTGTGACAGGACCTGACACAATGCAGTAACCTGCCAGAAGCCTTAACTCTATCTATGACCACAAGATTGGAATGCCATTTCCTGCTAAAGTTCAAATCAACAATTCTGTGGAAGGAGAACAGGATGCTAACATCCCAAATAGCTCTTTTATACAAAGCATAATGAGACCTCAGTATTTTTAAAATTTTTATGACTTTTCTTTAATGAATTTTTAAAAACATACATACCCAAGCCTGTATTAACTTACATCTTCCTTGAGTAAATGGCCAGTATGCTTTTGTTGATCAGAAAAGGAAAAAAGTATAATAAGAAGAGGAAATTTGAGAAAGAGAGAAAATAGTAAGTTGGCAGAAAAATACTTTTGTTCTTTCACTTATTTTTATTTCAATGCATCTGTCTGTTTTCTCTTAGGTGAGAAGAATTATTTATGCAAAGTAGTAGGGTTTAAGCAGGTCAGTTAGGAAGAATTTATAATCTATGCCATCTATTCTTTTCCAAATATTTCAGTTTCAATTTCACTTAAGATTAATTATATTGTTTATTAGAGAGATTATTAATTATTTATATTTTGATTAAAATGAGAAAATGTGTTTTTTATATGTTTACTTCATAAAATTTAGGACACACACTTGTGGTTTTTGGGCAAAGATAGGCTTCTTTCCATATTAAAAGTTAGTAATACATCTAACGTAAATGCTTAATACCTTCAGAAATAATATTTGAATTTCATTGACTTCATTTGACATTTTTTGATGTTCTTAACTATTACCTGTCTATTGCTACTATCAAACTACAGAATATTCTAAAAAGTATAATTGAAGATACCACATTTACAAATAGGTTGGAAAAGGGCAGAGAGAATGTCAAAGCAATTATATACCAGCTGAATCTTCAAGTAGGTTTATTGGTTTTAACAAATTTACTGATCCTGTAGGAGATGGTGATAAAAAGGGACTACCCATGTGTGGGGCAGAGAAGAACATATAAAAATTCCTGTACCTTCTTCCCAATTATGTTGTACACCTAAATTTTCTCTGAAAGATCAATTCTTTTTTTTTTTTTTTTTTTTTTTTGACACGCAGAGTGGATAGTGAGAGAGAGAATCAGAGAGAAAGGTCTTCCCTTTGCCGTTGGTTCACCCTCCAACGGCCGCCACGGCCAGCGCACTGCGGCCGGTGCACCACACTGATCCGAAGGCAGGAGCCAGGTGCTTCTCCTGGTCTCCCATGGGGTGCAGGGCCCAAGCACTTGGACCATCCTCCACTGCACTCCCTGGCCACAGCAGAGAGCTGGCCTGGAAGAGGGGCAACCGGGACAGAATCCGGCGCCCCGACCAGGACTAGAACCTGGTGTGCCAGCACCGCAAGGCGGAGGATTAGCCTAGTGAGTCGCGGTGCCGGCCGAAAGATCAATTCTAATGAATAAAGAAGCTGAATCTTCCATCTGTATTCATTTCCATGATGGTTCCTGCTACAACAGATCGTTTGACTTCCCACATGAACTTTAGAATTGGTTTGTTTATATCTAGAAAGTAGCTTGAAAGGCTTTTGAATGGGATTCGCTTCTTAACCTGATGCAATTTTAAATGATGCTTAATTTTGTTTTAAAAAAATTTCAAATCCTAGCTCTTACCCATCCATGGAACAACAATGAAATTGTACATGTAATTCACCACTTTGCTACACTAACATTGCTCCAGGGGTAGTTATGATGTACTTTTGAATTTTCTATACATGCAACAATGACATTTGCTAGCAGTTTTATGTCTTCCTTCCCAATATGTATGCATTTTATATCCTTTCTTTGTGTTACTGCACTGTCTAGTAATTCCACCATAATATTGAAAAGTAGTGGTGAGAAAAAGACACTTCCCCCTTTCTTCAACTTAAGGGAAAACTGTCCAATTTCACTATTAAAGGTGGTTTTGGTAGATATTCTTTATCTAAATGAGGAATTTCTCTTCTGTTCCTTGTTTGCTCAGAGTTTTTTTTTTTTTTTATGCCAAATATCTTCTACAAAAGTTGATGTAATCATTTAACATTTTTGCAGTTTGTGTATTGTGTCCGATTTATTGATTTTTTAAAATGCTGACAGCCTTGCTTACGTGGGATAAATACCACTTGCTTGTACTACATAAATTGTTGGATTTTACCTATTATTATTTTGCTTTCTATTTTTATTTTGCATCTTTGTTCATGTGAGATGTTTTTCTGTAGTTTTCCTTTCTTAGAAGTTTAACAAGTTTTTTATTAAGGTAATGCTGATCTCACCAATTGAGTTATAAATTTATTATCTACACTTCAGATCTCAAGAGGAAATGGTAGAGAGTTGTCCTTTTTTGTACTTGGAATGTATGGTAGAATTCAACTATGAGTTACCCTTGCCTGATATTTTCATTCCTTTTTTTGGTGGTGGGGGGAGAAGTATGCATCTTTGATTCCATTCTTTTAAAGGAAATGGGCCTTGACTGATTATATTTCTGTTTGTGTAAGTATTGGCAATTTGTGTTTCAAGCAATTGTTCTGTTCATTTAAGTTATCAAATTTTTGTGCATAGTGATTTTAGTAGCCCCTTATTATCCTTAAGTGTCCATGGGACATTAATGTTCATTTCCAATGATGGCCACTCTTTGATTTCTGATACTGGTAATTGGTGTCTTTCTCTTTTCTTAATGAGCATGGAGAGAGGTTTATGAATTTGTTATTTCACTGAAGTATCTTTTGGTTTTGCTGATTTTCATATATTATTTTCCTATTTTTCAATATTATTCATTTATACTTCAATTTTCATTCCTTTTCTTTTTCATGCTTAAATTGTTCTTCTTGCTACAGTTTCTTAAAACTTATTATCTGGGAACATTCTTCATGTGTTTTGTGAACATTCACAGTTTCAGGTGTATTTTGTGGTCCAGATTGTGGTCCATCCATGGAAGCTTGATCTTGTTGGACAAAGAATTCTGTAAATATTATTAGACCAAAGTAATTGATAAGGCTATTAAAGCCAAATTAATGCTTCTGGTTTTTTGCATTTTTGAACAGCCAATTAATGGAAGATTGACGTTCCCAAATATAATAGTGGAACTTTCTCTCTCTCCTTGAAATTTTGTCAATTTTTAAAAAACATTTATTTATTTGAAAGTTAGGGTGTCTGGGTAGAGCAGGAGTGGGGAGAGGCAGAGAGAGCGCGCGCGTGAGAGAGAGAGTGAGAGAAAGAGAGAGAGAGACAGAAAGAGAGAGAGATTTTCCATTCACTGTTTCACACTTGAAATGGCTGCAATACCTGGAGCTGGGCAGGCTTAAGCCAGGAATTCCATCCTGGTTAACCATGCAGCAGAAAGACAGAGAGATGGATTGAGAGGGGAGCATCTAGAATTCCAAACAGCACTCCAAAATGGAATACAGGTGTCCCAAGCAGTGGCGTACCCTGCTTTGCCAGAATGCCCACCCTCATTCTATAGGTTTTTGAAGTATATTTTGCAGTTCTGAATTTAGGCGTATACACAAATTTGCTAGGTTTTAAAGCAATGGCTGCCTAATCATTGAGTAATCTTCCTGTTTGTCTCTGATAATTTTTTCTTGTTCTGAATTCCATTTATCTGAAATTAGTGTAGTACCTTCAGCTTTCTTTCAATTAGTTTTAACATATCTTTCGCTATCGCTTTATTTGAACTTGTCTGAATCAGTATATTTAGTGAATGTCCAAAAGACAAGATGTAGCCAAATATTGTTATTATACTCACTTTGTCAATCTTTATCTTTTAATGAATATATTTAAACGATTCACATTTAAGCCTTTAAATAAGAAGATGGTTTTCATCCTATTTCACAATGGTTACTGTTCCTCTTCCCTGTCTTAGCTAATAAATGATGTTTCTAAGCCCTCCACTGTGAAAAGTTGGTGGGATTCCTCAAGATAAAGCAAAGTATTGGATCCCTAAGTCCATGTGGCCTAGGAGTTTCCCATTCATGGTAGGAATGGCCTCCAGCCACTGGGTAAAATTGCCTTCACACCAAGTTACCCTCTAAGTGCTTCAGCTAGGGCTCTGTTCCAGATAAGCAGGTCCCAGCTGTGATTCCAGCTTTACGACCTTTGATGATTCCTGGGTGCTCATTGCATTGTAACTGCAACTCCTTAGTGTGCCCAGAGAAGTTGTTGATATTTGTTTTGTTTAGCTTATTATTGTTGTAATGAGGAGAGTAATGACTTTCAAGTCTTTTCATTTCGGAAATGATACTTGAAAGAACTTCCGCTTTGACTATGACCTTGTCTAAATAAGATTGGAGTTGGCGAACTCAAAAGGCTTCCATAGCCTTGGCAACTCATGACTAGAGCCTAGGGTGATTACTGATGCCATAAACAAGAGTGTCAATTGTTAAATCAACAACAGGAGTCACTGTGCATCTACTCCCCATGTAGGATCTCTGCCCTTAATGTGTTGTACTATGTGAATTAGCGGTATAACTAATACTCAAACAGTACTTTACACTTTGTGTTTCTATGTGGGTGCAAACTGTTGAAATATTTACTTAGTATATACTAAATTGATATTCTGTATATAAAGATAATTGAAAATGAATCTTGATGTGAATGGGATGGGAGAGGGAGCGGGAGATGGGATGGTTGCGGGTGGGAGGGAGGTTATGGGGGGAAAAAGCTGCTTTAATACAAAAGCTGTACTTTGGAAATTTATATTTATTAAATAAAAGTTAAAAAATAAATAAAAAATAAATAAATAAAAAAAGAAATGATACTGGAAGATTGGTTTCATACTGAAAGCCACAGAGTGTTTTTTTATCACTTAATATTTCTATGGACATTATAATGGTCATGCTATTTAAGTACAAATATTGTACTTTTAAAATATATTATCTGATAAAGAAATGTTATTGAAACTGTCACAGATATTACTGTAACTTGACTATTGTGATGCTACTGCTTTTTAAAAAATAAAAGCATGTGGCTTTGAGAATATTAATGTGAAATGTTATATTTTATTTTTATAAGTGTGGTCTATTTATTGCAGAACTAAATAGTTGCCCCAAGAAACAAGATCATAGATTTATTCTGATCAGTTTTATTTTCCTTTAGATAATAAAGCAGTTCCTTTAATCATGGGTAATCTTTTTGCTACTATATTTCAGTGGACTAGAAGAAAAGTTTTTTCTAATGAAAACAGAGACAGCTATGTGTTTTTGCATCTTTTTGATATGTAGTTGTTGCTCTTTTTCTTCAGTTATTGCTCTTGTATTCCTGTCTCTGTCCCAGGAAACTTATTCCAAGTTAGACTTTTCTAAATCTGCTCTCTTCATTGTGAGCACCAAAGGTCAAAAGGCCCATCCTAGCTTGTACAGGGCCATCTTGATTAACAATTCATGATACCTCCTTTTTTCTGTAAACATTTACTCTGATTTGGTTGATAAACCATTTGGCTGCAGGAATATGATCTGTATTAAGGGTGATGCTCAAATTTTATTTTGCATTGCTGCAAATATGCAATATGACAAATTGAAGATATTGAAATGAAAATTACAGTTTTTCAGATTTTACTTGACCAGCTAGTCATTGTCCATTAGAAATGTGGTATGATAGTCATAGTATTTTTTATTTTTAAAAAAATTATATAAAGGGAACAAATTTTATGAATTTCCTATATACAGTTTTAAGAGCATAATGAACATAACATTTCATATTACAAAGGCAAACATTAAAATATACATAAAAATTGAGGGTTTTCGTATCAAATATTTGAATAAAATACTTTTTATATAAAATACCAGTGAACACAGTTTTATAAACTGATGACTTTGTATTGTGGTTGAAAAATCAAAGCTAGGTTTAAAAATGTATCAAGTTCATTATAGTGAGAGCTTTCACAAGCACAGTAATTTACTACATGAAATATTTAAAAGGTAATATGACTTGAAAGATAATTTTATCACTGAATATCTACCACATTTATATATCCAGAATGGTGAAAAGGCTTTTAAGAAAAAATGAAATACAGGCATTTACTGAAAATGATGCAATACTTGATTCCTATTTTTGCAAATACTCTATATTTCATTTCATATTTCGCAGCTGTTTCTAAAGCACAGTTCAAGTATTTACATCAGCACACTGGTTATAATGAAAATAAAAGCATAAATGAATCGTATATGAGAAAAGAGATTTATCTGAGGTAATCAAGAATTAATTGGTAGTGAAAATCGTAAAGATATTACTCTTTTATTTTTAAATAATATTTTTATAAAATTCTAGTATGGATATTATTTGTGACCTAGTAATATGCAAATATGCATCATCAATTATCATTATTCAATACATTTGTTTAAGTCCAAGATACTTGTAGGCTTGGAAATGACGAAGTCGACCTGTAACAAAGTTCCATCATAATCAGTATATAACAGTAAACCCAGGTATGTGTAGGAAATGCATTCCTTGGTTGCCATCTTTATACAACTAGCAGTTTCCTCAAGCTGTGGTTAGAATGAGGTCTCCATCAAATCTCAACCAACTAAACTCTCAATTGACAACTTTTGTTCTAGGTGGACTTTCGTTAAAGCCTTTCCTTTCGACTGCTCTGCCGTGAACGTGGGCCTTTGCAAGGAGTTTCCTGCCTGTTATTAACATGGTAGCTTTCTTCATTGCTGGTGATCACAACCATTTGTCTCATGAATTCAGAGCTGTGTCTGCATGGATTTATCTGCTGTAGCACTTGTCCCAGTTTAAATGACATTATTTCTATATGTATGCAATATGTTACATTAGGATTCATGTATTTATCCATCTAAAACATATTTTGTCATGTACTGCTGGAGTATCTTTGTACTTTACAATGAGTGAAACTTAAACAAATTTACAAATAATAAAACTACAATTTAGCCAGAAACCCATTTCTACTCTATTAGCTGTAATCACTTAATAAATAAGAACACTTACATCTGACTCAGAATCAAACAATTCAACAAATAAAAATGTTTTCATATTATTTCCAATTTAATTTACTTACAATACCACCTTTGTGTTAGTTTTTCCACTTAGTTGAAAATTATACTTTTTTAAGTATTTTGAGTGAAACAGTAATACTTCTTGAAGTAAATCTGACAAAAATGGTATAAGAAAGAGTTTGGGGATGCCTACTTTCTGGGGTTGGAATATTCTATGATAGGAAGATGAGAGTGAAATGCATGGAGCTCAGTGAGCTCTTTAGTCATGCTGGGAGATTTTGGCTGGTTTCTCAGGTGCATCTGTTATTGGTTTGTTGTGGCATAATGATGATGCTAAGATCATGACTTTGGTATGGAATTCTCTGGACAGGTACAACTTTGTTAGCTCCCCAGTTGCTAATTTCAAAAGCTCATTTTTCTTGGAAGCTCCAGTTACCTAACCTGAGGCCTGTCGTGAGGGCATGGACTGTCTCTTCACTGTACCCTTTCTATTCTGGATGGACTGATAGAACATAATTAAAGTAGGACATTCACGTTAGTAGGGATTTTTGTGAGGCTTAGGAAAAACTGATTCTAAATTTCAATTGGGAAGCTAAGCCATTTCCATATCCTTTTCTATTTCATGATAACAGAGACTAAGGAAAGTTATATTTTGTATTTAATTATACTTAGGGGCCGGCACTGTGGTGCAGCAGGTTAAAGCCTTGACCTGAAGCACCAGCATCCCATATGGGTGCAGGTTTTAGTCCCAGCTGCTCCACTTCCAATCCAGCTCTCAGCTATGGCCTGGGATAGCAATAGAAGATGGTCCAAATCCTGGGGCCCCAGCACCCACATGGGAGACCCTGAAGAAACTCCTGGCTTCTGGTTTCAGATTGGCGCAGCTCAGGCCATGGCGGCTACCTGGGGAGTGAATCAGCGGATGGAGGACCTCTCTCTCTGTCTCTACCTCTCTCTGTAACTCTATCTTAAAAAAATTTACAAATTGTACTTAAAATTTCAATTTGACCCATTTTTTAATTTTATTTCCTTTTTTAAATTTTTTAACTTTTATTTAGTAAATATAAATCCAAAGGACATTGAAATCCAATTTGAGCCATTTTTAATCCTAATGATAAACCCATATAAATCATATTTTGAATGTTGTGCAATTGAGAAAATTAAAAATGACAAAAAATTAAGCAACTCAGCCAAGGTGACATAGCTGATGACTGGGACATGGGTCTTCCTGAACTTAACTGCTATGCTGTTTCTATTTAGTAACATTTGCTGCAATAAGTTAATTGCATTTCCAGGGTGATGCTGCGAGAAACTTACAAGTCTACTTTACTTGTGTTTATAATTCATATTCTCAAACATAAATGAAGATTGATTAACTCATAATTACAGTAATTTTTGGAAAACTTTAGCTATGTAAAACTTTGCAGAAGAGGTGTAAGAATACATATGGGAAAACTTAAATTGATGTGTATGAACCATGCATTAGACCTTGGTAATTAAATACTCTTTTTTTTTTTCCAATACAATATGTGAATTTGAATTAAATCATCGGTATGTTTGTTTAGGTCAAAATAGATGCGCTCTTACCAATCAGTGGAAATGTTTTAAATCATACTAGAATTTTCAAATGTGATGGTTGTTTTGCAGGTTTGTTTGAGACTCTATTGTAATAAATGAAAATAGTGGTGTTAGAATTTCTAAGCACAGTAAGGAAAGAACACATTATGAGTCTAATTTGGGAACTCTTATCCTCATTTTGAGGTTAACACATTGGTAAAAATAGGGAGAACAGTTGTAAAACCGAGACAGGATTTATTGTGAGAGATTTCACTATGCTGTAGATCCCATTCTCTCAATGCAAGTGTCATGCTTCTTTCTTCTTACCTGTTGAACAGGCTTTCTGGATGTGTTACTTTAACTCCCTGTAATTTGTGGACACACTGTGTTTTTAAAGTTTCAATTGTAAACTGTTTCTCCAGGGGACGGTTAGGCTAAGGTTCTTGGACTTTTCCTGGCCTTCGTAATGGTTGTGCAATAATTGCATTCTTCCGTGTATGCACAATTTTTAGGAACTGTTCCTGGAATACATGGATGGACTAATAGTTTATCATTGTTTGACAACAAGACTAGTCAAGAGGGCTGTACCACAGGCAAATCAACTCATCAGAAAGAAAGTGAATATGGACTTTAAGAAGTAGACCAATTAATAAGATGGGAATATGGGTGAATGTAATTAAGCCAAAACTGCATGCAGCAACATTACCCAACAACATGGGGTTGCAGTTGGAAGAAGTTACCAGGGAACAACCAAAGACAGCAGGAGAGAAAGGGAGAGAAATCAGTATTATTATCCAAACCTAGAATCTTTGTTTCTCATCACCTGACTAATCTGAAATCTGTAGTGTATCAGTGCTCAATAAGTACGTACTCGGTGAGTAACAAACTGCCATGAAACATAAAGGGTTAAAACTAGAAGCATTTATTTTTCATATTCTGTGTTGTCTGGTGACTGCTTGGTGAGCTTCCTGGAAGCTCTGCTGACACTGGACACCCTGTCGGCCTCATGGGGTTGGTGTTTGGCTTGAGGTCATCCAGAATAAAGGAGATGACTTAGCTGCACATCTCTCCTCATCCAGCAGACGAACCTGATGTGGTCTTGCGCAGATGGCTCCAGAATTTCCAATAACAACACAATAATAAAGACCTCAAGGCATACATACTTTTTAAATTTTTTGCATGTATAAAATATTAAAATGTTCTTGGCCAGAGCAATTCTCAGGCTAAATCTGGGGTTTGGGAAGAAGACTACTCAAGAATATGGACAGAGGATGAAAAATATTTTGACAAATTTTGCATTCAATCTATCACAGAGAGATTTTAGTAACAGTTTAGTGAAGTAAGCCAAAGTGAAGGGAGGGGAAATCATGAATATTCAAGCATATGGGAAATATATTGCACAGACTTCATTTACATGACTTTACTACTCCAGGGACTAAAGTGACTCTAATTCTTTCACTATCAGAGAATGACAGAAGTTACGACACAATTCACAGGTTTCATTCAAGCTTAAACAAAGTGCTGGTCAACCACATACATTAGACAAGCATAGTGATCTGATTGTTTAGGACAGCACGCCTCACATTCTGCCTGCTTTATGTAATGCTTACAGCTGAGACGTGATATGTGGAGTAGGTCTTCAAAACTATTGGATGTAACACAAAAATATATTTGCTTTGGTCTATTCAGTATTAATAATTGTATCAGTATTATTTTATGATAATATTTTAACAACCCCCATTGCTAGTATTCCTTGGTACTTATTATCAAATGCAAAATAGTTTATAGAGATATTAAATAGCGAACATTTAAAGAATTGATTTGTAAGTAGAATGTGTTGCATGTATTCTATCCATATCTACGAAAAATAATAATTGCATAGGCTTCAAAGGTAATAGACCAAAGGCTTTCTATAGGAAATGAATTAATGGGTTCATTGTGCATGAAATCCCATTTTGTTAAATGAAACAAGCCCATCAGTCTTTATTGATCTCGCTGCTTTCAGATTGGCTATGCCTCCTGGTTTCCTTTTATTTAATCAATGCTACTATGTGAATTCAGAAAAAGAGTCTTGAAAACTCACAATGATAAATTGTCTTAAAATTAATTTCAAATTTGTACTTCTCAGAAATATCCTACCATTAATACTTCCTCACTTAATCTTGAAAACAGGGCCGGCGCCGTGGCTCAATAGGCTAATCCTCCACCTTGCGGTGCCGGCACACCGGGTTCTAGTCCCGGTCAGGGCGCCGGATTCTGTCCCGGTTGCCCCTCTTCCAGGCCAGCTCTCTGCTATGGCCAGGGAGTGCAGTGGAGGATGGCCCAGGTGCTTGGGCCCTGCACCCCATGGGAGACCAGGAAAAGCACCTGGATCCTGGCTCCTGCCATCGGATCAGCGCGGTGCGCCGGCTGCAGCGGCGGCCATTGGAGGGTGAACCAACGGCAAAGGAAGACCTTTCTCTCTGTCTCTCTCTCACTGTCCACTCTGCCTGTCAAAAAAAAAAAAAAAAAAAAAAAAAAAAAAAAAAAAAAAAAAAAAAAAAGAAAACAATTAGTATGGAATTAGGAAGGAACGAAGAAATAAAGTAGTATCTGACAACATATAAGCAATAAATTCTCAATTGTCAAAAATCTTTGTCTTTTAACATTTTAATATAACTTTATTAGATAAACACAGAGAGAGAGAGAGAGAGAGAGAGAGAGAGAGAATGAAAACTCTCATCTGCCATTTCACTCCCACAAAGGATCACAACAGCCAGCACTACACCAGGCAAAAACCTGGAGCTTGGAACTTAGTCAGGGTCTTCTGTATGGGTGTCAGTGACCAAATTACTTGAGCCTTTGCGTCCCAGGGTACACATTAGCTGGAAATGAGAATGGAGACAGAATTCAACTTCCCGCACTTGGATATGGGATGTAGGCATCCCAAGCACTATCCTATCTTCTAAGCCAAATAGTTGACCCCAACAATATTTTCATTTCAGCAGAGTTACAGAGACTTCTCTGGACAAAAAATAAATTTTGCTTTATAAATTTATTTTTACATAAATATTTAATAAATATGACTTAAAGGACAAAAACTGTATAGCTCTTGACACAAACAAAATTTTAAATCAAATTTCTCAAAAAATCTTAATAGATTAGAGCAACATTTATTTGATGTTTGCTCACAATTACATCTGGCCTTCATAGCATTTAAAATCTGATCCTTTTGTAGTTTCTTCCTTTATGTGCATAGAAATAACCCTTTATCCAAAATAATTCAGTGATTCATACAATGAGTCTGGGGTAGATGTAGCTAGAGGTGTGGATTTAACTCATACGTGTCTCCAGAATTCTTTCTTAAGTTTTTCATTTTCACCCTGCAGTCCAAGATTAAAATCATCACAGTACCCGTATCTACTATGCAATGGCTAAGAAAATTCTTACTTCTTGATTTCTCTGAATTAGATCACATGCAGATCTCTGAGACTTGTATGGCTCTAGGGAGACAATTACTTGATGCACTTAACATAGATCAGAAATTCACCTTTGGACTCTAGAGGCACAGCGTGTTTTCACACATGACATTGAGTCAGGAAGCAAGTTTCTGTCAGAGCAACATCAGGATTCCACAACTGGGGGTTACACAACACATGCCAGGAAGTATTGGCAATAGATAGAGAAAGGTGTCTTGATTGGACTTTTGCCGTATGACTACTGGAGATCAGGTCACGTATCAGTTTCTGGCCATGAATCAGTGTGTAACTCAAGTTCTATTTATGGCATTAAATTAACTTTACATTGATCTCCAGTGAAAACATTAAACTTAAAGAGAAATGCCTTGCATAAGGACAAACCACACGGTCATTTATTGTTAAAATGTTAAATATTTTAATATATAAAATGTTAAAATTGTTAAATATTGTTAATATGTTAAATTGTTAAAATATAAGCACTTAAGAAAGTAGAGACAAGGCAATATTTGCCAGTGGCACCTATCTCTTGGTTTCAACTTGTAGCGATTCATATTAAACTAGGTTTCAACTCTCTTCCATACCTCCTCTTTTCCATTACATCCTCACTGGATAGTATCGATGAAAATCAGTAATAATATAAATTCGTGAACAAATGTTACATAATGTATATGATGTGATCTGTAAAAGTAGTGGAATTTTACTTTTAAGGAGTTTTATGATGTTTAAATATAGCTATTCAATACTCACAATTAATATTATATTAGGTTAGAAATAGACATAAATTATATGTACTCTATTTCTTTTTATTACACTATTGTCTTTTATAATGAGGTACACTCTTATTCTGATCATGAAACATTTAAATCTGAAAGCTACAACAAACAACATTAATATTTACTTGCCCTCTATGTCTCTATTTTGGTAAATGGATTTGGAGTCCCAATGTCTGGAATAATTAAGTATTGCCTGATTCTTATATGATATTTGAATCTATTCAAGAGCTGGTAATTATAGCTTAAATACAGGGCAAACTAACTGCTTGAGATGCATTTTCAATATTTGGTTTTGAAAAGCTACCATAAGGCCGAAGCATGGCTCACTTGGCTAATCCTCTGCCTGTGGCGCCAACACCCCGGGTTCTAGTCCCGGTTGGGGCATCGGATTCTGTCCCGGTTGCTCCTCTTCCAGTCCAGCTCTCTGCTGTGGCCCCAGAAGGCAGTGGAGGATGGCTCAAGTGCTTGGGCCCTGCACCTGCATGGGAGACCAAGAGGAAGCACCTGGATCCTGGCTTCAGATCAGCGCAGTGCACCGGCCGTGGCGGCTGTTTGAGGGGTTAACCAATGGAAAAGAAGACCTTTCTCTCTGTCTCTCTCTCTCACAGTCTAACTCTGCCCGTCAAAAAAAAAAAAAAGCTACCATAAGACATCAAATATACATTATAAACAAAATGCTTATTTTTGGTTAAATATACCTAATGTTAATTTGTCATGTGTTCCTGGTAAAGTCACATAGAATCTCTCAGCCTTTAGCTAGTCTTCTAATAATATTTGCCTTGTAGGATTGTCTATTGAAGCAAAATTATGTTAAGAATCTGAAAAATGTGTCTAGTTGGTAGTAGATTATAAAACCACAATCAAATTTTATTTCAAAATATATCTGAGCTAAGTATCTAAGTCATTTAATGTTAGGTAAATAATAGTTCACTTATTATATGCATATTTTAAATGTTTCCAACAATTGCACCTTTGGAATCAATGCATATGACACTTAAGAGAGTGGGTAGAGAAGATAGAGAGTGGAAATTATAGTTGTTTTAAAATTTCCAAAGTTCCGACAGGGTTGATATTCTTCTTAATTTTTCACAAGATGTTTTGATTTGAAAATTCATATTTAACTCAAAAATATTAATCATAGGATTTTTTTCTACATTCAACTCAACTTCTCTCAATATATAACTCAGCCATATGCAACATTTCATGGGAACAATTATTTTAAATAATTTTCAACAATGAATACAATAAAGGCATATCTGCTGCTACATGTCTGCCTATGAGCCATGGCACGTGGTCAATAGGAATATATATTCAGAGCCTTGGCATTTTTATTGCAGCTGTCTTGTTTGTTCATTTTAAAATTAGCAAAGTTTGAGAGATTAAATTTTCCTCAGCTGAGTCTATATAGAAAAAACTGCAATAAATAAATTAATTAATCAGTGAAAACAAAAGGCACTTTTCTAACTCATATGCTATAATCTGTTTAAAATGAGAATAATAGGCCAATATCAGTTATGCTCAAAAGAGTTGATTAAGAAATGCTGAGAGGAGGGGGCCAGCACTGTGGCATGGCCGCTAAAGCCTCCTCCTGCAGTACTAGCATCCCATATGGGCGCTGGTTCAAGTCCCAGTTGCTCCACTTCCAATCCATCTCTCTGGTGTGGCCTAGGAAAGCAGTGGAAGATGGTCCAAGTCCTTGGGCTCCTGCATCCACATGGTAGACTTGGAAGAAACTCCTGGCTCCTGGCTTCGGATGAGTGCAGCTCCAGCTGTGAGGCCAATTGGAAGTGAACCAGCAGATGGAAGACATCTCTCTCTCTCTCTTTTAATATAGTTTTTAAAATTCTGAGCCTAAATTCTATTTGATACAATACTGTTGTAACTGAGAGTACACCTGTGACTATTTTACAAAAATATTGGCAATCTTTAAAAAAAGATTAAATATATTTAGGAATTTTATTAAATCCACTACATGAAATTCTTTCAATGGAAGCAAATTGGCTAGTAGAGGAATTAGATTTTGTCATGTCATCAAACAAGTAATTGCTAATTTGAATGAATCTTTTGACAGCTCTCATAAATTAAAAAAAAAAAAACAATAATAATGAGAGTAAAAAAAAAACTTGTCAAGCTTGTACAAGATTGTGAATAGGTTTGTACTGGAATATTTAGTAAATTGAAATGTCTGTTATTTATTCATTTTAGAGGCAGAGAGATGGGGAGACACACACACACACACTCACAGAGATGATGAGAGTTAACAATGGTGTCTATCTGGGGCCCAAACTAGAGAGTCAGAAACTCAATGTGGTCTCTCATGTTGGAGGTGGGAACCTAGGCACTTTAGCCATCACATCCCGCCTTCAGTGACCTATATAAATAGATATCTACTGTCAGGAGTGGAGCCAGGTATCAAACCCAGGCATTCCACTATGGGGCATGTCTCAAATGCATTTTAAATACTAGACCTAATGCCCACCATGAAATATCTCTTTTAAGCAATACATACACTTCACTGGATGACACAAATTATTATTGTTTTAATCAATAACCTTCAGCATTTTATGTTTTATAAATTGCACAAACATGCAAAAAATAAATAATCAAAAGCAAAAAAATTGCAATCAAAATGTCTTCGACCATAATGAGAGTGTGCATTGTGGTGATGCTCTAGATGGTATTTGTGAAGAAAGCCCTGTCTTTATTTCTGAGCATGACTCGATGTCTGGTTATTCACTCTTCTCCACAGTTAGGACAGTAGAATTGATGTGCGGCTTAAGAACTCTAACTCTCCTGTCCACCCTAGAAGTCAGTTTTTTTCAATAATTATTTGCAATTGGCCCATGTCCCAGTTGTACCCATGGGGTTTAATTTATGGAAGTCACTTAATGATGGCACAGAGAGATCAATGCCATTGAAAAAAGAATATATTACTTGCAGTTTCCAAAAGGAGGCGGATACTCACCATTCAGAACTGTATAGGTTCAATCAGAAGACCCGAGCCTTGACTGTGCTTCTTGCAGGAATACTGCAGGGCATGGAAACATCTTAGAACCGTCTAGTCTGTAGAATCTCAGTAGCCTTTGGAACATAAGAATTGTTTTTAGTATTCTGATATCTAACCCTGGCTTAGCAGCTTTGGAGAAATAGTGAATTAGAATATGATAATTAGCTATAGGAGTTAGTTGGAGGTATGGTTATAGGCTTGGTATGTTAGAATTTAAAATGCAGGTTTGCAGGTAGATTGTCTATTATTTTAGAATTAGCTAGCCCTGGGGGGAATACATATCAATGTATCAAATTAGATACATCAAAATTAGAAAACATTACTAATAAGCCCTGAGCAAGACTGGCTTGAACAGAGGAAACAAATGTACTTTCTGAAAGTTAGTCTTTTGATTTATTCCAAATCCAAAATTTTTATGACAGATTTTGCTGCTTCATACTGGAATCAGTCTAGACAACTCCTGCCCAACAGCTGGGGTGCCTGCATGTTTGTCTCTCCATTCTTCAATGCTTTCCCCTACTTTTGCTGCATCGTCTTCTTTGCCATTAAAAATAAGCTTCATGTGAGTATGTCGTTAGGGTCTGGTAGATCCAGAACCAAGGAAACCTTTACAGTTCTACAGAAAGTGAGATAAGTAATATGAGAAGTGAACTTTAAAATGTGGGAGTAATCATTGTGAAATAAACAAATAAATAAATAATTATTCTACTAAAATAAGGTAGTATATCTCACGATGAAGTGCTAACTTTACTAAGTCCAAAAATGTTAGGAAAAGAAAAGAATAAATAAAGAGTAGATAGAGCAAATAGGAAACCTTTAGTGAAACGTTAGACTTGAACTTTAATATATAGATAATTAAATTAATTATAAATTAAACATTCCAAGCAAAAGGCAAATTGTCAAGTCAGGTAGCTCTAATGTACACAGAGAGAACCTTTTAAGTATGAATATGTAGATTAAAAAGGAGAAGATGATAAAGATCATACTAACAAGTTTGGAGGTGATTTATTAATAAAAAATGATATTATATAGGATATTATAAATGGAAGGGGTCACCGATAATTGTAAAATGAAAACCCACCAATGAGACTGTACCCAAACATGTGAACATCTAGAATGAGATTTAAAACATGTAGTTTACTGGAAGAACTTATTTAAACATACCCAGAATTATAGTTGAAAATTTCAACTCCTGTCTCAACTATTCAGGAAAACACACACAGGCAGTAACCTTTGTAGACCATATCTTGGGCCCTAATAATGGTTCAAATTTTAAAAAAGTAAATATTGGGGTCAACCTTTTTCTGTAGCTGCTTAAGCTGCCGCCTACAGCACTGGCATCCATATGGGAACCAGTTTAAGTCCCAGGTACTCCACTTCTGATCCAGCTCCATGCTAATGTGCTTGGGAAAGCAATGGAAGATGGCCCAAGTGCTTGGGCCCCTGCACCCACGTGGGAGACCCAGAAGAAGCTCCTTCCTCCTGGCTTTAGACTGGCCCAGCTTCAGCTGTTGTGGCCAATTTGGAGAATGGGAGATCGCTATTTCTGCCTCTGCCTCTCTATGACTCCACTTTTGAAGTAAAATAAATACATTTTAAAAATTAAAATCAAATAGTTTTGCATTTTTGACTACCAAAGAGTTTATAAACTATCTTAATAATGATCAATTACACAATAAACTTGTAAGTAGTAACAAAATTATAAAACATTTTTGATGAATGATAATATAAGCAAATTATCAAAATTTGATGGATTTATCTAAAGCAAGTGCTTCCACTACTTTTTTTGTAAATCTATGTAAAATTAAATGCTTATGTTGATAGATAGAACTACCATCAGTGGTCTAACCTTTAAACTTATAAAGGCAGAACATGAAGACAGAAACAAAAGAATAGTCTATATAAAGGGAAAGAGACAAGACAGGTAGGAGTAGAGTATATAAATATAAAAGAGAGAAAACTCATGAAACAAAATGATAGATTATTGACATTTTTTCTTAGGAATATCAGCCCTTCTCAACCAGGGTCATTTAAAGATCAAAGCTCTGATTTCAAAACATTTATTTTCTGAAATGTGTTCATTTATGTATGACTTTATTAACTATATGTTATGTTTGGGAGAAATATCCAAATAATTTTTGTGAACCTTAATTCTTTTTTAAATCATGTTTGATAAGTCTGATTTAATGTAGAAAAAGAATTGTAAGTCACAAATTAGTGATATCAAGAAGGGCATATTCTAGTTTGGTATAACTGAGAAAGAAAGAGTCTATCAAATGCTGCAAGAAGTGGGGAAAACTCCCATTTTCTGCTGGTGAGGATATCAAATATTATAGGTATTATTTTAGAAAATAATTGGGCAGATTTTGCTTATTTATGCAACAAAGTAGTTTCACTCCCAGATATTTATCCATGGCAAATGAAAGCATATCCTTTTATAAACAGTTTATTTTTAATACTAATAGAAGCTAGTTACAACAGTCTCAAGCTGGAAATATGAAGTGTCCCTCAATAGATGATGTGATATACAATAAATGTGTACATGTATAATAGAATACTTCTCAGTAATAAAAAGGCACAAAATGCTAATATACAAACCAGCATGACTAAATGTCAGGTATCATTTTCTTGAGTAAAAGTGTCATATTAAGTTAATTCTACTTACACAAAAATTTAAAGCATAAAACATTAATGTAATATAGCAAAATGTACACATTCGTTAAAGCCTGTAGGCTGGATAGTACCTACGAAGGAGCATGAGGAAACCTCTTGAAGTGAAGAATATGTTCAATATCTTACTTATTCTTGTGGTTACATGTGTTTGTATATTTGTCAAAACAATTCAAATTATAAACTTAAAATTGTTCCATCTTACTCTCTATGTCAATTATGCCTGAATGAACTGATACACAATTTATTAATGGAAAATGTCCAGGAGTTTAAAGACATTTGATACCATTCATAAAGTCTGGTCACTTTCCAGACTTTGATCAGTGCCATAAAATGCCATCATAAAACCATATAGATGCAGCCCTCATCCTAGCACTATGTGAACTGATTTTTATAATTTCCAACAGATGCAGCTGTGTTTTTTTCTTACACAATAACAGATACAGCGAAGGCTACAGTGAAACATGGCAAACACAGGGCACTACTTCAGCAATTTCTCTTGGAGGCATCCTACAGTAGAATATTGTCTATTTCTACTTTAGACGCATAAAAATAGTTCTAGTGTTAGTAGTGGTTTTTATTCAGTCAATTTCCCATTCCTTCAGTGTTGCTCCATGTCCTGCCATACTCCAATGAATGGGTCTTTCTTGTCACCAAATTTCTCTGTGAATTACCCTGTGCATACATCTTCCACAAATCTTGTCTTCCAGCACTGAGGACATCTTCCATATTTATTTACAGTGTCAAAAAGTTTTAAAATTCATGCATAAAAGGGTATTCAAAAACCTCATGGAAATACACATCATGAAAAGCCTGTAGAATTTCAAAAAATCTGCACCAGAATTAGGTAACATTTAATTCCATTTCTATGAGCTTTTTGAAGTGTCATCATATTTGCTTATGCCTTTTATTGTGAATATCTCAGTTTTTAAATGTCCATGACACATGATTTGACTTTGTAATTGTTATTTAATTTGCTTCTTTACTGTTTATACCTTACTTATGTCTCTTTTGTTCCATAAATCTAACTCTGAACACTGGGATCTCACTGTTATGGCTTATTTATGTATATGAATGCATATATTATGTGTTTTACTTTGTACATATAAACACATATCTATATAAAGAGTAACTTACAAGATGGTGAAAGCTATTATTGAAAGCACTCAATGTTTTTTAATTATGTGTATAATGTTGATCCCATTCCACTTTTGAAATAGCCTAAATATTCAGTTTAATTTTTTTGTTTATTGTAAGGACTGCTAGTCAAGGCCATGCTTAGAAATATCCCCACAGCCATGAGTAAGGCGTACACAGTTAAACCCTCATGCTTGCAGCTGGTGTTGTAGCACAGAAGGTTAAACCACCACCTGTGATGCCCGCAACCCACATGGGTATTGATTCATGTCCCAACTGCTCAAAGTTGGGTTTAGCTCCCAGCTAATGTGCCTGGAGAGCACCCATATTCTTATGCTCTTGTGCCCATGTGGGATACCCATATGAAACTCCTGGCTCCTGGTTTTGGCCTTGCCCAGCCCCAGCTATTGTGGCCTTTTGGGGAGTGAACCAGCAGATGGAAGGTCTCTCCCTCTCTCTCTGTCTCTCCCTCTCTCTCTCTCCTTAACTCTGCTTTTCAAACAAATGAAATAAATCTTTGCTCACGTGATTTTAAACTGTTACATACTAAAAAAATAGAAAATTATGTTTTCTAAATTAAATTAACATCTGAATGTCTTTTTTTTATATTTATTTTTTGACAGGCAGAGTGGACAGTGAGAGAGAGAGACAGAGAGAAAGGTCTTCCTTTGCCGTTGGTTCACCCTCCAATGGCCGCTGCGGTTGGCGCGCTGCGCTGATCCGATGGCAGGGGCCAGGTACTTCTCCTGATCTCCAGTGGGGTGCAGGGCCCAAGCACTTGGGCCATCCTCCACTGCACTCCCTGGCCACAGCAGAGAGCTGGCCTGGAAGAGGGGCAACCGGGACAGAATCCGGCGTCCCGACCAGGACTAGAACCATGTGTGCCGGCGCCGCAGGCAGAGGATTAGCCTAGTGAGCCGCGGCACTGGCCGACCTGAATGTCTTATGCAGACATTGTTAGCTAGATTGTGTTATAGTTTGGATTAATACAGAATATGTGGCTCAGAAGGAACAAAATCTTTTCCAAAATACCTTCTAGAAGGATTTCTACTTATATTAGATACACAACATCACAGAAGCAAGTTGCGCTGTTCCTCCCACGTTCTGTAATTTTTTTTTCAGTGTAATTTCTTTTTCCTTAGAATTTCTCATCTTTCTGGCCAGTTTCCATCAGATCCTGTGACTTTTGATGATTCATAGATTCCTTCCAATCCAGAGACTGAATGTAAATAGAAAGTACACGTCAGGAGATGGCTAAGCCTAGCACGAAGGTAACCGTCACCTTTAAGTAACAATCAGTTCCTTTCACTACAAAGTACTTTCTAAAAGTGACTCACTACATAATCCATGACTCTTATGAGGCAGGCAAATAGTTATATATTAAGCAAATGTTGAAATTAAGGTAGAGAATTTAAGTCTTCAAAGAAGAAATGAAATAAAAACAATTCTCATTTTGAGTTTTATCTCATCATGTGACAAAAAAACTTCAACCTGTCTCTAATACTTTGTTAACAACTGTATTAGCTGTTGTCAGTGGTATTATTTTAAGTCAACATCTGAAAGCTGTGTCCTATTTTTTCTGGGTATGATTAATAGACTCACCACATTTTGTATAAGTGATAAACCTTAGATAAATATGAATTTTGATTCATTTTATGACAATTAAATACAATAAACATTTATGAGTCATAATATGTGTGAGACATTTTGAAAGTGCTAGAGATACAAAGATAAATACAGAACACGATTTGCTCTCAAGGGCACAAAATCACGGGATGGAGAAAGTGATGTTAATAAATCATTGGGAACAAGGTGATAAGTGCAGTTTTGCAAACGTTTTCAAAATAGAACATTGACACCAGTCAACAAATATCCAAGTTGAATGTACAAGGGATATATTTAAAGAAGAGATGTTTTGCATGGAACATAAAAGGGAAGTAGGACTTTTTCCAGAAGGGAGTGGAGACAGATTGAAAGGATGGTAAAGAAAGAAGTATATTTCAGGAAGCAGAGTAGCATGTTCCAAAAGTGAATTATGTTTGACTGTCAATGAAATTACATAATGTAGACTACATTTGTCTTGATCACAATGTAGACTACATGTGTGTTACAGAGGCGTATTACCAAGGGAGGAATTTTACATTGTATCCTATAATACACACATAGACTCAGATTTTGTTGTTAAGCACTGGGATCCACAGAGAAAATTGAAGAATTAAAGGATGACGACAAATGCATGAGCAGAATCATTCAGCTTGCATCTAGAACAATCTCTGTGATTTTGTTGAAGGTGGATAATCAGGTGGTCAGACCAAGATAAGGTCTCAGAGTAGAGCTGACATTGCTCAGGTGGGAGAATCTGTCTGAAGTCATCACTAATGAGTTGTCAATTAGAGACACGAAAATATTACTATTAATGCATGTCTCTTGCATTTGTAGTTTAAGTGACTAGGTAACTGGTAGCATGGTTTATCCAAAATGTTTTTATTTTTATTTATTTATTTTTTTAACTTTTATTTAATGAATATAGATTTCCAAAATACAGCTATGGATTACATTGGCTCCCCCCCCCCAATGACTTCCCTCCCACCTGCAACCCTCCCCTTTCCCGCTCTCTCTCCCCTTCCATTCACATCAAGATTCATTTTCAACTTTCTTTATATACAGAAGATCAGTTTAGTATACAATAAGTAAATATTTCAACAGTTTGCACCCACATAGAAACACAAAGTGAAAAATACTGTTTGAGTACTCATTATAGCATTAAATCTCAATGTACAGCACATTAAGGACAGAGATCCTACATGAGGAGTAAGTGCACTGTGACTCCTGTTGTTGACTTTACAAATTGACACTCCTGTTTATGGCATCAGTAATCTCCCTATGCTCCAGTCATGAGTTTCCAAGGCTATGGAAGCCCTCTGAGCTCTCCGACTCTTATCTTGTTTAGACAAGGTCATAGTCAAAGTGAAAGTTCTCTCCTCCCTTCAGAAAAAGGTACCTCCTTCTTTGAAGACCTGCTCTTTGCACTGGGATCTCACTCACAGATATCTTTCATTTAGGTCCTTTTTTTTTTTTTTTTTTTTTTTTGCTAGAGTGTCTTGGCTTTCCATGCCTGAAATACTCTCATGGGCTTTTCAGCTGGATCCGAATGCCTTTAGGGCTGATTCTGAGGCCAGAGTGCTGTTTAGGACATCCGCCATTCTATGAGTCTGCTGAGTATCTCGCTTCCCATGCTGGATCTGTGGGGAGCAAACCGGACTAGACTGAGTTACTGGAATTAAGACTTATTCTATGCATCTGCTCTCCCACAATATGGCACTGGGAGAGAAGTAAACAGCTTCCGCACAGCTGCCTCCAGTTCAACCAATAAAATGTAGGACTTGCTACTGATTGGAGGAGAGCAGCGTACTCGGCGTGTGGGCAGCCGAGTTAGGATTGGCGGAGGAGGACTATAAAGGAGGAGAGAGACGGCATGCACCAGGAACATCTAAGGGGAACATCTAAGGGGAATACCTGTGCAGCCCCCGAGAAAGCCGGCCGGCGGTGTGCCGCTCCCCTGCGGAAGTGGGGAATGTGGCCAGGGGGAACTGCCCTTCCACGGAGGTGGAGGGGATAGTAGCCAACCCGGGAAGAACCAGCAGCAAACCCGGGGAGGGCCGAGCAGACGAAAGAACAGCGCAGGGTTTAGTGTCGTTCCCCCATGAAGACGGGGAGCGACAGGATCGCTCTCCCCTTTATTTATTCTACCAGTTAGTATTAGCAGGCACTAGACTTGTTTATGTGATCCCTTTGACTCTTAGTCCTTTCATTATGATCAATTGTGAACAGAAATTGATTACTTGGACTAGTGAGATGGCATTGGTGCATGCCACCTTGATGGGATTGAATTAGAATCCCCTGGTATGTTTCTAACTCTACCATTTGGGGCAAGTCAGCTTGAGCATGTCCCAAATTGTACATCTCTTCCCACTCTTATTCCCACTCTTATATTTAACAGGGATCACATTCCAGTTAAATTTCAACACTTAATAATAACTGTGTATTAATTACAGAATTAAACCAGTAGTATTAAGTAGAACAGACAAAAAATGTTTCTATATGATGGCAAATTTAAAACAATGTAAGTTTGATTTTGGACATGTTGACCAGGGACGTCTGAATTTGAAAGCATTCTGATGCTTGTCACCTAGAGTTTGCTGTGCTTATGTAGAAGAAGTGTTTAAACAGAACCTGAAGCTGAGAATTTTAGCATATTAGCCTCCTGTTTCATTATTGTAATTTTAGTTATTAATTCTGTCTAATGTATGAACTTAGATGATCATACTTACTCTACTAGTGCATCTATTATTAAATGTTCCTTTTTTCCTATATTGTTGAAAAACAGAAGTTCAGTGATGTGAAACCAAACTTATTTTCAATAATTTGGAAATAATCTGTTCCTAGATTATGTCAGTTTGTCATTGAAATAAAAATATGGTTTTAGAAAGCCTGATATGAGGGTGAAAAGGAATAATTTGTTCCTATTAAAATTATTAACGATAGTCTCTGAAGTTTGATATTACAACTGTCTTCTTACCTTCTTCCCAAGAGGCAATTATGTTGCATTCTATGAATGCAGAAAAATGCTGATTTCATTAAATTAAACTTCAACATTGAGAAGCTTTACATGTTAATGAATTGCTGAATGCTGCTATTTTAAAAAGCAGAACTAAAGACAGCAGTTCCCCGCATTTAATATTACCACACTCCCATTGACCATAATATGAGCACCTCATTGAGCTGACAAAGTTAAGGAGAGGCTGAGTTCACTTCATTGCTACTGTTATTCAGCTGCACTTGAGTTTCATTAAAATTATCATTCATAAATTTTCTTTATATGAATCATTGAAATGTATGCCTTCTCCCATGTGCAGTGTAACCCCTCTCCAAGGACTCCCCAACTCAGCAATAATTTTCTTTTTTATATATGAAGGGAAAGTAAAAGTAATATTACTAGATTCTTTAAAGAGACAAGCTAAAACACTAATATGTCCAAATACTCCGTAATTGTGTTGTTGTTCTAACAAGTTATTTTCCAAATGTGTATTATTGATGCTGTAGAAATAAATAAACATAAAACAACTATTAGATTTGATAAAGTAGCTTGTAAGTCTATAAGTCCTATATAACATTGCTAGGATATTACAAACTTAGTAAATGAAAGTAAGAATATGAAAAATATTTTATGGTATCAGTGTCCTACAATGATTGTCCCTGAGTTCCCTTATGAATGGGATCCAGTCGATACCGGTTTAGATGTAACTTGGACATTTGATCGTTAGAGGACCCCGGACACTCACAGTTGAGAGCTTCCTTCTATACCCCATCATATGAGGGGTCGGGGTGGGGATGGGGATGGTTATTTGCTCTGTAAATTTTAAGCCATCTATGGAGCATAGATCCTTCCAATGGTCTGATTTAATGCCTTCACGTAGTGTAACCACATTCCAACTCCAACTGGAGTTTTATTTTTTTCATTTTTTAGAAATAATTTTTCCTCCTTACCAATTAAGTAAGATTGTTCCATTCAGAAAAAAAAAGACATACTTCAGGTAAAATTAAATAATAGAATCTGTACAAGCACACTTGGTGATCTCTGGGATAGGGTACAAATGAATGCATTCTTTCCTTTGAGAAATAGAAGAACACACATTTTAAAGTACGTTCTTGGTTTAAAAGCCAAAGTAACTCAACCCACACTCATGTCCCTATGTGGCCAATATTTTTCTTTCTTCTCCTTAAAACAAGACCTATGATTTCTCAAGAAATCAGCAAGTAAATATGTTGCCTGGAATAGACTACAGGAATTGCTTAGATTTCGTTTCTTACAATCACCCACACATTGTCTAAGCCATCCGGTCGGCTCTTTAACAAAAGCACACACAATGCAGCAGTGGAAAAATAAGTCCACTTGTGTGAATAGAGGTCAACGGTCATCTTCTAGCTTGTATGGAACTTTTCAGGATTGCAGAAGGGAGAAGGGAAAAAAACCATACCCAAAGGACAAGTCAAATTCTAAGGCGCGTCTCTCTGTGCCTGTAGGACAATATTTTCAGCCAAATATGAATGTCAGCAAACAGAGAATAAGTTAAAAATATATTTCTTTATCACAAAGAAAAAAAACATGGTAATTTACAATCATCCCCATCACACACCCCTTTTATCTTGCTCCATGTCCACAGAAATATATGTTTAGCTACTCATTCTTATGTGAAAGACAAATACCTAAAAGCACTATAATTTTTCACTAATATTTTGAGGAAATTGAATGACAAATACTACTCTTTCCGTTATTTCTCTTTTCATATGCTTATCTTTCTTGAGTAAAGTGATTAATCCCCAAGCCAGGAAGCATATCTTCTATTGAACTCAATTCACAAATACATAAACTTTAAATAATATTTCTTGAAACTGTCAGCAGTAAAACCAACACTTATAAAAAAAAAAGCTTTATAAATAGACCCTTTGAGAACTATAAATTTTATTTGTTTTAAGCTGTCATTAAACAGGCATAGGAAGTAATAACTTCGTAATATCTTTCATTCTGGGACCAGTGCTGTGGTATAGAAGGTTAAGCCTCCATCTACAGTATCATCACCCCACATGGGAGCTGGTTCAAGTCCTGGCTGCTCCATTTCTGTCGAGTTCTCTGCTGATAGCCTGGGAAAGCAGTAGAAGGCGGCCCAAGTACTTGGACCCCTGCATCATATAGGAGACCTGGAAGAAGCTCCTGGCTCCTGGTTTGGATCTGCTCAGCTCTGGCCATTGGAGACATTTGGGAAGTGAACAAGCAGATGTAAGAGTCTCTCTCTCTCTCTCTCTCTCTCTCTCTCTGTATCTCCTCTTTTCATCTCTGCCTTTCAAAAATAAATAAATCTTAAAAAATCTATATTTCCAAATGAAGGCTCAGTTAATTAGAAAATAATAGTTAACTTATACTACTATCTCGCTGAATATGTAACCTATCACAGTTATGAAGGTGGGCCAGAGAGAGCCAAAGAAAGCTCTCTCAGCTGTACCGTGTTTTCTATAGATGCAGGTGCTTCATGTGAGGGAAGAATACCTGAACTACAGGGGCAGCCCAGAATAAACATGAGTCTCAGTTACCGCAGAGCAGTCTTGGGATGCTGTTAAACTGATAGGAGTCACAAAATGTTCAGCATTGCTCAGTAAGTCCAGTTCCACACATGGAAGAGAGTTGGCCAAAACTTTCAGGGCAGATGGTTCCCAAGGACAAGGTAAAGAGGTGACAACATCTGAGTACAGGATGTGTCACAAAGCCACAAAAGAGGAACAGTTCAGGGATACAAATCCAAATAGTGTCAACAATTAAAAACTGAAAGGTCTAATCAAGCAACTCTGATGTTTCAGGGGAAGAGTTGAGTAGCTTATCAATCAAGAGTTATTCACATAAGCCTTATGGAGGCCAAAGGTTCTGTGAAAATTCAGAATATGTATGTGAATTTCCAAAGCGTTTTGCCATATAAGCCACTTTTATGTATGGGAGTAGGAACACATGAACAGTCTCTTTTGAACTCTGTCCCCTATTATTGTTCTACTACATCATTTAGATGTGAATCATACATTTTGGTCACTACTTAATTCTACAAATTTTACAAAGCAAGCTGAATGGTTGTGAGTAAAGGCCTAGAGCTAGGACCACATGGATGTTTTGCTTTTTTTTTTTTTTTTTGGTTAAAATATCACTTAATTTTATTTTAAAATGTCCAATTATTTGAGCTATTTTTTACTGTATAACTTCTCATTCAAAACACAGCCGATCTGTTTGAACTGCCTGAATAGCCTTGGGGAAATGATTCAGACCATAAAGTATTGGAGTGAGTTCAAAGAAATCATTTTATAAAGTTTGTAGATGAATAAGGCCACAGCCATGTAGGGAAGCCACAATTCAAGTACATGCTGAAGTCTCACACACAGTGCACAGTACATACAGGCTTATCCTCACACAGTAAGCCCACACTGTGCAAGTGAGTGGGCTGTTAGACACAGGAAAGGGGATCTCCTCGATCCCTTCCTACTTTATCTTTTCCTTCCAATATTTGAACTGCACGAGTTGGTCATACAGAACTAGCTTGGTTAAGGGTATTATAATAGTGTGAGTCTCCTGCAAGGAGATTTGGAGCTAGGGGCAGACTACTCCCAGGATAACCAAATCACATGAATTAATAAACTAAAATATGAAAGCCAGATTTGCTGAATCCACACCAGTGTCAAGAATGCTTCATTTCCTTTATTAACCACTTGGTAGATTTTTTAAGAATATATTTATTTATTTAAATATAACAGCGGGAATAAGAGAGGGAGGAGATGTACAATTTGGGACAGGCTCAATTGGACTTGCCCCAAATGGTGGAGTTAGAATCATGCCAGGGGATCCCAATACAATCCCATCAAGGTGGCATGTACCAATGCCATCTCACTAGTCCAAGTGATCAATTTCAGTTCACAATTGATCACACTAATGGGTCTAAGAGTCAAAGGGATCACACAAACAAGTCTAGTGTCTACTAACACTAGCTGATAGAATCAAAAAGGGAGAGAACAATCCATCATGGGAAGCAGGATACACAGTAAACTCATAGAATGTCAGATGTCCTAAACAGCACTCTGGCCTCAGAATCAGCCCTTAAGGCATTCGGATCTGGCTGAAGAGCCCATGAGAGTATTTTAGGCATGGAAAGCCAAGACAACCTGGAAGGAAAAAAAAAAAAAAAAAAAAGAAGAAGAAGAAGACCTAAAAGAAAGATCTCTGCGAGTAAGATCCCAGTGGAAAGAACAGGGCCATCAAAGAAGGAGGTACCTTTCTCTGAAGGGAGGAGAGAACTTCCACTTTCACTATGACCCTGTCAGAATAAGATCAAAGTCGGTGAACTCAAAAGGCTTCCATAGCCTTGGCAACTCATGACTAGAGCCTAGGGAGATTACTGACGCCATAAACAAGAGTGTCAATTTGTTAAGTCAACAACAGGAGTCACTGTGTACTTACTTTTCATGTGGGATCTGTCCTTAGTGTGTTGTCCAATGTGAAGTAATGCTATAACTAGTACTAAAACAGTATTTTACACTTTGTGTTTCTGTGTGGGTGCAAACTGATGAAATCTTTACTTAATATATACTGAATTGATCTTCTGTATATAAAGATAATTGAAAATGAATCTTGATGTGAATGGAATGGGAGAGGGAGCGGGAGATGGGAGGGGTGTGAGTGGGAGGGAAATTATGGGGTGGGGGGAGCCATTGCACTCCATTAACTGTAGTTGGAGTTACAGAGAGAGAGAGATCTTCCTTCTGCTGGTTCATTCCCTTGTTGGCCACAACAGGCGGCACTAGGCTATGAGCCAGGAGCTTCCCCAGGTGTCTCACATGGGTGGTGGAGGCCCAGGTACTAGGATCATTTCCCACTGCTTTCCCCGGGCCATTAGCAAGGAGCTGGATCAGAGCAGAACAGCTGGGACAAGAACTTGCATCCTTAAGGGATGCCCCTGTTCCAGAAGCTGGCTTAGCCCTCTATGCCACAGTGCTTGCCCCAGAAAATGGTTTTAAAAGAGCTTTTATTCATTCATTGGTAGTTTCCCTTTATCTCTAGAAAACACTGGAGGAGAAGTCTGTCTGCTTTTGATGAGCCTGGTGACAGTTATCCAGGAAGTGCCACTGAGGGAAGAAGTTAGGGCAGAGAGAGCTAACTGACCTCCCTCCTAGAAGTCTTCCTCCGTGACAGCAATGAACTTCAGAAACTGTAGGATGAGAATTTGTTGTAGTTTAGTCTAGCAGTTTTACCCCAGTAGTTGAGAATGTGTATGGACAAAGGAATTCAGAGATAATTCTATTTTGTGGTTGAAACCGTGCATAGCTAGGGGTCTTCCCCAAAGTTCATCAAAATTGTGTAATATGACAAAACTACATGGATTTCAAAATTGCAGCAAATGAAATTACTTTTTAAGTCTATTTTCCACAAAATTTTTAAAGTATCTTTCTATGTATGATAAAACTGAGTATCAGCTAACAATTTAACAGCCTGCAAACACCAAATGGTGCAATTTAGACTGTAGTTTTATATCTAATATAAATTTTGATTCTGAAAATAATCTTTATTGATTGAACAAATGAGAAATATAGTACTCAGAGTTATGATTCAATATGGATATGTATTGAAGATCTTTGCATTTAAAATTTATTTATTTACTTATTTATTTATTTGAAAGGCCAGGTCAAAGCCAGGAGCCAGAAAATCCATCTGGGTCTTCATCATAGGTGGCAGAGACCCAGGTAATTAAGTCATCATTAACTTCTTCCCAAGCACATTAGTATGAAATAGGATTAGAAGTAGAGCAGCTGAGATTCCAATCAGCCCTTTGTTATGGGATGTAGCATACATAGCCTGCTGTACCAAAGCTGAGTCAATTTCATTTCTTCTTATACCACTCTTCAAACAGATTAAATTTTCAAAAAAGGAACTCTTAGAAGAAGAAAACTTTTTTAACAACCAAAATCAAATAAACAAATAAAAAAAAAATAGAAAAGCCATTTTCTTTAGTTTGTGAAGCTCAAAGAATGTAAAATGTTTAGTACATATCAATGATGGAGATTTCTTATTTTTTCTTTATTTGGTAATGTCATAGAAATAAAAAATGTATGACTAATTTTAATTTATATGATAGGAGAATCTTAAGACTTAGTTACAAGTGGCCTGTTGGGGAAGCAGCAACAAACAACTCAAATGGACAAATAAATTATTGCTCCCTTGTGAAAATCTATTAAACAGGCTGCAGAGAAGTTCCAGAGGAAACAAAATTAAAACTTGCAAAGTAAGAATCCTTAGTAAACAACGCCACTGCGGCTCGCAGAAATATTAGTGAACTGGAGTAGTAAAACAGTCTACAGAATGGGGTCAGTGTCCAGGGAAGCAATTGTTAGTCAAATGTTACTTGCATCTTCACTGTTTGAAGCAGCTGGCAGACTGCTTTAGAGTGTTTTTACAATTTCCATCCTCAGCAAAAGTTCAACAGTGATTCAATTTCTCTTCATCCTGCATACAAAGTTTTATTAGACCATATTTTGAATCACTGAGACTGTCCTTATTTTGAATCACTAGAAAATTGAGTAGAATTTACTATATGTTTTCTAATTTGAAGGATTCTTGCATTCTTCAGGCAAACCTTATTTGGTTTAGCTGTACATTGGGATTTATTTTTGTCTATGAATTGTTTTCTAGCACATAGACTTACATGTATTTGTAGGAATAATATGAAGAAGTTCTTTTTAATTTTAGCTGTTTAGAATATTAGAATTAAGTGAAGTTGTAATGTCCTTATTTTCTTTGTGTTGGGCCTCATAACTTAAAAAAAAATTCTGTATGTTCCTTACACTGCAACCACTTATGAAGATGTCTGAACAACTGTATTTGATAGAGATAATTTTCCAAAGTTTTGTTGAACATTTGAAAAATTGACTTAGTAGAAATTTGTCTATTTCAGTTAATACTATTTAATGATGAATTGACTGTCCAATCCAGTTATTATTCTTAATTTAATAAATTCAGTTACTCAAAAAATAGACCTTTCACTGAAACTGAAATATATAGGCAATCAAATCTTCATTCATAGTGGACACTATGGGAAATGGTGGCTTGATCAGCATAGCCCTGACTGTTAATGAACAACTAAATACATTATCCCTCTTAGTAAAAAAAAAAAAAAAAAAAAAAAAAAAAAAAAAAAAAATCTTCATTCAGTCTTGACATTCATAAATATAAGTATACTGTACTAGAAAAAAATCTCATCTATGTGATGATTCTACAACAATGTTTTTATCAGAATCCATTTTCTCCTAATGTACTTAAAATTTTGGCATCATGATCACAACTAAACTTATCCTATGAGTTTGTCCTTTTCAAAATTTTAAATGTCAAAAATAATTTTGAGAGCCAGCTCTCTTTTTCTTCAATCTGGAATAACTAAAACTGCAATGATACTTCTTGCAAAACCTGAATGAAAACACAAGTATGGCTCCGTCTAGTTGCAATGTCTTTTTCAGGAACTACTAAGGAAAGTTTTCTTCCTGAGTCTGTTTTTTTGGAACTTACATTTTGATAGAAAATCAATGATTTCTCCTAAGCTTTCAAATTTCTGATATAAAATGATTCTGCCACCAGTGGCTTTTTTCTTTTGTTATGACTTCTGTGGGATGCTTACTCTGGGCGTTTCCCTAATCCTTCAAACGCAGGACAGATGCAGTGTTTTTATGTTTGCAAATATTCACATTTTGGATTTATTGGCTTATGCACTGTTGTATGCTGTTTAATTTTTGTTTTATATGTTTGTACTTTTAAATTAAGAATTTAATTTGACCTTGTGAGGGGAACATTTCATGTTTATAACTTATTCATTGCATTCAGATTCTTTTATTTTATATATTGTCATATTTTATTATTTGCCTTTAAATATTTGATAATTCAGTATTTACCCAAACACTATATTTGTATTATGTACATACATGTACTTTTTCTCCCAACTATGGAATCATTTATTGAAAAAAATTATTTCTCCCTATTTAAGAAGTTATACTTACAATACATTTTATTTTTACATGCATCAGTTTTAATATCTGGACTTTACTATCTTTTCCTAGTCTCTTTCTAAACACCACTTTGCAAAGACAACATTGCTGTTACACATGATTTAATATTTGTTTCTAATTCTTATTATTATTCCAGCTTACCTTTTCTAAAAATTCCAAAAATAAGCTTAAAATTCTATTTTAAATACTTGTTTCAAAATTACACATTTGTATGGACAAGTTACTTTTGTTAATATTGGACTTTCACATAAGATGTGTTCATTTTTAAATTTGTGTCAATATTTTGTGTTCCTAGGTAGAGTAAAGGCATAGTTCAAAGATAACAGGAATTTAGTTGTGGCTTACCTCCAAAAAGTAAATGCGTCAGGAGAATTGTTTGACTTTTTTGGTTTCTCAAGTTCATGTAAGATTATTTACACTATATTGTAACCTGTTAACTGTGTAATAGCACTATGTCTAAAAATATAAGCATATGCCTTAAATAAAATTACTGCTAAAAATGCTAAGCATCAGTTGAGGCTTCAAAAAGAAATGATCCTTTGTGGCTGGTGCAGTGGCATAGAGGATAAAGCACTGCCATGGATGTTGGCATCCCATATGGGTACCTGGGAAAGCAGCAGAAGGTGGCCCACGTATTTGGGCCCCTGCACCCTCGTGGGAGACCCAGAAGAAGCTCCTGGCTCCTGTTTTTGGTCTGTCCCAGCCCTGGCCATTGCGTTCATTTGAGGAGTGAACCAACAGATGGAAGACCTCTCTTTGTTTCTCTCATTAACTCTGCCTTTCAAATAAATAAAATAAATCTTTAAAAATTTTTTTTCACCTAGAAACCTTTTATTTAATGTATACAAACTTCATGCATTTCATATGTACAAATTTAGGAACAGAGTGATTCTTCTCAACTACCCTCTCTCCCTCCTGCACTCACACCCTTCTTCCACGTCCCTCTCCAATGCCCATTCTTACTTTTTACAAATATCTATTTTCAATTAACTCTATACACATAAGATTAGCCCTACACAAAGTAAAGTGTTCAACAAATAGTATGATAAAAAATATTCCTCAACAGTGGAGACGAGGGCTGTTCAAAGTTATCACTTCTCAAAGTGTCAATTTCACTTCTATAGATTACCTTTAAGGTACACAATCAGTTACCATAGATCAGGAGAACATATGACATTTGTCTTTTGGGGACTGGCTTATTTCATTAACTGTAATGGTTTCCAGTTGCATCCATGTTTTTTAGAATAACAGGATTTCATTTTTAGTTACTGCTGTGTAGGATTCCATGCTGTACATATACCATAATTTCTTTAACAGTCTTCAGTCCACGAACATCTGGGGAGTGAACCAGATAATAGAAGATCTCCCTCTTCTTCTTCCCACCCCCAATTCTGCCTTTCAGATAAATAAAATAAACCTTTAAAAAAAGAAATTATTTATTCTTTTACTGCTGATAGATCTGGCCTCAATATAGCTGGAAGTTGAATGATCACAAGGTTAGTGTCTGAAGGTTGGGTAGGCCAAGGGAATCTCTTGAAAGAAATGTTTGCTGCATCCTTTGCCACTCCCTTTCAAGAATATTTCTGTGTAGCATACAACAGTCTTTGATTGAGCTTCTTCAAAAAATTGTAGTTGATACTCTCAAATACTGCTTTTGCTTGGTCAAGTAAGTTGATGGTATATTTTAACCTTTGTTGTCTTTTCAACCCTGCTCTCATCACGAGGCATAGATTCTACCCCTGGAAACCATAGTCTTTGGTCATGAATGAGGATTGTAAGAGTCATTAATGACATCTAAATCATGATTCCTTTTCAGAAGTTTCTCAATCTACTTTTCGAAAATCAACCAGAGGCATCCTTATCTATGGAAATTAGAGCCCTATAAAATGTATTTCTTGGACAACAGAACTTGAAATTCAAAATTACTCCTTGAATCATGAGTTGCATTGTGTTAGCATTATGAAAATAACATCGATTTCACTGAAGATATCCATTTGAATTCTTGAGTAATCTAGTGCACTGCCAATGAGCAGTAATATTTTGAAAGGTATCTTTTTGCCTAAACAGTAGGTCTCAACATTGGGCTTAAAATACTCAGCAAACCATGCTGTAAACAGATGTGTTGCCATGTAGGCTTTATTATTCCATTTAGAGAGCACAAGCCTTTTACATTTATTATAATTCTTAAGGATCCTAGAATTTAGTCATTAATTATTGCTTCAACTTACACTTACCAGCTGCATTTTAGTCCCTAAGAAAATGGCATGTCATTTGAAGCTTTGAAGTGAAACTATGACTTCTTTCTAGCTACGAATGTGGTTGATGGCATCTTCTTCTGATAAAAGTCAAGCTGTTTCGTCTACTTTGAAAAGCTGTTCAGTGTAGCCACATTGATGATCTTAACTAAACCTCCAGATAACTTGCTGTGCCTTCTACGTAGGCCTTGCTACTTCACCTTGAACTTCTTTGTTGTCAAAATAATTGTAATTAAGCTCCACCTTTGAATTCACAACTTGGCTAAACATTTTACTCAAGAGACTGAGTTTTGAGCCTGTCTTGGCTTTCACCATGCTTTCTTCACTAAGCATTAAAAAAAAAAAAAACTTTTTTATTTTTGAATTGATTTAAATTTACAAAAAAAGTGAATCAATACAAAGAGTTCTAGGATACCCCACACCCAACTTCTCCTATTATTAACGTTTTATATTATTGGGATTATTTGTCACATTCAAGAATTACTCCCAACTTCCCCTACAGTTTTAATCCCAACTCCCTTTCTCCCTCCTTCTCCTCTAGTAGTCAATGTTCTGTGTTCAGGTTGAGTTGTTTGTTTCTGTTTTTGTGTTTTCTCTCTCACATATGAGGGAGCATATGCAGTATTTGTCTTTCTGTGTTAGGTTTAGTTCATTCAACATTATGTCCTCAAGTTCCCTCCATTTCGCTACAAATTTTTAACTGAGTAATATTCTATTGTACGTGCATAGATAGATTGATAGATACATATTCCTTTGTCCATTTGTCTGACAATGGACAACTTGATTGATTCCATGTTTTGACTATTGCCAACAGTGCTGCTACAAACATGGTGAAGCAGGTCTGTCTTTGATACAACCAACTCATGTCTTCTGGATATATACCCAGTAGCAGAAGTATTGGATCATATGACAGTTCTAGTTCTCATCCTTAAAGACATTTTCATACCATTTTCCATAGTGGCTGCAATAATTTACATTCCCACCAACAGTGTTTAAGAGTTATCCTTTTTCCACGTCTTTACCAAAGCACATGAATTGATAGTCCTCAAAAGAAGAAATCTAAGTGGTCAACACATTTATGAGAATATGCTTACTATCACCAGTCATCGGGGAAATGCAAATCAAAACCATAATGAGATATCACCTCACTCCTGTCGTAATGGCTATTAAAGAAAGACAGCAAGTGATAAATGCTGGTGGGGATGTGGAGAAAGCAAAGCCTACCAAGCTTAATCAGCTCCCTCTCGTTTTAATATGAGAGATGTACAACACTTCCTTTCATTTCGCACTGAGCTGCAATTATAGGTGTATTGATTAGCATAATTTTTAAATTGCTTTGCCTCAGGGCCTGGGGAGGCCCAGAGAGAGAAAGAGAGACAAGGGAAGGGGGAATTGGTGGAGAAGTCAGAACCCATGCATCATTTTTAAGTCTGCCCTTATTGTACGCATGCACCATATGTTGTCCCCAAACCATTACAGTGGTAACACTGAAAATCACTGATTACAGATCACATAACACGTGATAAAATGAAAAATTTTGCATCATTGTGAGGTTTCCAAAATGTGTTACAGTGACACGAAGTGAGAAGACACTGTTGTAGAAATTGTGGTGATAAATTGGTTCTATGTAGGGTTGTCCAAAGCCACCAATTTGTAAAAAAATGTCATATCTGCAGAGAATAATAAAGTGAAGTGTAGCAAGCTTGGGATGCTTGATTTTACTGTATTTGATCCTGCATGTTCATAAGTCATTCTTTATAAATTCATGTATTTTGATATTATTATTAGAGATGGGAAGTTTTGTGCTATATTATCTTTTTTAAAAAGATTTATTTATTTATTTGAAAGTCAGAGTTACACAGAGAGAGGAAAGGCAGAGAGAGTGGGTGGGTATTCCATCTACAGGTTCACTCTTCAATTGACTGCAATGGCCAGAGCTGTGCTGATCTGAAGCCAGGAGCCAGGAGCTTCCTCTAGGTCTTCCCATGTGGGTGCAGAGGCCCAAGGGCTTGGGCCATCTTCTGATTTCCCAGGTCATAGCAGAGAGTTGGATAGGAAGTGGAGCAGCCAGGATGGCAACCAGCGCCCACACGGGATGCAGGCACTATAGACAACTGCTTTACCTGCTATGCCACAGCGCCAGCCCCAGAAAAGAATTTAAAGGTATTTAAAAGCAAGATTTGTTAGAGTGAGAGACCTCCAGCTGAGAGTGGCATGGAGAGGGGCTCCAAGAGGTCAAAACCCTTAGAAAATTCTATTCATTTTTATGGCAGTTTAATCTTTGTCAATAGTAAGCATTGAAATTTTATTTTTAAATGTTTTTGTTATTGTCAGTAGAAATGAAAATAGACATTTACTGTTTAGAAATGTGTTTATGTTATGTTATTTTAATAATTTCTCGATATTGATATCTCTCAATTTGTGTCTTGTCAGAAGGAACCTGTACTGGAGTGGGGGAAGGCAAAAGGAGAAGTGCGTACCAGTAATCTCACATACATTGTCTGATCCGTAGACATACATCTCACCGTGGGATGCTTCTGTACCCTTGTATCTGTGCTGTGTGCCCTTCATCTTCAGAGTGGTGCTGGTAGTGATATCACACCCAGGCATCATGGGACAAGATCAGGGTGTCACTATGGGGTGAGAGATCCTGTGAAGTAAAGGCATCTGGCTGTGTAAGGTTTTGCTATGGTCAGAATGATTGTGCTCCCCACCCAGCTCAGACATTGAAATCCTAACCCCAAGCACTGTAGATATTAACCTCCAGAGATTAACTGGTAGAAGCTTCTGGGAGGGAATTAGTGCCCATGTGAAAGAGGCATAGGGGAGCTCACTGGCCCCTTCCACTATGTAGGGTGCAATGAGAAGGCATCATCTATAAACAGGCAATGGGTCCTCACCAGGCTTTGAATGTTCCGGCACTTTGAATTTGGACGTCTCAGTCTCCAAAACTGTGAGGATTGAACTGTTGGCTCAGCAGAATAGACCAAGAAAAGTATCAATATTCCCATATCTTGGTGTCTAAATGCCCCCAGACCAATGGCTTCACAGGTAAACTGATGGGGAATGGAACATTCTAGAATGTTAATTGTATACATTTTGAAACCGATAAGCTCACAATCTTGCACCAACTGCAGCTACACTTTCAGAGGAATCCGTTGCCATCAATCCCTGTCTCTATTTAAGATTCTGTGAGGTGATTCATCTTTTGTGTGAAATTCCCCTCTTGCTGACTTGCAGTCTAATTCTCTTTGCTTTTCTAAGTCTCATAGGACTTATTTGATTTCTAGTTGTAAAAATGTTGTTGCTGTCATGCTATATCTAATTTTCTCTGTTCTGTGCTTTATTTGCTTATGCATTTTAAAATTTATTTTACTTTCACAGAGGTTTCAGTAGGGAGAGGTTGTAAATATGTGGTTTAATCTGTTATAGTTAAGTAGAAGTCACAGAGATTTACTTCTGCAAAGTATTCCCATTTGAGAAAGTGTCTAAAGAAACACAGAATAAGCATGATAAAAGCCAAGAAAATACAATAGGGATAATTAAAATGCATTGCATACTAAACTCTGTTTAAGAATGTCACATATGTCATTTTATTTAATCCTAATGGAATTCCTATATAATAGATATGATTAGTCTGTGACCGATATTATTGCAATTATTACTCGATTAAATTATCTGCATGGTGGATATAATAGCACTAAATGCATAGCTTCTCGCGAACATAAAATACATAACACACTTTTAACTTCATGGATATAATTCATTTGACTCATTTGAATTTATGAATTAAGTTCAATTATTAAATTCTGATATGTGGGAAATGTAGAATGGTTCCTGGCACATTATATTCACCTAAGCAGAAAAATGCTTCCATCTGCCAAAGATGTCCATATTGTAATCATCTCAGGAACATGTAAGTAATCATATTTCAAGTGACCACACCAGGGGAAATTGCTTGTGGAATTAAGATTTTTAATAAGTCGATGAATAGATTACTCTAGATTATCCAGTTGAAGCTATTGTCATTATAAGGGTTCTTTAGATGTACACGAAGAGTAAGGAGAGACAAATCAGAAGAAATGTGACAAGAAGGAAGGCTGGACTGGTGCAACATATAAAGTCAACTTGATATTCTTGGCTAAGATAGAAGGGGGCACAGGCCAACGAAGCCAATAGCACCTAAGAGAGGCATGGAATTCTCTCCTAGCACATCCGGGCTTTGCTTTTTAAAGCTACAGAGAATTTACAATTATCTAAAGCAGATAAAACTATCTCTTAATTTATGAATTATCTCTTTCATCCTTACATTACTGTCAGTTCACTTGGTTTATGGCAAAATTTTTCATATTTGATATTAACATAAGGGAACATTCACTTTTTTTCCCAAAAACAGTTGTCTTTTCATTATTGTTACAGAACAGCCTTATTCTTTTCACTTGTATATTCAAGTTGGCAGTATTTTCAAGTGCTTAAAAGATATCTAGACACTTATTATCTTTCCAGAAATAAAGAATGGCCAAAACATTGTGACAGATAAGAAAGAAGTAGCCTTTCTCTTGGCTCTTGGCTAAAAATTACTTGAAAAAAAGGAAGGAAAATAATCATTTTCCCTATGGAGTAAAAATAAAGCCCTTGAATAGTAAAAGGTACTTTGAAAACAATTTAAAAGCCTTATATAATGTTTCAAAGTAAATACAGAAATAAATTATTTGAACATTTCTTAAAAAAAAAAGATTTATTTATTTATTTATTGATTTGAAAGTCAGAGTTACACAGAGAGAGAAGGAGAGGCAGAAAGAGAGCGAGAGAGAGAGAGAGGTCTTCTATCCACTGGTTCACTCCCCAGTTGGCTACAACGTCCAGAGTTGTGCCTATCCAAATCCAAGAGCCTGGAGGTTCGTTCTTCCGGATCTCCCACACAGGTGCAGGGGCCCAAAGAAATGGGCCATCTTCTACTGCTTTCCCAGGCCATAGCAGACAGCTGCATCAGAAGTGGAGCAGCCCAGTCTTGAACCGGTGCCCCTATGGGATGCCGGCACTGCAGGAGGCAGTTTTACCCGCTATGCCACAGTGTCGGCTTCGAAAGATATATTTTAAAAAGTAATTATCCAGTCACCTGAAAACTTTGACTAAACATAGATATTACATTAGTTGCTTTTGAATACATAAGATTAAAATACATAAGGGCTGGTATTGTGGCATAGCAGGTAAAGCTGCTGCATGAGACACCAGCAGCCCGTGCAGGTGCTTGTTTTTGTCCCAAAGCTCTCCCTCTATCCAGTTGTCTGCTAATAGCTGGTAAAAGCAATGGAAGGTGGCTCAAGCTCTTGGGCATCTGCTACCCATGTGGGAAACCTGGAAGAAGCTCTTTGCTTTGAATTGACCAAGCCCTGGCCCTTGTGTTCACCTGGGAAGTGAACCAGCAGATGCAAGATTTCTCTCTCTGCAACTCCGACAGCTTAAATTATTTTTGATTTACTGATAGAGCAGATTTACAGTTCTATGTTTAATTTTTTTATTTGGAAATATGAGATAATACTCATTTTATCATAGTTTGATTACAGTTTTTATTTGTATCACTTAAATAAAAGAAGAGTTAAATGTCACACTTTGGATAAATACATACACACATATTACCGAAGAACAGAACAGACTCATAGCAGTCTCAAGTGTAAAAGTCATAAAAAGAGGTGTAAACTATGAAAACATTCACAGCTTCTGAAGTGTACTGTTAAGAGAAATGATGGGGGCCGGTGCTGTGGTGCAGCAGGTTAATGCCCTGGCCTGCAGTGCCGGCATCCAATATAGGCGCTGGTTCGAGATCCGGCTGCTCCACTTCCTATTCAGCTCTCTGCTATGGTCTGGGAAAGCAGTGGAAGATGACCCAAGTGCTTGGGCCCCTGCACCCTCAAGGGAGACCCAGAAGAAGCTCCTGGCTCCTGGCTTCAGATCAGTGCAGCTCCTGCCATTGTGGCCAATTGGGGAGTGAACCATCAGATGGAAGACCTCTCTCTCTCTCTCTGCCTCTCCCCTCTCTGTGTAACTCTGACTTTCAAATAAATGAATAAATCTTTTTATAAAAAAAAGAGAGCAATGATGACAGAGACACTGACAAAAGCATCAATAGATGTGGTCCATCTTTCAGGGGTAGAGAGGAGAATCAGTAGAGATTGGGATGTCTGCAGAAGGTGAGTGAAAGACCTGGCGCTTTTGTCCCATTCGTTCTTTAGCTGTTTCCTCACAGTGTCAATCATGGCACTATGCTGCAACATCCAGGGGTGAACGGAGTAATAATAATAATAGTAGTAATAACAATAACGGTGTGGCTCTCATACAGCAGCTCAGCAGTGAAGTAACTCAGTGTGCTGGGCTGAACACATTCAAGAATGAATTCAAGCCGGCGCCACGGCTCACTAGGCTAATCCTCCGCCTTGCAGCACTGGCACCCCAGGTTCTACTCCCAGTCGGGGCGCTGGATTCTGTTCCGGTTGCTGTTCTTCCAGTCCAGCTCTCTGCTGTGGCCAGGGAGTGCAGTGGAGGATGGCCCAAGTACTTGGGCCCTGCACCTGCATGGGAGACCAGGAGAAGCACCTGGCTCCTGGCTTCGGATCAGCGCGGTGCGCCAGCTGCAGTGGCCATTGGAGGGTGAACCATGGAAAAGGAAGACCTTTCTCTCTGTCTCTTTCTCTCTCACTGTCCACTCTGCCTGTCAAAAAAAAAAAAAAAAAAAAAAAAAGAAAAGAAAAAGAAAAAGAAAAAGAAAGAAAGAAAAGAAAAGAATGAATGCAGCGCACTTATTGCACCCTGGCTGGTGACTGGTGTCTGCTGCCATAATGGGCACTGGGAGTACTCAGTCTCTGCTCCGTCTTCCCTGCAACTTCATCGACATCTTAAGTTACACACTTGATTGACAATTCAGAGAATGCAAGGAGCTGAAAACTATTGTAACGTTTTATGAGATTTTCCATTGTTGGCCATATATACATAAAGGTAAACTTAAGGTTAGTGTCTACTGGATTGGTGAAAATATATTTATATCAAGTTCTAAAATATTTTTTATTGAAAATTCAGAATTGTTGCTTACTGAGCCCACTTGTACAGTGTAATTTCTCTTGATTCAGAGTTTTCTTCAAATATTCAGTAGAAAATTTCAATTTATGGGGCTTGTGCTGTGGCATAGTGGGTAAATGCCTCTTCTTATCTCCCTGTGTATCTCTGACTTTCAAATAAATAAATAAATAATTTTAAAAATTTCAATTTATTTGCTATGTTGAATGACAAAAATACACTAAATGAGCAAGATTTTTTATTATCTAAAGATTCAAAATCATTTTATATTTTATTAAATGAGATCATTGAAAGTCCTTATTAAGTGGAGAACAGTGATTTGAACTTCATACACTATAAAAACTAAACAGTAGTATTTAGATCTTATTGAAGTTGAGTGTATGGAATAAATATCAGACTCATTAAAACAATGTAGAAATGATGGTCTAATTATGTTTAGAAATAAGTTGCATCTCTTGATAAAACACAGAAGTGGCATAAGATGAGAGTTTACCAACACTTTTTTTTTTCCAAAATTAAGAGAAAGTTCATTGGTTATTTCATTATTTAACACTTAAGTTAAAAAATATTTATTTTGAGTGATGATTAAAATATTCCTGGATGTGATCCAAACCAAGAAACTTAAGGATTTAAAACTCATAACACTGAATTCAACAAATTAGCCTATTATTTTGGTATCAGAATTACATGAATATAAAGTGGTAGCATTACCAAAAAAGCTTTGACATAGTTTTTGATATTAAACAAAACAAATTATTAAAGAAAGCCAAATTTTCATGATAAAAAATAAACATGCAAAACCTCTACTTATGTTGTGCTTTCTTTCCACACCACAATGCTACTTTTCCCATGTCAGTCCTATCAAAATATTCAATAAGTACACATGATGAATTCAGAATCTTCAAACAATGTGGTATTTATACTTGAAAAAATGTGCTCAAGCAGTTATAGAGATTAAAGTGAAATTATATAGTACAATTACAGAGGTTCTTTTTGTAATGGTAATTTTCTTAGAAAACAACTGCTGTCTAATAGCAAGGGGTTTTTTCCCATTGTGTTAATTAAAGTACTTGTTCAGTGAATTACAAATGGAAATCATGCTACTGATGAAGATTAGTTGTACTGGTGATTATAATTATGATTATTATTCTGTGACTTTTTCATCGTCATAATTACATAATTCACCTTCATTATCATCAAACTCTGCTAACCCCACCCAAACAAAAGCAAAATAAAAAAGTTCAACTATATTTTATATCCATATCGATAAGGATGATCATACAAGTATTACTATGGCTCATGACTCTTAAAAAATAAAACACTTCATCATTCAATATTGCTGGAAAAAACTGTATATTTCATCTAAAATGTTCAAATATAATCTTTTTACCAAAAATAAGATTATTTTTGGTCTGGTGTATTTATTGCAATATCTGTATTATGATCTCAGCTATCTTAACTCACTTGTATTTTTAAAAATTTTGCTTTAGGTGAGTAAATTTGATTTTTGTAATCACTTGTATTTTTAAAAAAAGTTGCTTTATGTGAGTAAACTCTTAATTTTTATAAGACTTTTGCGGTGATAAGTGGTTTAATTTCATGGCCTTAGAAGTTAACTACTAGTTATTTCCTCTCATTTATCCATTTATGTCCTTAGCCTTTTAGTCATGAATACTTACAGTCTAAACAAGCACTTCTGGGGTTACGCGTATGTGAGCGGTTTATCATGTATTTAAAAGCATGTCTCTGAAAGACACTAGGGTAAAAATGCAAGGGTGCAGTGAAACCGCGGCAAGGTACTGCCCGTTAGCCTTGTTCAAAGCATACGCTCCAGCCTTAGCTGGAACTTGGAGGCAGTGAGTATCAGCAGTGTCTCATATCAGTACGCTTCTCGTGACATAAATCTGATTATGTAAATACCCATGATTGTAAATCTGCCGGGCATCCCCCAACTTAATGCAATAAAAAGTAATCTCTTTAGCACAGCATCCAAGAATTTTCTGGGAGTCTGTATCTGGACCACCAATTCTGTCTGAGTAGTTTCTTTCTGTTAATCCTGAGACCCTCCAGATTCTGAATCGGGGACATACAGGAGGTTCTACTTTTAAAGTGTGCTTTATTCAGCAGAAAGATACTTGCAGGAAATTCATTTAAAATCAGAATAAACAATTTCCGGGGCCTGCGCTGTGGCTCAGTAGGTTAATCCTCCGCCTGCATGGACAGCATCCCATATGGGCACTGGTTCTAGTCCCAGCTGCTCCACTTCCAGTCCAGCTCTCTGCAGTTTCCTGGGAAAGCAGTAGAAAATGACTCAAGTTCTTGGGTCCCTGCACCCACATGGGAGACTGGGAGGAGGAAGCTCCTGGCTCCTCGGTTAGGATTGGTACAGCTCCAACCATTGCGGCCATTTGGGGAGTAAACCAGCAGGAGGAAGACCTTTCTCTCTGTCTCTCCCTCTCACTGTCTGTAACTATACCTCTCAAACAAATAAATAAAAAAATCTTTAAAAAATTAACAATTTCTTAGGTAGTATCAGTGTATCTGGAATGGAATGCTAAAAGGTAATTTACATATCAATAAACAGCTTATTTCTTGATTTAATTTTTTTTTATAGTTTCTTTCATTTGAAAGGCAGAGAGACAGACAGCTGGATTATTTCTCAAATGTCCACAAAAACCAGGAATGGAACAGTCTGATCCTAGGCACCCAGAACTCCTTCTCGGTCTCCCGTATGTGTGACAGGGACTCAAATAGCTGAGTGATTATCTACTACTTCTGAGGGGTGCATTAGCAGGAACCTGGGTCAGAAGCAGGGCAGCTGGAACTTGAACCAGGCAGTAGGATTTGCATGTAATTGGCCCAAGCAACAAGCAATATGCCTCCCTTATTAATTCATAATTTAACAAGATTTACTGTATGCAGCAGCCATTTTGATTCCTAAATACGGTTTAAAATGTTGCTATTCTACATAGAATTTTTTCTGTTGTTTTATAATATCTTAAAATTATATCTTTCATCACTACTTGAGTTTTGTAGAAGAATCATAAAGAATGTAATTTTTACATTTGGATATAAAATATATATAAAAATATATTTGCAACAATTTTCCCATAGCACTAAATTAAATCGTGATTTTGAAAAATTTTTTAAAACACCTAAAGTAAATTTATAATCAATATTCCCTTCTTCAATTGTTAACTACTCAACCTTGGTTGGTGTTCATTTGGCTTTGTATGTGACTAGAATAGTTCATAAACAAATTTTATTGACATAATGAAAATGTGATTCTTGCAAGATATGCACTTTCACTTTATAATTAATTTGCATTGTATTTGCATTGAATTGGCTAATGTTTACAAAACACTAAACTAAGGGAACAAAGTGATCAATAAAGAACACCAGTAGGAAAGCAGGGATTCTTGTTAACCTTGAATAGCCGGTGCAAGAGACAGGAAGTATTTCACTAGAGGATCATTTTATAAACTGTTGGTTTCTCAGTTATTCTTTCCATGCTTTATCAAATTGTGTTTACCTACTCAATCTCTCAAATGTGGGGATCCAGAGAAGGAATAGATAATGAGAGTACAGGTCATATTCACTTTTTGCCCATTTATTGTTCTCATAGGAAACTTCAGTTTCTACTAAAATTGCCTGTATACTCCTGTGTCTCCAATTAGACTCTTAACTCTGTGAGGTTTGCTCACTTTAATAAAAATGAGACAATAACAGTAATTAATAATACTCATATAATTTACTTTGGAATACTAGTTTTGAAAGACTGTCATTGGAGTTATCTTGCTGACTTTTCTGACAACACAAGAAGACACTGTATGTGATTTCCTATGATTGTTCTATTTTACATATAAGAAAACTGAAGTATAGAATGGACCTTGTGGTGCAGGTTGTTAAACTGTTGCTTGGGGATCCCAGTCCCATATCTGAGTGCCTGCAATTGAGTCTGCCTCCACTTCTGATCCAGCTTCCTGCTAACGTGCAACCTGGGGGCAGCAGATGATAACTCAAGTACTTGGGTGAGACTTGGACAGGATCCCTGGCCCCTGACTTCAGGCTGATGGCTCTTGTAGGCACTGGGCACGAAGCCAGCAGATGGAAGCTCTCTTGCTCTCGCTGTTTCTCTCCTGTCTCTCACTGACACTTTTTCATTCTGCCTTTCAAATAAATGAAACAAAATAAACTTTGTTTTAGATTTATTTATTATTTATTTGAAAGACAGAGCTATAAGAGGCAGAGGCGGGTGGGGAAGGGAAGAGAGAGAGAGAGAGAGAGTTTTCCATCTGCTGGTTCACTCCCCAAATGGCCGCAATGGCTGGAGCTGTGCCCAAAGCCCAGAGCCTGGAGTTTGCTGTGGGTCACCCACAAAGGTGCAGGGGCACAAGAATTTAGGCCATCTTCTGCAGCTTTCCCAGGCCATAGCAGAGAGCTGGATTGGAAGTGGAGCAGCAGGGACCTGAACCAGCGTCCATATGGGATACTGGCACTGCAGGTGGCGACTTTACCTGCTAAGCCACAGCGCAGGCCCTACAAAATAAACTTTAAAACCACTATTTATAAAGAAAGAAAACTAAAATTCAGGAAGATTAAGTCAGTTTTTTAAGCACATATATAAAAGTGATGGAACTTGTCTTCAAATCTGCATTGAATACCACATATCTATTTTTTAATGGTAATTAAATCTACTTTGATTAGATGAATTACCTCTCCATTTTTCCTCCTTTTTGAAGAAATTTTCATTAGTAATGTTGTGTTCATTTTTTTGGAAATACAGCAGGAGGCACAAAATTAGTGTTTGTTGCTCTTTTATTGATGTTAAGTTGGCCAATTTGTTTGAGCATGGTCAGTTAGGTAAGCTTGATAGCCTGGTGATTTGTACATCCATTAAGGCAAGACTCATTATTCTATTAGTAATTAACAATCAGTAAGTTTTTAATTCTATCATTCCTTATGTACTCCTAAAGATCCTTCAAAAATTTCATGGAAAGTGCAATTAAAAGTAATGTATTTTCATGTAAGTGTTTTTGAAACCCATGCATAGATTTTCCTACCATTCATTTTCTTGTTTAAATACATTTTATTTTAGAATGTTTTTAAATTATAAAATAAAAATTATGAAGTACTACCACATGAAAGGCCAACACAAAACATGCCAAATGCCAGAATAAGGGAAGGAAATTGACAGGCTTGAGGAAGAGAGCGAAAAGAGGGCCTGCATGTAAAAGCAGACCTTGTTATTTTCCAGGGATGAAGGAGTGGGGTCACTGAATCCCCTTACAATGAGAATGGGTTGCTGCTTATGGTCGGGCCATTAGGTTACCTGACTCCTAGTAAAGCACGCAGGGTCCTAGGGAGGCCAAACTGAGTGTATAAGGTGGTGGCTGGGCCATAGCCCAAGACGGCATCCGGGTCTTGAGATGGCACCTCAAATAATATGGCATCATTTGACTAATATTTCTCCCCCTTTTTTTATAAAGCAAGTGTTGTATGGGTTTACATCAGCCCCCAAAGCCCAAGAGAGGAGGAGGGGTGATAGTCTGTCTTCTAGAGCTACTTCCTGCTGATGAGTTACTCTCCACTTGTGGGGCAACACCTCAAATTGTGATCTCCTGGATGGAAAGTCAAATATATCCCTATGGTAACATTTGGTTGACTGCCTAGTTGGTGAAGGCTTTGGTTCATTCCATTTTCACCTCCTGTAAACATTTATACAGACAAGATAGTACAAAAGCCAGGGTGAGAATAGCGGTCAATGATCTTAGGAGCGCCATTAACCAAGTGGTAAGGGGACTCCATAGGGAGGAAGAGAGGAGAGACTCCCTGGACCCTAACATAGACAGTCTAATAGCTTTGGCAATCTGTTGGATCTGGTGACTCTTCTCATAGTTGTTGGAATTGTTCTTGGAACCGGCTAACAGATTTAACATTGTGGCCTACAGCAGTTCCCAAGACCACCACCAAAGAGAGAGAAGCTGCAAAGCTGATTCCAACCAAGACAGGGAGAAAGATCACTCGTTTCTTGTGGGTAGAGGGATTAGTCTGTAAAAGGAACTCTGCATAGTCATACAATGTTAGATGCCGAAAAAGATCACTGATACACGTGGACCAGCTGCAGAACTGTTGATACAAGTGTATAAGGTATAATTGCAAAGAAGTGAATTTCTAGGTGGGATAGAAAGGGAGGCTGTGGAAGTGAGGGCTATATTGGTGACACAGGGAATATTATGTGGCAAAAGCCCATTAGGTTGCTCTATTCTGTTAGGAATTCAACATTTTGCATCTTGTCCTTTAGAATGTAGAGAAAGATGACTGGGTACAGGAATTTGTAGGAGCAGAAACATTGGAGAGTAGGGTAGCCACATTGGGAGATTCCCAAAGTGGGTCACATAGAAAGCATTGTTGTTGGTAAAGGGCTTAGGGTAAAGTAGAATTGGGGGCTGGCAATATGGCACAGCAGTTAAAACTACCAACCTGCAGTTCAGGTATCCCATATGGGCACTGGTTCAAGTCCCAGCTGCTCTCCTTATGATCCAGTTCTCTACTAGGAAAGCAGTAGAAGATAGCCAAGTTCTTGGGCTCTTACACCCATGTGGGAGGCCTGAAAGAAGATCCTGGCTCCTGGCTTTGGATAGGTGCAGCTCCAGCTGTTGCAGCGATTTAGGGAGTGAACCAGCAGGTTCTCTCTCTTTCAAATAAATAAATAAATCTTTTCAAAAAAGGTAGAATTGAGCAGTTGATAAAATAGAGCAAGAGGCCGGTGCCGTGGCTCACTAGGCTAATCTTCCACCTGTGGCGCCGGCACCCAGGGTTCTCGTCCCGGTTGGGGCGCTGGTTCTGTCCCGATTGCTCCTCTTCCAGTCCAGCTCTCAGCTGTGGCCTGGGAGGGCAGTGGAGGTTGGCCCAAGTACTTGGGCCCTGCACCCACATGGGAGACCGGGAGGAAGCAACTGGCTCCTGGCTTTGGACTGGTGCAGCGCTGGCCGTGGTGGCCATTTGGGGAGTGAACCAACAGAAGTGAGACCTTTCTCTCTGTCTCTGTCTCGCTCACTGACTAACTCTGCCTGTAAAAACATTTTTTTTTATTAAAAAAACTAAAAAAAATAGGGCAAGAGACAGATTGATGAGTTCAACCCACATTAAAGGAGGTTTGGCCAGGCTAATTAGCTGGGACATTGTTTAGAGGACTCTTACCACAGCTATGGGAGCTTTCAGGAGCTGAGTGTAGGCCCTGATAATTTTTATGGTTCCATGGAGATCTCACAGGTTAGATCCATACACAAAGACAAAGATCTTTCAACTCCATCTTTTTTTTTTTTTTTTTTTTTGACAGGCAGAGTTAGACAGTGAGAGAGAGAGAGACAGAGAGAAAGGTCTTCCTTCTGTTGGTTCACCCACCAAATAACTGCCACGGCCAGCACGCTGCACCGATCCGAGCCAGGAGCCAGGTGCTTCCACCTGGTCTCCCATGCAGGTGCAGGGCCCAAGCACTTGGGCCATCCTCCACTGCCTTCCTAGACTAAAGCAGAGAGCTGGACTGGAAGAGGAGCAAATGGGATAGAATCTGGCTCCTCAACCAAGACTAGAACATGGAGTACTAGCGCCACAGGCGGAGGATTAGCCTAGTGAGCCACGGCACTGGCCACTTCAACTCCATTTGCCAGGCGTTAAGGTAGGAGCCAGTTATAGTGAAGACTAAAAGGGGTTGGGCTCAGTGATCTATGTCTACCTGTGGCCTCCAAGTTAGAGCAAGTTATTCTTGTGTCACAACCTTATAGAATTATTTTCTCAGGAGGACGTATTCATGGTCAGTATAGTAGTACTTATACCATGATGAGCACCCATTCCAGTAAGCATCGTTACATGATCCTGTTGTCCTTAGTTAGGCAGAGGTAATATGGATTTGCTCTGAAATGAGATAAACTATATCTAGTGCAGTCATAATAAATTACATGTGCAGGCCTGAGTGTAATCAAAGTACAGAGTGGTAGGGCCTGCACAGCCCATGATGGGGCAGAAGATTAAGCTAAGTAATTAAGCAGGAGTGGAAGTGGTATAAATCTGAAATTGCCATGCATAACGTGTCCCTGGGGCTAGTGCAGATGTAGGACAGACACAGAGGAGCAGAAGGGATGAGATTATAGGGAAATTCATCATGATGTGTGGAAGAGGGAGTGAGACAATAAGAGAAGGAATGGAAAAATGTAGATCTCAAAGGGAGTGAAGTCTGAGAAGGCTCCCTGGACGTGTAAATCTTCAATATCCAAAAGGAACCAGGAGTGGTATATGGATAAGGAGTGAGTCTGATACTCCTCCCACAGCAGTTGTAGGAAGAGTTGGTAGCGGTGTAAGAGGGGATCAGTACTTCTCTGGTGTTGCAAATGGCAGGTGGCCAGGTGGTCACTCTTTCTCTGAAGAAGGTTTATTAAGTGCAGAAGGGTCTGATTTTTCGTGCACCATTGATAATGGAACTTGAGTCTGGGTAAACTTGGCTGTGAGAGTAACTGTATAATGACGGGGAGGGGAATGCTTAAGTGGGTGAAGTAGACGCAATGGGGGATTACCTGTAACTTTGCCACTGTAGGAGTAGTGAGAATAACTCAGTAAGGTCTGGTCCATTTGGCCTATGGCTCAGCAGGAGTAGAGGGCAAGAAGGGGTGTAAGGAGCACAGGAAGACCTTGTCTCCCACTCCACACCCAAGAAGGGGTGTGAGGAGGGAAACTGTCTGAGGTGGCTGAACCTGGAACTGGGCAGTGTCTGTATATTTCCATAACTCTGGAGATATCTGAGGAGAGGCTAAAGTAAATGGGGTGGCAAGAGGAGAGATTGAGAGGTTACAGTTGGAGGAAACAAGGGACGTCCGTACATCAGTTCAAAAGGCGAAGTATTGGGAGGATTTTCTGGAAGGGGCCTCATACGGAGCAGGAACAATGGGAGTAGTTGACTCTAGTCCAACTGGAGCTCAAGGGAGAGTTTGGTCAGAGCTTTTTTAGTGTAAGATTTGTCCTTTCTACTTTTCCTGAGGATTGAGGGTGGTAAGGGATGTGGAAATGCCAGGGAAGTCAAGCACCTTGGTAAGTAGCTGAATTACCAGGGATGTAAATTCAGGGCCACTGTCTGACTGGAGAGAGCTGGAGACCCTGAAGTAGGGAATAATCTCCTGAAGTAGGATGTTAGAAACTGTTAGTGCCCATTTGTTAGTAGCTGAGAAGGCCTTGGCCCATCCAGAGAGGTATCTGCCAGTACCAAGAGATAGTGAAAACACTGTATTTGGGCATATGGGTTAAGTCAATCCACCAGTCAGAGGCCAACAAGTGTCCTCTGGCTTGATAGGAAGGGAAAGGTAGAGGGCAGAGGTTAGAGTTAGGGTTTATTTTTGACATACAGAACAAGAAGTGGGAAGTTAGCTATGAGGCACTTTCTGTCTACAGTGATAGCCTTATGGGTGGGAGTAAGATGTACACCTAAAGAGGTTAACTCAGGTAAGCAAAGTTGTGCCTTGGTGAAGGATTCCTGATAACCTTTGGCTTCTAGAAAGTTGAAAAGAGCAGCAGTCTGTTTCTGACTATCTATTTTTGAGGGGCTACAGAGGAAGAGGTCCATGATGTACTGGAGAAGAAAGGAAGGGGTTGGGTCCAGGGTCCTAGATCATTAGCCAAGACCTGACCAAACAGAGTGGGGCTATTCCAGAATTCCTTGGAGAGTACAATGCAGGTCAGTTGAGTGTATACTCAGGTGTCAGGATCAATCCAGTTGAAAGCAAATATGTTCTGAGAACTAGGATGTAGAAGAATGGTAAAAAATGCATCATTTAGATCCAGGATGGAGAAATGAGATGTGAATGCTGACATAGAAGAAAGGAGGGTGTATGTATTGGGGACCACCAGGTGCATGAGTACTATTGCTACGTTAATAAGTTAAAGGTCTTGTACTAAACAGAAGGACCCATTAGGCTCTTTAACTGCCAATATTGGGGTGTTAGGTGGGCTAGTCTTGCATAGGAGGCCCTGGTGGAAGAGCTTGAAATTACAGACTTTAGATCTTGTGGTTGGGAAGGAAGTGTGGAGGGGTCTTGTAATTTTATCTGGATGGGAGAATTGTGAGCTGCTACCATGGGGTGACTGGTGTCCCATACCCATGGGTTAAGAATGGACAGGGCCCCTGAGGTAGACAGGTTGGCTGGGACTGGGTCATCTTGAGGGAGAAGTAACAAAATGCAACCCAAAGTTGAGCTGGAGGTAGTTGATCATAATTTACAGAATTTCTGGTGGATTTTTTGAGGCCAGCTAGTAAGCAGTCAATGAAACAGTTTCTAGACATTATGCCATTGGGAGAGTTGTAATTCCAATTGGGATCCTATTCAGGGACCGCATCTTCTATGGGATGGGCAGGGTCAATCTGATGGGTCTCATCTTCATGGATAAGGGCCTGTTCCCAAACTCACCTTTGCTCCTCTGGAAGGAAGGGTATTGGAGAGGATCATAAAGACATCATGAAAAGTCAGATCATAGGATTGAGTTAAATATCGGAACTCCTTAGTGTACGGATGTCGGGTTGAAGGAGCCCAGTTCTTGTTCGATTTGTGAGAGATCAGCAAGTGAGAAAGGAACGTGGACCCTGACTATGCCCTCCACCCCCACCGCTTATTGTAGAGGTAACAAGGAGGCAAGCTCCCTGGCTGCCCTTTGGGAGCAAGAGACCGGGTACCGGGCACTGGGGAGGGGAGTGCTTGAGGCAGTGGTGGGGACAGAATGTTGGTTTGAGGGCATGGAAGAGAGAAGGTCAGGATGGAGATTTGGTTTGGGATAAGGGAAAAGGGAGGAGTAGAAATGGACAGGACTGGTTTTGAGGAAAGGGTGAACAGGGAATTTGAGATAAGGTGGGATGGTACAGTGAGAGCTGGAGTATAGCCAGTGCTGCCTCCCGGAATTCCTGGGTGGGAGGCAGAGGTGCTGATGAGATGGCAAGGGCTGGAATGGCCTGGGGGCTCTGGATGGGAGGTGATACCATGGGGGTCTGAGTAGGAAGTGGCTGGGCCAGTGCCTGTATGCTGGAGCAGTAAGGTGGAGACTAGTATGCAGGACTGAAGGTAGAAGAAACGGGTTTCAGGTCAGGCACTGGGCCTTTGGTGGGAACCTTGGAGGCCAAAAGGACCTGAGCTGGAGAACATGAGGAACAGAGAGAAGATTTAGAATGGAGATGGATAGATTCCCTTCCACTTTCCCAAATGCTCACAGAAATGATAGAGATCCTGAATAATGTCAGCGTCAAATGCGCCATTAAGTGACCATTTGGACTGGTTGCTGAGGTCATACATGGGCCATGCCTGATTACAAAGAAAGATGAGGTGATGGCATTTGAGAGCTGGAGCCAATTTGAGAGGAATAGGATTATTTAAGATACAACCAAGGGGAGAGTCGGATGGAATGCAGGGCGAGGAAGCTCCCATAATCGGGGGGTTGGACTAGTGGATATCAGGCATCCCTGAGATCATGGCTGTCTAATGGGGAGAGTATGGGAGCAGAGAGTGGATTCGTCATCTGCACCCACTGGAGCCCAAGGCATAGAGCGAGCCTGTGGAAGGGAAGTAGTGGGTGTGGTTGTCACTGATGCTCACTGTTGCCCCAGGCGTAGAGCCCATGGAAATGCAGAAAGCCAGTGAAAAGTGGTGGTGCCTGGTATCAGGACTTAGAGACAAGCAGAGTAGAACCACAACCTGTGGTAGAGGTTGAAGTGGGAGAATTCTCTGTTAACCATCTTTCCTCAGAATTTTGGATGGCTGGTGTGAGGATGGACATCACAGAGCATTTGGTGGCAAAGAAGGAGGTCCGGGGGGATGTTTTGTGGCTGGCAGAAGTCCAGGATCCTGAAGCAGCTCAAATCCCCAGAGGGAGAGCAGGTCAGTGGGGGATCCTGGATCCAAGTCATGGCACCTGTGAAAGGCCACCACAAAATGCACCGAATGCTGCAGTAAGTGAAAGGGATTATTGATGGGGGAAACCCAGCAGGCTGGAGGGAGAGAACAAAAAAAGGGCCTGTGTGTAAAGCAGGTCTTGTGGGATGAGGGGGTGAGAACGGAGAATCCCATGAGTGGTGGTGGGGTTGCCATTTGTTGATGGGCAATCCGGTCACCTAACTCCTAGTAAGCCAGGCTGGATCCTAGCTAAACTTCGTGTAGAAGGTAGTGGCTGGGCTGGCATCTGGGAACTTGAGTTGGTGCGCCAAACAATACGGCATCAATTCACTAACAATACAGAGTTCCCAGATCCCCTCACCCAGTTTCCCTTATTTTAACATGTTTTGCTAGTGCCTTTGTCACAATTGATTAATAATACCCATATTTCCCTATTTTTAATCTAAAAAAATTTATCCCTCCTACTGAGCCACATTTTCTTTATCCATTCATTTGTTGGTGGACAACTTGGCTGATTCCATATTTTGTCTATTTTGAACAGTACAGTATCACTCTGATACAATGAGTTCATTTTTTTTTTTTTGGATATATTCCCATTGGTGGAGTTACTGGATCATTTGGCATTTCCTATTCCAGTTTTTTTTTTTTTTTTTTTAAGAAATCTCCATAAAGTTTAACACAGTAGCTGTACTTATTTACATTCCCACCACTATATAATTCCCTTTTCCCATAAACTCATCAGCATCTGTTACTCATGGTATTTTTGATAATAGTTATTCTGACAGAGCTGAGATTATAGTTCTTTGTGGTTTTGACTTGCATTTCCCTGATGGCTAGCGATACTGAGTAATTTTCAATACTTCTTTTGGCCATTTGTAGTTCTTCTTTTGTGAACTATATGTTCAAGGCTTTTCTACATTTCTCAACTGGACTGTGTTGTTTTTGTTGTTGTTGAATTTTTTGAGTTGCTGATACATCTAGGTATTAATCCTTTGTCAAATAAATAGCTGACAAATATTTTCTCCTGTTCTGTTGGATGGCTCTATGTTGTATCTATTGTTCCTTTGTTGTGCAGAAGCTTCTGAGATGTCCATTACCCTGTTTGTCTAGTTTTACATTTTTGTCTGTGCTTTTTGTGTTTTATTCAAGAAATCATCATGTACACCGATGTCTTGAAGTGCTTCTCCTATGTTTTCATTCAATACTTTCATAGTTTCTGATAATATGTTTAGGTGATTTACTAATCACATTCATTGAATCTTTTGAAGATTTACCTTACATGTAGATTTCAAATAGTGAAATAACAGACACGAAAAGACAATTATTATGTTTTCATTAATTTATGATGGCTAAAATACAAACAGTACAAAAATGTTTAAATTAAATGAGCAAAATGGACACCTTGTGACTTGATTATTAATAATCTTTGTCTATATTCTGGTAGAACAGTGGTTTTTTGTACATTTTACTTGTAAGAAAATTGAATCAATAAATAAACAAAATATTAAAATGTTTGCACCAAAATATACCAATATGCACTTATCATTTTTAATATTTTTATTTATTTATTTGAGAGGTAAAGTTACAGACAATGAGAGGGAGAGACAGAGAGAAAGGTCTTCTTCCTGCTGGTTCACTCCCCAAATGGCCACAACGGCTGGAGCTGCGCCAATCTGAAGCCAGGAGCCACTTGCTTCCTCCTGGTCTCCTATGCACTTGGTCCATCTTCCACTGCTTTCCCAGGTCACAGCAGAAAGCTGGATTGGAAGAGGAGCAGCCTAGACTAGAACCGGCATCCATATGGATGCTAGTGCCGCTGGCAGAAGATTAACCTACTGTGCCATGGTGTCAGCCCCACATACACTTATCTTTGATTGCATTTTCCATATTTTTTTGTTTTCCATAAATTTTTTGAAATATCTCATATTTGATAAAATAGTTTTGTATGGAAGAATTTCCTACATCAACAGCTACATGAATAATATAAGACAAATACTAAGTCATACCCCTAGTCAATGGATTTTGTCTTATTGTATATACCACCTCTGGCTTTCTTCTTTTCATCTAATGCCTGCTCATTGAAATGTAACTTGAGCTCAGGTATTATCTCTTCAAGGAAGTTTCCTTGACCGCTCATCTAAGTCCCATTTGATATTCTTTTGGGCTCCATTTTATACTCATCCTATGTCAATATTCAACAATATACTCTAAATGATATTTCCTTCCTTGTCTCCATTACTAAAAGATAGCTTCCCTGATAACAAGGATATTTTCTCATTTGTGTTTTTCCTTTCCAAATTTTGGTATTCTGCTTGTTAAATTTTGGGTAAAAAAAGATGGAGTAAATTAATAAAACAGAATAAAAATCAAATTTGTGTATTGTAAATTCCACCAGTTTTAAAAACTATATTTTTGTAGGCTAAATTGGAAGAATGGTGAAATGAATAACATTAATAAAACTGGGATAAATACACAATTTTCTAATGTAAGGTAATATCTGAGGTACTGGAAAGACATAGAGGTAGAAATTATTTCCTTGAATGAATGTAAATCTTTCATGAAGACCTTACAGTAATGAATTTACATTTACTTTTCATTCTCTGTTATTCTATGAAAGTGAAAGAGAAAATATGTTGTTTACAGTAACTCTTACTTAAATGATATCAAAATGAATATTGTGTTCTGTAACACCTGGATCTACAATTGAAGCTGATAAAAGACCATGAACATTTGAGTTAACTCAGTACACCAGACTGCTATTGGGCATTTTGGGGGACTTATTTTTTTTATCAATAAATAATGTCGTTTGTTTTAATTAACCAAACACAGACCTTTGTACCCATTTTCTTGCATGGGAAACCCCCATCTTAACCACTACATGGCTTTATTGATCTTAGAGATGAAGTCCTGCTTTTTCCTATCAATGAACTAATTAAATAATTGCTTTACTTGAGTTAGGTTAATAAGCTTTGTTTTGTGTGTTTCCTTGTGTTCTCCTTTTATTCCTTAATATAAAACTGTGATAGAATTAATAGAGTGGGACCTAGAAGATATAAATCCACCCATATCCTAACATTTGCTTCTTCATATTTGGGTGGAAGAGTCTATCTACTAAGTATGATCCTTGATTTTTTTTTTTTTTTGCATTGGACTATATCATCAAGCTTGTGAGTTTCCCTGGAGAAGTTACTCTGCTTTGTGTAGGTCCAAATACAGACCCATTGTAGTGGACGAGTGTTGTAAGCAGGCAAATTATTTCTCTTCTCTGTGCTCTGGGTACTTGATGTAGCTATTGTATGAATTAATTAAGGTAACTGATGTGAAACTCTTCAAGTCATGTTTAACACATTGGAAACCCTTAACAAAAGGACTTGCTATTATTTATCCTCTTATACTAATTTTCCTTAATGCATTCAGCTGTACCAGCACTTTGACTATTGCATAAGACCGCTTATCTTCACGATCTAAATGTTACAGAGGAACAGCAATGACAAATATGCACAGAACACAGTACCTGGCACATCATTAAGTCTACAAGAAATATTTGAAGTAACAAAGAATATAGATTAGCCTGAGAAAGCTCCAACTGTTCAGCATTGAAATAATCTTATAGTATTTCTTTAAATGTGATGTCCCTTTCAAAGAATGAAGTTCTAAAGTGAAACGTAAAGAATGTTTTGTAACAATTCCATTGCCAGCAACCGTTTCCCACTAGGATGACTGAAAGTGGTAATCAGATGTCATATAATGGGTAATAAAATTTAATTTAAAATTTAACTCTTGAAGTATGGACTACTAATTAGAAAATACACTGCAATATACTAACCACGATTATAAAGAAAAAAAATTCATATTACTATGAGTAAAATACAAAGTAATGAAATCTCTTCTAATTTTTATTAATTTCTAATATAAAATAAGTCAAATAATCAAATAAATGTAAAGAAAGCTTTTTATATACTAAACACACACATATTTAACTATAGGCTTTCTTTTCAGATTTTCAGAAGGTTAAACTTCTATTATGGCTTCTCTCTTAGAACATTTATAAATAATACACTGTTAAAAGATGCTGTAATGACTCCATTGCTGCCAGGGAAGGCTATTCTAAAGTGAGCCCTAGAGGTGCACTTTTTCTCATGTGTTTTCCCCCATAATATCAAATGTTATTTTTTCACATTTGAAAGTAAGCTGTCTTTCTGAAATTCTCTTTGTGTTTTGGATTAATTATTCAGCATTAAACTGTCTCATTTATTTTACCTATTTTGTTGGAGGCATTTGATGGCTATGTGTCTAAAACAACTGTTTTTAAATGAATGATTCTGATGTCTTTGGGAAATAACCTATGAACTTTAGTTTTTTTTTTTTTTTTAATACAGAAAGAATCTTTTACTATCTAATCATGACATATGGACCAAAGTTTATCCATCCCACATTATATGGGTAAGACTAACACATATTTTAACAGTTGGCTAGAGAAGAATATGATTACAATTTTAAACTCTATGACTATTCTTTGTAAGGACAGCATAGATTACTATCTAATATCTGTCTACTTTCCATCTCCCAAGAAAAAAAAAATGGAGATATTTTCTGTCTCTGTAAATACATTTTGTATGACTTAATTTTTATCAATATGAAACCTGTAAATTATAGTAACTATTAAATGCTAACATAATGTGTCTCAATAATATATGATTCTTTTTTTCTCATTTTTAAATTATCAGTTAAGCTAATGCTGTACCATTAAATAGAATTAGGTTTTACATAGGGATTAAGGAACTATCAATATTTACCTGAAAAAAGTTGTCACTTGGACTGTAGAAATTAAATATGCTTTATAAAAACATTTGAACTACAAATACAATTAAAAATAATACATACATTGCAATCTGGGGATGGAATTGGAAACACTGCCTTTTTGTCTCACCTACAAATTCTGTGATTCTGGATTCCCCTGTTCTCCCCATATTAGATCTCTGTGTGCTGCATGGATGATAATCTAGGCCACCATTGATCTTACACTTCGCCTTCATAATGGAGGGTATATTTAAGTTATGAATGAATTTCTGGTAGCATCGTAGAGCAATACTTTGATACTACCTCTAATAAATGAAGAGTATTGGAATTACTTTCTTATTTTTTTTTAATGTTTGTAGAATTCAGTAATAAATCCATCAGGTCCTGGATTTTCACTTGATTGAAGACCTTTGATTACTGTTGTATCTCATTGCTTGTTCTGGGTCTGCTTAGATTGCTTATATTTTCTTGATTTTATCTTGATAGGTTATATGAATCCAGCAAATTGTCCCTTTCTTTGAGGTTTTCCAGTTTATGAGTGTATAGTACTTCACTGTAGTTCTTATGATCCTTTGTATTTCAGTGGTATCAGCTGCAAAATTTTCTTTTTCATCTATGAATTTATTTGAATAATTTTTCTTTTTTATTAGTCTTACTAGAGGTTTATCTATTTTGTTTATCTTCTCAAAAACAATTTTTGCATTGCTGATCTTCTGTATTTTTAAATTTTATTTAAGGTATACAAAATTCATATATTTCATATATACAGATTCAAGAACACACTAAAACTTCCCACCATACCCTCCCTTCTACCCATATTCCCACCCTTCTTCTTCCTCCCTCTCCTATCCCCACTCGTAATTTTAACAAAGATCTATTTTCAGGTTTCTTTATATTCATAAGATTAGCATTACACTAAGTAACAAGTTGAACAAATAGAATAAAGAAAACAAGAAAAACTCTATTCCTTCATGGTAGAGACAAGAACTGTAAATAATCGCCAAATCTGAAAATGCCAGTTTCATGTATATACACTTCATTTTAGGTAATCTATTAGTTACCACAGATCAGAGAAAACATGTCATATCTGTCTTTTGGGAACTGGCTTATTTCACTTAGTATAATGGTTTCCAGTTGCATCCATTTTGTTGCAAATGACAGGATTTCTTTTTTATTGGTGTGTAGTATTCCATAGTGTATATATATCATAATTTCTTTATCCAGTCATCAGTTGATGGATATCTGGATTGATTCCATATTTTAGCTATTGTGAACTGAGGTGCAATGGACATGGGAGTACAGATAACAATTTCATATGCTGATTTCATTTTCTTTAGGTAAATTCCCAGGAGTGGGATTGCTGGGTCATATGATGGATCTATTTTCAGATCTGAGGCGTCTCCATTCTGCCTTCCACAGTGGCTGCACCAGTTTATGTTCCCAGCAGCAGTGGATTAAGGTACCTTTTCCCCCACATTCCCACTAGAATTTGTTGTACTTTTGAAATTTCAATTTCATTTATTTCTGCTCTGATACTTATTATTTCTCACCTGTTGCTGATTGTAAGTTTGATTTGCCTTTGTCTTTCTGTTTTCAAGATGTATAATTAGATTTCCAATTTGATACTTTTCTCTGTTTTTAATGTAAGCATTTAATAAATGTCTTTCTTAATACTGATGTAGCTGTATTTCACAGGTTTTGATATGTTGTATTTTCATTTTCATTTATTTCAAGAAAGGTTTTAATATCCTCTTTAATTTATCCGATGACCCATTTATCATCCAGTAGCATGTTACTTAATTTCCAAGTATTTATGTGTGTTCCATTGTTCTTCTTGTTGATTTCTAGTTTTATCCCTTTATAGCTTGAGAAGATACATGGAATGATTTCAGTCTTTTAAATTTGCTGAGAGTTGATTTTTGCACTAATATGTGGTCTATCCCAGAAAATGTTCCACGTGCTGATGAGAAGAATGTGTATTCTGTAGATGTTGCGTGACATGACCTGTAAATGTCTATTAGGTCCATTTGCTGGATAGTATCTTCAAATATGATGTCATCTTTATTGATTTTCTGTCTCGCTGACCTGACCATTGATGAGAGTGGGATGTTGAAATCACCCACTATTATCACATTTGAATCTATCTCTCCTTAGGTCTATCAGTATTTGCTGTGTGTATGTGGATGGTCTTATGTTGGGTACACATATATTTATGTTTGTTACATATCTTCTGGATGAATACAACCTTTTATCAAATATATAATGTTCTTTTTTATTTCTTTTTACAGTTTTTAATTAAAGTCTGTTTTATTTGATATAAGGATAGCTATACATGCTCTCTTTTGGTTTCCATTGGCCTGGTATGTCTTTTTCTAACCCCTAACTTTCAGTCTGTGTGTATTTTTATTTTTGAACTTAGTTTCTTCTAGGCAGAATATAGTGGGGTCCTGTAATTTTTATCCATTCAGCCAACCTAAGACTTTTAATCCATTGACATTCAAGGTTATTACTGACAGAAAAGAATTAAGATCTGTCATTTTCTTGATTGGACAATGATTCTACCTGCTCTATCAGTGAACTTGATGGTGAATGTGTCTCATGTTTACTTCTATTGCAGGACACCTTTCAGAATTTATTGTTTGTTGAATTCTCTGTTTTTTGCTGATCTGGAATATGCTTTATTTCTCCTTAACTTTTTTTTTTTTTTGACAGGCAGAGTGGACAGTGAGAGAGAGAGAGACAGAGAGAAAGGTCTTCCTTTGCCGTTGGTTCACCCTCCAATGGCCGCCGCGGCCAGCGCAATGCGACCGGCGCACCGCGCTGATCCGATGGCAGGAGCCAGGAGCCAGGTGCTTTTCCTGGTCTCCCATGGGGTGCAGGGCCCAAGCACCTGGGCCATCCTCCACTGCACTCCCGGGGCACAGCAGAGGGCTGGCCTGGAAGAGGGGCAACCGGGACAGAATCCGGCACCCTGACCGGGACTAGAACCCGGTGTGCCGGCGCCGCTAGGCGGAGGATTAGCCTATTGAGCCGCGGCGCCGGCCCTCTCCTTAACTTTTAAAGGAAAGCTTTGCCGGATATAATATACTTGACTGAGGAAGCTGGAGCTGTGGCATAGTGGGAAAGCTTCAGTCTGCAGTATTGGCATCCCATATGGACACCAGTTTGAGTCCCACTGCTCCACTTCCAATCCAGCTCCCTGCTACTACACCTAGGAGAACAGCAGCTGATGGCCCAAGTGCTTAGGCCCCTGACCCATGTGGGTGACTCAGGTGATGTTTAGGGCACCTGTCTTCAGCCTGGCCCAGCCCTGGCCTTTACAACCATTTGAGAAGTGAACCAGCAAATAAAATCAATCTCTCTCTCTCTTTCTCTCTCTCTCTCCCCTCTTTTTTCCCTCTGTAATTCTTTCAAATTAATAAATAAAATCTTTTAAAATGTTTTAAAAAGTATGCTTCCTTGGAAGTTTTTTTTTTTTTTTTTTTTTTTTGACCTTGTCTATCTTCTTCCACTCTCTTCTGTCCTATGAGGTTCCCACTGAGATGTCGAATGGTAATCTAATTGGTTATCCTTTGTGTGGAACTTGACACTTTTCTCTTACTGTCTTTAGGATTTTCTCCTAGTCTTTAACATTTGACAATATGATGACAATATGCCTTGGAGATGATCTTTATTGGTTGAGTCTGCTTTGGATTCTTTGAGCTTCTTCTATCTGAATACCCATATTCTTTCAAAGACCTGGGAACTTTTCAACTATTATTTCATTTGGCAGGTTCCCTGTGCCTTTTTCTTCTTGTTCTCTTTCAGGAATGCCTATAACATGAATATTTGATCATTTAATGGTGTCTCATGTTTCAGGTAGACTTTCTTCATTCTCTTAATTCTTTTCTCTGTTTTTGCCTGATTTGGTTATTTCAAAATTTTTTTCCTGAGGGTCAGAAATTCTTCCAGCTGTTCTATTCTGATATTAAATCTCTAAATCACATTTTTATTTCACTGATTGAAGATTCATCTCCAAATTTCTATTTGGTTCTTTTTAGTGACTTCAATCTCCTTAGTCATTCGTGTCACTCTCTGATTTCCTGAAATTTTTATTCTATCTGTATTGTCTTTCATCTCTTTGAGTTTCCTCACAATCACTTATTGAATTATATACCTGTCATTTCACAGATTTCTTTCAGTTCCAAATCTATTTCTGGAAGATTATTGTGTCCTTTGGAGGTGTCCTGTTTCCTTGCTCTTCATGTCTCCTGTGACCCTGCATTAACATCTGCCCATCTGGTATATTCTTTTCTTCTTTATGGAGTAGGTTTTATTGGGAAAGTGTTTATTTTTTAGCTGGAATGCAATGTATTACTTACTTGTTGCTGTGGCTTTGTTCTAAATGAACTCAGTAGCACAGTCTCTGAGGATCTGTTTTGTCTTAATCAATGTCAGCTGTGTCTGTTAGTGACACAGTGGGGTAATCTGCTGCAGTTTGTAGGAATAGAGGTGTGGCTTTGAGAGCATAAGGTTTTCCTTAGGTGTGCATTTTTGGTCCACAGAGAGATTAGCATCAGTCTGCCTGGCAAATGTGATAGCCAGAGCTTTGTTCTTGGTGCAGAGGGAGACAAGGGTGGTTCTCCCTTTTTCCTACTAGCAAGCCTAAGTGATGCCAGTGTTTATGGCACCAACTGCTGTGGCTCTAGGACTGTGTGATTAGGGAGGGACCCTTCCTCAGGTCCTGGTAGGAGAGTCCAAGTGGTGCTAGTGCTTATAATATCAACATCCATAGTACTAGGACTACAGGATGCTTTTATAGCTATAAAATTTCAAATGCACACTGCTTCTGTTGTGTTCTAAGACCGCTGGTATGCTATGTTTATATTTCCATATCCTAATATATTTTGTAATTTCCCCTGTTACTTAGTTGATCACTGATTGTAAGCATGCTCTGCATGGTATCTTGAGGCTGTCTCAAGTCTTCTTTCTTGACTCGGTTGCTGTTATCTAATATTATTGGTCTAAATGCATCTGGCACAATGTATTAGGGAAGCAATTCCAGTCCTGGGAGTACTTCATGTCAAGTGGAACCAGGGAATTTTTGCACTGCTTCTTAAAGGAGTTGCCAGGTATTTGCAAAATCACAGCACACTTCTCTGAGAACAAAATCCCTAGCACTCCTGGTTCTCTCACTCAGGCTGTTGATGTGGAGTGTGGAGGTGGCCATCATACATTCTGAAATGCGCCTTTTTTTTCCCACCAAGTCTTCCTCAATTGCTGTAAGCTTTTCATTGGATCCTAGAGTTTTTTAAAATACTGATTTTGATGATTTTTGTTGGTTCATTGTTTCTGTGGAAGGAGAAATCTTGATTGCCTCCTTTGCCATTTTCAGCGACATCCCTCTGAAAACAACTTGCTGCCCCTAATGAGGTCTCCTCTTGACAGTGCCAAAACTCAAAAACCCCTTAATGTGTTTCCCCATCCCATTCTTAAACAATAGATCCCAGCTGTAAAAGTCAGGATACTAATCACTGTCTCAAGTGCTATTTTTATGCTTCACCACCAAGGTGGCCTAAATTAATTTCAGCTAGGTTGAGCCTGACCAGCTGAGCTTCACATGGGCACAACAGAGGACTATGATGTACAGATAATGCCTGGAACCCAAGTTGTGACCCCTCTCCCCAACCATGGAACCAAATGTTGGATAATGAATGGATACAGAAGAGCCATAGCCTTAGGAAGCAAGAGACCCTATGATCACAGAGCTGACAGCATCTAATAACTGAACACATCATAATGATCCAATCCCTCACCATCCTGCTCCAGACCTATCAATCTGTTCCCCCTGTTGATAAATGCATCCAGGCCATAACTTCTCCTTCCTAGATGCAATAAATTTTCTCCAGACCCTTGGTCTAAGATATAGATTTGGGTCTTCTCCATGTCCCAGTGCTTGCAAGCCACACATATAAAACCTTTCTTTTCTGTACAGGTGGCTTGGATTATTTTGTTTGGATTGCATAGCAAAAGGGTCTTGTTTGGTAACAACTCCTAAAACACTACTTTTATAGCCATGCTCCACACTAGAACTCATTTCTCAGTTTGCTTGTGTTCCCACTTATTTATCTTTATGCACCCTCCAGCACCGTCTATTTCCTCTCCTACTGTGATGGACCTGGGAAAAACAGAACACAGTATTAGTTTGTTTCTAGCATAAATACTCAAAATCAAAATGTCAAACTTATGTTTAAGAATATTTGTCTATTTACTTGAGAGTCAGGAGTCAGAGTTAAAGAGAGGCAGAGGCAGAGAGAGATAGAGAGAGAGAGAGAAAGTTTTCCATCTGCTGGTTCACTCCCCAAATGGCTGCAAAGGCCAAAGTTGGGCCAATTCAAAGGCAGGAGCCAGGAGCTTCTTCCAGGTCTCCCATGAGGGTACAGGGCACCAAGGACTTGGACCATCTTCTGCTGCTTTCCCAGGTGCATTAGCAGGGAGCTGTATCAGAAGTGGAACAGCTGGGACTCGAACAAGTGCCTGTATGTGATGCTGGCACCACAGGTGGTGGCTTTACCCACTATACCACAGCGCCAGCCCCAAATCTCGGACTTTTAGGGAACAAAGTTTTGATAGGTATATTTATAGCCTCAGGAATGTGAGCTAGGCACAAATATATGCACAGGAAAAACTACATTCAAGGACACAATAAGAGTGATATAGAAAATAAGTAATTTTTAAAATTATTCAGCATCATGAAATGTAACTTCAGCCTTCTCTCCTTGCAAATAGGAACATAAGATAGTTAATTTTTGAAGCAAACAAATCACCTTAATTGAACAGTTTTCATTTTAAAACAAGTTGTGGAGCTTAAGGCTGAAGTCCTCCAGAGAAAATAGCCTTATGATTTATATCAGCATTGCCTGAACTTGAAGCAATTTGTGAGGTTGCATATGAATAATGCAGGGTGAGAACAGCACACGCAGAAACTACTCAAAGAAAGTAAATGAAGTCCTCTACCATGGAATATAAAGGAAACTATTTAATTTGAATTATTCACCAATACTAGTGATATTGCGGGAATAACCAGAGGTCAGTGAATATTTCAATATTTAAGATGGGGTCGTGCTGCTTCCTTTTTATATTAAAAGAAAAATCTCAGAGACCAAGAATTGGAAAGAGAATGAGAATTGCATTGCAGCCTATGAATATGCACAAAGTGCTGGAGTTCATCTGGAAAGAAGGGCATAGTGGCCTGTTGAACTTGTGACACACTGCTGTAGCTGTTGACTCAAGCTCCACGCTGGCAGAGCTTCTGCTAGCTTGAGTCAAATTATCTGCAGAATGTCAATTGACCAGCGGCAGTTGAGCCTCTTAGATGTGCTGTACCTATTCAGTCTATGATGATATGCTGTGTGTTTTGGAGAAATTCCAAGCCCCTGAGAAATATCTCAGTTACTATACAAATGGAAAAAGAATGCATGGTGTTTCTTTTGTCTTTTTCATAATCTTTAATGCTGTTAAGTAATTTAATGTGTAAGTATTTAATGGCTCAAATGAGAAAGTAAAAGGGTTGATTATTCAATAATGTGGTAATAACTGCGACCATCAAAAATTACATAAAGCATTTGATATTTATTACATTAAAATAAAACGTGGAGACATCAATTTTCATGTCAGTTACTCTTATTTAATGTTGTGTATTATTTTAGCTTTAGATATTCTTGATATACCTACTATGTTTCTTCATGTTACTTTATGATTAGAGACTTGAAAAGTTGACTTTTGTATAGAATTTTGAAATCAATAGTCATTTAAAGTTAATATCAGAATTCTAAATGATCGGGGAAAATGGCCAGCTGACCAATATTAAGGTAAATGTCTAGGTTTGACGGCCGGCGCTGGGCTCAATAGGCTAATCCTCCGCCTTGTGGCGCCGGCACACCGGATTCTAGTCCTGGTCGGGGTGCCAGAGTCTGTCCCGGTGCCCCTCTTCCAGGCCAGCTCTCTGCTGTGGCCAGGGAGTGCAGTGGAGGATGGCCCAAGTGCTTGGGCCCTGCACCCCATGGGAGACCAGGAGAAGCACCTGGCTCCTGCCATCGGATCAGCGCAGTGTGCAGCTGCAGTGCGCCAGCCGCAGCGTCCATTGGAGGGTAAACCAATGGCAAAAGGAAGACCTTTCTCTCTGTTTCTGTCTCTCACTGTCCACTCTGCCTGTCAAAAAAAAAAAAAAAAATGTCTAGGTTTGATATTTGAATAGAATGAATCTAATTTGGATTCAAGCTGCCATGGCTAAATTTAAGTGATTTTAAAAGTGGTAGATTATGTTTTGTAAGGAAATTCAGAAAGACTTCCAAATCCTTAAGCTTATGTGAATACTTCTGGAAATCAGTTATTGCTAAGAGGTTACAGTGTCACATAGTTGAAAAAATACAACTAAAAAATAAATGTATATTTGGAAGTATGTAGAAAGTATTACAAGTTTAAAAAATGAAAATAATGCATTTATATAATGCAAGGTCAGTGACAGAGGAGGAATACAAATCATTCAGATCTTTGACTAAATGATGCTTTACCATTTGGGCCAAACCATTACTTGATTTTAGATGCTGGTGAACACCACCAATCAATGAAAATAATAACAGCCATTTACTATTAATGTACAAGTCTGACCTGTTATGGTAACTATTTTCATTTTGTTCCTTTTAATATCATATTACATTTCTGGCATGCTGTTTCATTGGCTAATGTTTGCTTACTATTCTACATGGGATCCTCTATTGGATTTTAAATTTTAGGATCATTCTATATCATGGTCTACCCTAAGTATTTTTTTTTTTTTTTTACTTTATGTGGTGTGAGGAATAGAAATTGAGGGCGGCGGTGTTATTGAGATGAAATAGACCATTAATATTTCAGAGCTTCCTGTAATGTCCTCTAATGACCTCAGAAGGGTTACCTTAATGACTTTCACAAATGTTATAAAAATTAGTTATTCAAACACCCAGTTTTTTCAGAAAGCTACTTCAGTATCTTCATAATTTCCGTTGACATGAATGCCCCATATTTATCTATCCAGTAATTACTCTTGAAGAGACCACCTGTGTGGTATGGAGAGGACTACAGTGAAGCCATATTTTTACTCATGAGTTTTTATCACTTTTATATTATCGCTAAGTATTTCTCAATAAATATTTGGCATTAGTATATTAGTTTATCTTGTAGTTCTCCATCAATTCTGCTTCTTATTATAAATATGTATGCAACTGAGGCATTAAAAATGGATTATTAAAGTAGATAAGATTCTTTTACATGGTAGAATGGAAAATATGTGTAGCATGAAGAAGATATATTTGTGTACGAAATATATTAAAGTGACAAATTTATTAAGCTCACATGTATATACTATATGATATTTAAACATGACATAAAATATAGGCATTGGAGAAAGTTTTTCTGTATTTAAGTTCTATTTCTATAAAATGTCAGCTGTGTGCTCCAGTGAAATCACTGAACATCTGTAAAAAAATGGTGATTATTACACTTTGGGATTGTTGAGATTAAATAAAATTATCAGAGTTGATCACTATTCCTAATGCACAATAAGTAACCAAGGAATGTTTAATTTTAGTGTTAGCTTCTGATATTTCTGGCACTGAATATATATGATAATATTTGCCAATGAAAATGCTGAATTGCTAACTATCAGAAATTATAAAATAGCTCTACTGAGATTGTTTGCAATAGTGCTTTCTGTTTGCATGCCATAACATCCGAATTTAAGGAATTAAAAGAGCTATAATTTGTTCTTTGTCCTGCATTCAGGTAATCTCTGCGTGGCGGTCAGATGTGCTCCACATCAGAACATTCTAGTGCTCAAAATGAGACAGCACTTTTGCTTTGACAAAGACAGACTTCCAAGCGCCACACTGCACAAGCACAATTCATGCCTTTGTTTATATCAAGTTAACATGTTACCAAGTTGACACCATGTTAGTGTTCAGCTGCTGAAGAAACCATGTCACTGAGCCCAGAGTATCTGTGCAGGACACTACACTTCTGCAATATTATCTTAATTTGAAAATTATATGATACATCATTAAAAAAACAAACATTAAAATATGTTTATGTACTAGCACTATGAATTGATTATTTATGCAATCCTGATAATTAAAGTCAGTGTCTCATAATGTCCAAATCATAATATTCAAATGGACAGAACAGGGCTTGGATTCCTAAATTCATGCAGATGTTTAAACCCTAGTTTTTTTTTTTTTATTTTATTTATTTATTTATTATTTTTTTTTGAAAGGCAGAGTGGACAGTGAGAGAGAGAGACAGAGAGAAAGGTCTTCCTTTGCCATTGGTTCACCCTCCAATGGCCGCCGCAGCCAGCGCACCGTGCTGATCCGAAGGCAGGAGCCAGGTACTTATCCTGGTCTCCCATGGGGTGCAGGGCCCAAGCACTTGGGCCATCCTCCACTGCACTCCCTGGCCACAGCAGAGAGCTGGCCTGGAAGAGGGGCAACCGGGACAGAATCTGGCGCCCAGACCGGGACTGGAATCCGGTGTGCCGGCGCCGCAAGGCAGAGGATTAGCCTAGTGAGCTGGGGCGCCGGCTTAAACCCTAGTTTTATGTTAACCTTTGATAGATGAAGGCTGGAGACTTGATCTTATTGCTTCTGGTAGGTGGTCTTGGTGGGTGGTCCTTAGGTCTCTGGGTACTTGTCCCAGGAAGACAGTTCTTGAGAGAGAGTTGGTCATATAATCTGAGTGTGTTTCTTGTGTCTCCCTCTGCTCCCAGCCTCACCACGTTTTTCCTTCTTCCACACAGGCTTTGCCATTGCTAGCTTCTATCAGATCAAAGACTAATAGAGACACCCAAGCCAAACAAAACTACTCTCTACATGGCCGATTTGTTCTGACTCATATAATGATAATTAGCCCAAATACAGATACAAGTGTATGTCATTGAAAGAGATTTGGAAAAACATGATTTTTCTTGAGTACACACCTTGATTTCTGTTATCTATTGGAAGTTGCTTAAATGTCTGCTTTAAAACAAGTTACTTACATCTCTGATAATTAATTGTTTTTAAAGTTAATTAATGTAATATGTCCTAGGTTCCAAAGATTTCTGGACGATTCTACTATTGGTTGCAATTTTTTAAACAAAAGATATGAACACAAAATAAAATATTGTTCCTTTTAGGTTTCTCACTTCTTGCCCAGGTCATGCTGAAGTTCCACTTAGTCTCCATTTTCTGAATCTAATCTTTTATTTAAATGTGTATCATAATCCAATCAGCCTGTACTCAGTCCTGTCATCCAGTGTTAGCCCAGCTCCCTGTCATTTTGTATTTCTTTCAAGATTTTGCATATTTTCAAATTTAACCACTGTATTAAACTTGTGAATTTTCCTGTATAATTCTATTTTCTTTTTCCTGGAAGGAAAACTTGGATGTTCAAATGATTTATATACAAATCACAAAAAATTTAGATTTTCCCACTCAAGGTCTCTCCCTCACTCCCTTTCTGTTTGTCAGCCCGTCTATATTCAAATGCACACATCAAGAAATGTTAGGAGGCAGAGAAATAAATAAGCTTGAGACCAAAAATTAGATGTTAGTAGCTTTACTTACTGAGGTTATTTCCTTAAATTGCTTAAGAATTAGATAAGTAAAGCATAACTGTCTTCTTTTTTTGTCAGAAGTCTCATTTGAAAGGATCATTCCTGTAAAGCCAATTTAGTGTAATAGTTTAGATACTTGGGACTCCACATTAAGTACTTCAGCAAATGACTCCAAGTATAATTGGTCTGAAGTAGTCTTGGTTTTAAAGACCTTTCTGAGAAACTATAAAAAATGAAAAAAAAAACATACATATATACACATATGCTTCTCTCTTTGATATTTTTCTTATTACAACTCAAGAAGTTTCACAAAGTTAACTTTAAGCTAGAAGAGGGTAAACTATGCCAAGCTTTGTAGAATATTTGATCTTGGAGACCATAAATTAATTATAAGTGGTTTCATTACAGTAGATTCTCCTTTCTGTGTGTTTTATAGTCTCCTCTCAAGTTTATATCATCAATTCACAACAAAACAAAGCTGAAACCTCAATGAAGTAAAAATGAATACATTAGGGTATACATTTATGTACTACCCACCAAGACATAAAAAAATCTAAATGCTATTTTTTGCATATTTATTTGATGTATCTCCAAAATTCTCAGCATGTGTTCCTGGGCCTTCAATAATTCTTGAAGAATCTCTCCTCAATTTTAAACTATTTTGACTGTGTACTTCCATTAATGAGGGTTTCACTGTTCCAACATGGCTTCAGGCACAAACTGAAAGCCTGAAATGAAAACTAAGATGAAGATACTGTGAATCTACCTTAAATCCTTTTTATTTTCAGCCTCAAATAAAATACATGTAATTAAGCTTAGAAGAATTAATGATATTTTGGATGCTGAATTAGGTAAATGCATAAAAAATCTCAGTGACTTACACAAGATGTGGGGAACCGCAGGCTGGCCACCTGTGGGAACTTCCTCACTTTGCTGTTTGCATGGCCTGTTGTAACAACTTGTGCGAAACAAGTTAAGGAAGTGCTGGCTGCTGAGAAAAACAAGTCAAGGAAGTGCTAACCACAGGATGTCCTGAAGACACACAAACAACCCCGACGGAGCAAGATGAACTTTCGACCTGAGACACTATGTGCCCTTCAACGTGATTGGACTGTGCCTGCATGGACTGCATGTGAACAGACTTGCCATTGGCTGGGAGCATCCTGCTAGGGGAACCTAGGGTATATAATGGGGATAGGATTGTGTAGGGGGAGGAGTGCTTGGCTTCTTTTCTTTTGCCTTGCATCTGGATGAATAAAGTTCCATGAGAACCGAGTAAGCAGCGATCGTGTCTTTACTATGCTGGACTCTCGCTGGCAAGCGTCCGGCAACAAGAAAGATGTATTTATTGAGTACACAACAGCCTTTCCTCTTAATAAGCCATGTGTCTATTCTGTGCCATACTGCCATGTAACCAATAATCAGGAATATGGAAATCTTTTGATTTGCTGACACATTGGCCCTTAGGTGTCCATGGAATGGGCTCAAGCATTCTCTCCAACAAGCTATGTACCCAGAGAGAACATGGGACTTCTCAGGGTTTTATTAGGAGCTAGGCCCAGAAGTAAATGTAATGCTACCCAACATCCTCTTGCAAGATACCCATTGCTTGGCTTAATCTTTTTCAAAACAGGTTCAAAATAGAAATAACATCTGATTTAAACATAATACTAGTCTCTGCCATCGGTGCCTCAGTATGCTTAGTGAGGAAGCAATGAAAATGTGCTAGAGATTGAGGTCAAGACAATCAACAGTGTCTACTGAGTACTAATAATTCAATAGAGGCAGAATTAGCTGATTTGAAGGCTAGAAAGAATTTTTGCACTCCACTAATTTAAATTTACTATTCTGTAGATATGTAAATTTGTGTCCATTCAGTCACCCATGCCAGCCTCATGTATGTAGGACTCTCTTTCTACATATGGAGAATAAGAGATCATTCCCGCTTTAAAGAAAGACTCACATTTTTGCTTTGTAACCTGAAAGGGAATGATGGTCTCTGTATTCCCAGGCCACCTTGGAAAGAAAAAAATGTGTAAATGGTATAAATCTAGATTTTTCCAGTTTTAACTTTATAAATGGGTTCTTTGTTGAAATCTTACTATCTTACATAGAAATAGCAAATTATTCCACATTTTTTGTTAAGAAAAATCAATGAAATAGCGACAAAAAATTGCTAAGCTTAGGTGTTGCTCACAGTAAGCATTCAATTAATATTTGTACACATTTTTATCACCACCTATTTAAATATGTAAAATACTATTTGTGTTTAAGAAATAAGTGTTAAAATTCAAAAAAAAGGTTACAATATTCTCTATTTAATCTTAAGAACATAAAAATATTTTACCATTATTTTGTTTACAACCATAGACATAGCTATGATACACTGGATTATGTGAGTTGTGTAGGTTTTTGATTAAAGCAGCTTTGGTTTCTCTGTCTCATAATTTTTTTGATAATTTGTCCAAATTGTTAAAGAGTTGAAAACTATTACATTCAAAATCTGATATATGGCATAAATATGAAATCAATTTTTCAAAAAATTATTTAGATTTTTAGTAGGGGAGAAGCATGTACATAGTGGTCAAGAATTAAGAAAGTGGGGAAATCTGTAGTTTGATTACACCATTGATTGCCTCATGAATCTACCAGAATTTCTTAATATATTATTATTAATAGATATTATTTCTTAATAGGTTATTAAATATGGGTCATGACAGGGACTTCTAGAAGTAAACAGCAATCAAGTGTCATCAACAGTGAATTTTTTTTTTTTTTTAAGATTTACTTATTTACTTAAAAGACAGAGCTACAGAGAGGCAGAGGCAGAGAGAGAGAGAGAGAGAGAGAGAGGTCTTCCATGTGCTGGTTCATTCCCCAGTTGGCTGCAAAGGCGGAGCTGTACTGAACTGAAGCCAGGAGCAAGGAGATCCTTGCAGGTCTCCCACGGGGGTGCAGGGACCCAAGGACTTGGGTCATCTTCCACTGCTTTCCCAGGCTAGAGCAGAGAGCTGAATCAGAAGTGGAGCAGCCAGGACTCGAACTGGTGCCCATATGGGATGTTGGAGCTCCAGGTGGTGTCTATACCTTCTACGCCACAGTGCTGGCCCCAACAGTGAACTTTTTAGAAGTAGAAATCTTTAGAGAGACAATAAATCACAGAGTCAAATTTGGTTCTGAATTCCAGCTGCACAATATATTAGTTTTGTGTTCTTGTGATTTTTATTTATAACTTCTGTATTAATTTTCCTCATCTATGAAACAGCAGTATAATACAGTCTGTGTTTTATGCTTGAAAAGTTCAGATACTTGTACATTTCATTTTCTGGGGTACATATGTTTAGTGTTATAACATCTCTAAAATAAGAACCAATGATGTCACAGACAGTTCCTCAGTTTCATTGGTAATGATTATTTTTCAGAATGAAACAAAATGACAAAAAATGTCCGTCGCAGAATGTTTAAATTTGAATTATGAAAGCATGGTATGTTTACATTGAATGTTTATATCCTGTTCCATCAAATTCATATTTTGAAATATTAATCCCCAATTTGATGTCATTAACTGCAGTCTACATCCGTAGAAAGGTCTCTCACAAGAACCCCATCATACAGGTGCCCTCATCTGGGACATCCAGTCTCCAGAGTGTGAGAAATATCTGTTGTTTTAAGCCAGTCAATGTATGGTACTTAGTTTTAACAGCCTGGACCAACTAGTACAAAGTCCTAAAGTCTAATTATATTAATATAAGGATGTATGTAGCGGATATAGCAACATATACAATTTCTGTGAGAAAACATGAAGTATCTAGAAAGGAAGCCAGTAATGCTCCATACCAGCTCCATCAAAACACATCTTTTTCCAACTAGTGTGTGTGTGTGTGTGTGTGTGTGCACGTCTCTGTGTGTGTGAGACATGCTATAAAAATGTAGGCTAAAGTCTGACTTCCCAAAACTCAAGATATTATACTTGCTATGATTTAAAAGAATTGTTAAAACCATTAAGTACTTGTACTTGGGAAGAAAAATCACCTTTCATTTATGTTAAAACTAAACATCTGCCACAGTAAAATAATTTTCAAATATATTAAATGCTTGAATTAGAGACACCCATTAAGTAAAGAAAGATGACTCAAAGATCTAACATTTAATGCTAATGCTCGCATACAAAACGAGCCGGAATGAGCTCACACACCTGACTGGCCCATGCCACATCCTTCCTCATCCATTGCCTCCAAGGGAACCAGTTCTTTGGAAAATCAAGAGTACAGTTTGCAAACTACTTCCCCAAAGTACAGATGTTTAGAGTGAGGGACTGTAAAGTGGAACCTGACTTTGAAATATTGACACAAAGTAAAAATAGATTTAATACTGATTTTCCTTTTTTAATGATGATTTCATTTGTGTACAATGCCAATAGATATACAAAAAAGTGTATATGTTGAGAAAAAGATAAGAAGCTATGATAATATTTTGGAGTACTGAATCAGTGGAAAGATATATTATTGATTGAGCATTCACTTAAATGAATTTATACTCTACCATGATAATTCAGAAGGAACCATTGATTCTGAAACTCAATAACAAAATAGATAACAACAAAAGACAAAAAATTTAATATTACAGTTTTCTTTTATAAAGTTGATGATATCGAAGCTCTCATTAATACTGAATTTGAGGATGGTATTATTTCTTTGACAGCTTAATGACAATCAATTGACCTTATACATGGTCAACTGATAATGTTTCTTTCCTTGAGGAATTGATTACAGAACTTCAGTGTTCAGGACAGTTAAAATAAGGCTACTTTATCTTAATGATAAGATTTTCTTATAAAACAATAAGCAATGCACACTAAACTGTAAAACTAAATATTTTCTATTGGTTCATGTCATGCTACTTGCAGTTAGTCAGTTCCAATGCTTTCCCTGCCTTGCCTTCTGCCTGCCATTTGGAATTAATAACAGAATATCATTTTGTAGCTAATCTTGTAGTTATTTAGTCACATTACTCAACATTTATCTTTCATGTGAAAAAAACCAGTATTTCAGCTTTTGAGCTTTTTCTAAAGATTAATCATATGGATAACATGGGGGAAAACTTCCAGGTTGATTTTGTAAAAAGCTAAAATTAACAACCAAAATAATGAATGCTTCATAAAGATGGTTTAAAGCATATAATTCCTCATTTTTATGAGCATCATGCATGAACTGTTGGTTTTTTGAATGTGAGATTTAATCTATAGCAAGCCGCAGGCATGGAAACACCCTGCCTCCATCCTGGCTAAGCATGGGAATTCAGCTGGCATAAGAGAGGCTAACAGAAGAAAGGCACCCAAATTTAGTATATATGGATAGTCTGATGTGGCAGGAGAGCCCTCATGTAGAAATAATGGCCCGCAGAAGCAGTTAGAATCAAAGACTTGCATACTGAGTGGACAAAAGATAATATCGATGTGAAAATGCAAGTAAATTTTGTGAAGAGACTTAAGACTCATTTTAACAAGATCTGTGCAGAATTCTGTATGTTTCAATTTCATATCCTTGGTGATTAAAATGCTCCATCTTTCATGCAGGAAATTCACCTCTGCTTTTAGGATATAAGATGAAGGTCAGAATGATCTTGCACTTGATGTTTTCTATTTCCTTTAATTTAAAATAGTCAATACACCAGGGAAATAAATTTGTAACTGTTCAAAACAATATAGTATGACAGTAATTCACTGACAAACATATATATATATAAAAGTTTAAAAGAAGGTACATTATATAGAGATACAAGTAGAGAGTCATCTATTTATCCTATCACTTTCATCTTTTAATACGAAAGCAAATTCTTAAAATTCTTAAAATATTCTTTTAGTATTATTTTGTTTAAGAAAAAAATGAAATAAACAGTTTTAGGAATATTCAATTGGGACCAGCGCCACGGTTCAATAGGCTAATCCTCCGCCTGTGGTGCCGGCACACCAAGTTCTAGTCCCGGTTGCTCCTCTTCCAGTCTGGCTCTCTGCTATGGCCCGGGAGTGCAGTGGAGGATGGCCCAAGTACTTGGGCCCTGTACCCGCATGCGAGACCAAGAGAAGCACCTGGCTCCTGGCTTCGGATCAGTGCGGTGCGCTGGCCGCAGCGCGCCAGCCACAGCAGCCATTGCGGGGTGAACCAATGTTAAAGGAACACCTTTCACTCTGTCTCTCTCTCTCACTGTCCACTCTACCTGTCAAAAATAAAAAAAAGGAATATTCATTTGAATAAAATTAAATAAGCATAAAAAAGCCTAAAAAATATATATGCACATAGCAGGTTCAAAAAATGTGCATATACATAGTGAAAGATGAATATTTTTCTAATTCTTACCTTTAAGAATCCCTGGATATCCAAATATAAGGTCTAACAATAATTAATTTGTTACTCTATTTCTTTAGGATAATATTATTTGAAAATTTATTTTTTATTAGGAAATATAAATCTGTATCTTTATAATCAGTACTTGTATGCCAATAATTTATATAGTCACCTGCATATTTACATGAAGATACATAAATAAGCGGACAGTGACTTTGGGAAGTGTAACTAAACAATTCAGAAAAAATAAGTAACATACATATCATACATGTATATTATATACTAAGCAAATATTTTCATAGCTTTTCAGAGATTATATATAAAGAAATTATTGCTTGGTGTTAGAAAAGATGCATAAAATAGAGTGACACCCACCAAAACTAATCTATTGAGAGTATCCAATACTGTCAGATACTTAGCACAGAGGAGCTCTTTCCTCTATCCTCTGGCATGTCAATGATTTCAGATGAAAATGTCTGTGTCCCAATACCATATGCTCTCCCTGATCGGTGACAACTGACTGAACACCAAAAAGGAAACCTCCTGAAGTGAAATGGACACTATGGGAAACGGTGACTTGATCAGCATAGCCCTGACTGTTAATGAACAACTTAATACATTATCCCTCTTAGTAGTTTTTTTGTATGTTCTACTTAATATGACTGGTTCAATTCTATAATTAATACTCAGTTATTCTTAAGTGTTGAAATTTAACTGAAATGTGATCCCTGTTAAACATAAAAGTGGGAATAAGAGAGGGAAGAGATGTACAATTTGGGACATGCTCAAGCTGACTTGCCCCAAATGGTAGAGTTAGAAACATACCAGGGTATTCCAATTTAATCCCATCAAGGTGGCATGTACCAATGCCATCTCACTATTCCAAGTGATCAATTTCAGTTCACAATTGATCATAATGAAAGGACTAAGAGTCAAAGGGAGCACATAAGCAAGTCTAGTACCTGCTAACACTAACCGATGGAATAAATAAAGGGGAGAGTGATCCAACATGGGAAGTGAGATACTCAGCAGACTCATAGAATGGCAGATGTCCTAAATAGCACTCTGGCCTCAGAATCAGCCCTAAAGGCATTCGGATCTGGCTGAAAAGCCCATGAAAGTATTTCAGGCATGGAAAGCCAAGACACTCTGGCAAAAGATCTCTGCGAGTGAGATCCCAGTGGAAAGAACAGGTCTTCAAAGAAGGAGGTACCTTTCTCTGAAGGGAGGAGAGAACCTCCACTTTGACTATGACCTTGTCTAAACAAGATAAGAATCGGAGAACTCAGAGGGCTTCCATAGCCTTGGAAACTCATGACTGGAGCATAGGGAGACTACTGATGCCATAGACAGGAGTGTCAATTGGTAAAGTCAACAACAGGAGTCACTGTGCACTTACTCCTCATGTAGGATCTCTGTCCTTAATGTGCTGTGTATTAAGATTTAATGCTATAACGAGTACTCAAACAATATATTTCACTTTGTGTTTCTATGTGGGTGCAAACTGTTGAAATCTTTACTTAATGTATACTAAACTGGTCCTCTGTAAAAAAAAAAAAAAAAAAAAAAAAAGAAATTATCAACTCCCAACTTGACTCTCACTGGGATTAAACATGACAATAGGTCTGATCTGATTTCATCATCATTTAAAAAAAAAAAATCATCTATTATTTTTCACTTTATGTTTCTGTGTGGGAGCAAACTGTTGAAATCCTTACTTAATGTATACTAAGCTGATCTTCTGTATATTAAGATAATCAAAAATGAATCTTGATGTGAATGGAAGGGGAGAGGGAGTGGGAAAGGGGAGGGTAGTGGGTGGGAGGGACTGTATGTGGGGGAAGCCATTGTAATCCATAAATCGTACTTGGAAATTTATATTCATTAAATAAAAGTTAAAAAAAAAAGAAAATGTCTGTGTCCCAGGAACTTTCTTACTTGAGCCTGTATTTTTCATAATTCTACTAGCATTTCTCCTTTCTGTCTTGAGATCTTGCTTTCTATTTAGAATCCTTTTTTGAGTGAAATTTGGATAATAATTTTAAATAATTATTCTAAAATTAGATAGGGGAATTGTGGATCCCTAAATGGGAATTCTTTTATTTACAAATATAAGGTTGGACAAGTTTTTTTTCAAAAGTACATTGTTTATAAATATTACATTATTTAAACATAGTAAATGTTCTTTTTCTAAAGTGAAGAGAAGGCCATTTTATTTTTCTGTTGTGAAATTTATCATTACTCCTTTAAGCTGTAGTAAATTGCTCTCCAAAGCAATCACATTCTTGTGGAAAAAGACTTAAGATGGAAGAATCTTTGTTATATCATTTACTTCATTTATGTAGATTGTGTCAGGAACATCCACCTATTTTTAGGTTGTACTTAAAGAGGTCAGTAAAATGAATTATGCAAAATTATATCCAAGAGGTTAGTGAAGTATTAAGAATCTTGTGCTACACATATAAAGCTAGATAAAAAAAAATGGTAAACATTTTATATACTTATCAAGTAGCATTTATTGAAAAATAAGATTTATGGGCTAAATATACACCATGCTGGCACCCCATTGTAGAATCCCTAACCTCTGGAACTCAGAAAATAAATCTTCATTGCTCAAGCTACCCAGTGTCTAGCATTTCAGAGTGAGTAGGCTAAGACACAATATAAATACAACAATAATTAAGACAGGTTTGCAGTCAATTTTAAGAACTTGCTACCTTACATGAGAATAACAGTTGTTCCAAATGTATGCAGAATATTTATACCAGATAAGTAATACAATAACTAATTTAGACAACATTAAATACACATATATCCACACACATGCACACACATATATTTCCACACAGAGTAAAATGTCAGGATCAATATTTCAATATTAAAATGTAATATTTTATTCAGAATTTCCTTGTAGAGTTTATATATACTTTTTTTCCCTCAGGTTCATTGTGTACTAATATTTTAAAATAATAAATAATTTCAAAATATAGAATCACTCTGAAATAAGATAATAAAGACATAAAAAATTTAGTCAAGTGTTATCAACATGCTTTAAATTCAAAACTATTCAGAATTAAAGGACATTTATTTTATATTATAATAAAAGTTTCAACATCAGGGCAGAGTTGTTTTTTTTTTTTCAAGAACAATGCTTGCATCAAACATGTATAGTTGTGAAATTTGAATATTAGTGGTATCTTGCTGGAAATAAACTAGACGTGAAATAATTTCATTAAGAGATAGACAAAAAATTTTACAATAAAAATTTCTCTCTACAATGACAGTAATATAAGGAGAATAAGAATTTAAGAATTTTAAAAGTGTAAAAAATACAAAATTGGAAGTTTGATATATCCATTGTGACTACACATATCTAAACTTTATCCAATGTAAAAATTTTGAAAACTCTTCATATAAATGTAGTCAAAAGAAATGTCACAAGCAACATGACCCTTTATCCAATTAGGATTCAGCCAGTAATGTACTGTAGCCTAGGATAGCCTGAAAACTACAAATTCAGTAATACTCACTGGTACAGCAAAACCCAAAGGCAAGATCAAGTTCAGGGCTGATCTAGTACCAAAGGCATCTTAAATCTTTAAACAAGCCAAGTTACTTATTCTGAGTGTTGTGAATATGTTTGGAAAATTATTTACAATCTTGAAATATGTAACTGTTACTTAATGATTGAGTAGTTTAGCCAAGGATCATATAGCATATACAAATCTGTTGTTTAAAACTACTTTTTTTTTAAATTTGATTCTGGACAATTAAGAGGAGATTCACAAATGAAATAGACATAATAGTATTTGAAATTGCCTTGGACTTTTTATGTTCTACTTAAAGAATCTCTTTTTAACAATCATTTTTCCAGGGCACATGTTGGCACAGCTGTAAAGACACCACTTCAGATGCCTGTATCCCATGTTGGAGTGCCTGGGTTTGAGTCCTGGCACTGTTTCTGAGTCTAGCTTGTTGCTAATGTGTACCCTGGAAGGCAACAGGTAAAGGCTCCAATACTTATGTCCCTGACAGTCATAGGAGAAACCTACGTGTATTACAACCTCTGTACTTCAACTTGGCCCAGCATCAGCTATTATTGCCATTTGGGTAGTAAACCAGTGCATGGAAGAACTCACTCTGTCTCTATTCCCTTCTATATGAAAAATCTCTCTAATTTTAAAATGTTTTAAAAGTGAAAATAAAAAGGAAAGTCATTTTCCCACCAAAAACCCCAGCAGAATATAATTTAACTGATCTATTGAAACTATTTTAAATTAAAGAAATCATATACATTCTAGCATAGACTTTCACTTGGTTAACATACTGCATTCTGTTGGAAGACAGAATGGGGAAAATTGATAGATGGATACTATGTTGTAGACAGGAGCAATAAGTTATTGAGTTCTATTGCTTAGTAAGGTGACTATACATATTGTACTATGTATTCCTTTATTAAAAAGCTTAGAATAGGATTTTAGATATTTTCACTAAAAAGAATGTGAAATGTTTTAGGAGATAAAGATACATACACTCTGGGCAGGATACAATGAATATGTGCATCTAGATATCACATAGCACCACAACATTATGAACAATTTTATGAGTGAGAGAAAAAAAAAAGTGTAAGAAGTGCACTCTCAGGGGAGAATTGGAAAGAAAGACATGCTGGAACATCTACAGAAGGAAGAGGAACACTGTGGACCTGTATGGAAGGTACAGACTCACAGCACAGACATGGAATAACTCATGACCACAGCAGCTGAGAGCCAGAGAGGGTGGCAGCTTGGAGACAGAGATGGGACCTGACTGCTCAATCTGTGGAGAGACCAAGTTAAAGGAAAAGGGGCACGTTTGTCTCACCCCAACCTCCACACAACAGCACCCGTTGCCCAGCTGAGAAATGGTGACTGCCATTTTGGTTTTGGGCTGCAGCTGTTGAAGCCTTTGTGCATGTGCACAGTAGCTGGCTGAGCCAGGATGCCATCTTCTTGGCAGTACTGTAGGCAGTGAGTGGTAGGGAGAGAGCAACATTCAGCCAAGTGGCTCTTGTGTACACATGTGATCCAGAGATTCCAGCAGTCAGAAATCTGCAGTCCCCACTGACTTTGAGCCTGACTGGGAGAATTGACAGGTGGCTGGAAACACACATAGGACTGTGAGGTGCCCCAGCCTCCCAGCATACCACAGGCTTAAGTTGCTAGCCCCTAGGGGCTCAAGCTGCCTAGGTGGAGTTGACTCAGGGAACATCTGCCTCTCTGATGACTGGATGGGCTGGCAGGGCAGAGTGAAACCTCTGTGCCCAGCACTGTGGAAGGCTTGTGTGAGACCATGGGACTTGGTGGTTACAAGAGTTTGCAGGGTGTACCTGGTTCTCTGGGTGATCACTGGGTGTGGCTCCACACACTAGGATCTCATTGGTTGCTTGAGGCAGGTCATTGCATCAGAAACTTTACTCACAATGAAGACTGTGCAGATCATTTGTGCAGTTCATATGGCGGCACAGATGAGTGTTGAACCCACTGAGGGCTAACACTGGGCAATGCTCAGCTTGGAGGAGAGGAGGTTAGAGGATGATCACACCAACAAAGGTGGCCATGTTCATGATTTTGTTAAAAAAAGATCTACGACCCCAAACTTGGGTGTTACCTTAGATCCTTGTCCAATCCTGGAGCACTGACCAGAGCTCCCTGACCACAATCAACACACACGTTGGTATTCACTGAAAGTGCACAGATTCCCACTATGCTACAGAAGCATAGCTCAAGAATTAAAGCAATCAGATGAAAAAAAAAGTAACTCCACAAATGCCAAAAACTAAATACAAAAATTCAAGTATCAGAAGGGGAGAAAATATTTGCAAACTACCCAACTTAACTATAAAGGGTTAGCATTCAGAATTAACAAAGAACTCAAGAAATTCAACAACAACAAAACAAGCAATCCATTAAAGAAATGGGCAAAGGACTTCAACAGGTATTTTTCAAAAGAGGAAATTCAAATGGCCTATAGATATTTGAAAAAATGCTCAGGATCACTAGCCATCAGGGAAATGCAAATCAAAACCACAATATGATTCCATTTCACTCCAGTTAGAATGGCTATCATACATAAATCAGCAACAGATGCTGGTGAGGATGTGAAGGAAAAGACACCCTGATCCACTCTTGGTGGGAATGTAAACTGGTGCAGCCACTGTGGAAGACAGTTTGGAGATACCTCAGAAATCTGAATATAGACCTACCATAGGATCCAGCCATTCCACTTCTGGGCATTTACCCAAAGCAAAATAAATCGCATCTGAAAGAATTTCCTGTGCCCTCATGTTCGTTGCATCACAATCACAATAGCTTAGATATGGAATCAACCCAGATGTCCATCAACTACTGACTGGATAAAGAAATTATGATATGTATGCATTATGGTGTACTATTCAGCTGTTAAAAAATGAAATCCTGTGTTTTGCAACAAGATGGACACAACTGGAAACTATTATACTTAGTGAATAAGCTAGTTTCAAAAAGACAAGAAGCTATGTGTTTTCTCTTATCTGAGCTAACTACTAGAGTGCCTAAAATGTATTCAATGGGGCCGCCACCGTGGTTCACTTGGTTAACCCTCCACCTGCGGTGCCGGCATCGCATATGGGCACCAGATTCTGTTCCGGTTGTTCCTCTTCCAGTCCAGCTCTCTTCTGTGGCCCGGGAGAGCAGTGGAGGATGCCCAGGGGCTTGGGCTCCTGCACCTGCATGGGAAACCAGGAAGAAGCACGTGGCTCATGGCTTCAGATCGGCACAGTGCTGACCATAGTGGCCATTTGGGGGGTGAACCAATGGAAAGAAGAACTTTCTCTCTGTCTCTCTCTCACTATCTGTATCTCTACCTGTCAAAAGATAAATAAAAAAAATTAAAAATGTAATGTAGTCAAGTGAAATGGACATTTTAAGATTCAATGATTGGGGTCAGTGCCATGGCTCACTTGATTAATCCTCCGCCTTGTGGCACTGGCATCCCATATGGGCACCAGGTTCTAGTCCCGGTTGCTCCTCTTCCATTCCAGCTCTCTGCTGTGGCCTGGAAGTCAGTGGAGGATGGCCCAAGTGCTTGGGCCCTGCACCTGCATGGGAGACTAGGAGGAAGCACCTGGCTCCTGGCTCCGGATCGGTGCAGTGCTGGTCGTGGTGGCCATTTGGGGAGTGAACCAATGAAAGGAAGACCTTTCTCTCTGTCTCTGTCTCACTGTCTATAACTACCTGTCCAAAAAAAAAAAAAAAAAAGATTAAATGATTACTTACAGCCCTTCTCTCTTCTGTTGAGGAACAGTGGGCTTTTTTTTCATACTATTTGTTGAATCTTTTACTTAGTGTAGGGTTAACTTTATGATCATTAAGTCAACTGAAAATATAAGTTCGTAAAAATTAAGAATGGGAGTGGGAGAGGGAGGAGGAAGAATTGGAAGATGAGCAGGAAGGATGACAGGGTGGGAATTATTGTGTCTCTAACTCTGTGTGTATGAAATACATGAAACTGGTCTAACATAAATAAAATTTAAATTTATAAAAGAAAAACATATAAAAATATATAGAAACAAGCAATGAACTGTTTGAGGATAAGTTGAAGATATTGTTTTTCTTTACCACACAAAACTACAGTGTACATTCCCTAGGAACAAGTATATTTTTTTGTAAAATCAAACAGAAATATTAAAAGAGAACACCAAATAGTCATATAATACTCTAATAATTAGCTCATATTCAAATTAATTATCAAATATAAATTTTGTTGATGATAACTTTTACCATGTTTTTTAATTCTTGTCTGGAATTAATTATAGGATACCATTTTATTTCATGGTTATTTATCTTTAGTCTTGTTTAATCTAGAATATTTTGCATTTATTGTCTTTAAACATTCCAGTGGTCTTACAAAAACCACAGACTTACTATTTTGTAACAAGTTCCTCAATTTGGGTTTTGAATTTTTGGCAGAAATACTGCTCAATATATGTAATGTTGTTCTCATTGTATCATGTTAATATGTACATATTGGTGATATTATACCAAAGTCACTGCGATTAAGTGATCACTTGCATTAAGTAGCAGAAACTAGAGCTTGCCAGTGTAAACTTACAATTTTTCTCATCATTATTAATAAGTAATCTATAGGGGTATTGTTTAAGGCCACATAATCTCTATATTGTGTTCTTCATCCAATTTCCTTACATTAGTTTAAGTATTTCTTCATAATATGTTACCTTCAATATATTACAAATAGACATTTTACTGTGAAAAAGAAATTTCATTGCCACTTCTTGATACAGTTGCCATAGAATTTTTTAATCCTATTTTTTTCTCTGAACTATGATCTATTACCATGATTATTTATTTTGGAATCTAAGTTTATCATACATTACAGCACATATTATTTTATATCTGCTGTGATTAATTTTATGAACAAGTACACAGACAAACTTCATAAATATTCAACGTTCCCTTGAAATAAATGTGGAAGGTAGTGTGTAGTGTGTCCTAGGTGAGTTTAATCATGACATTTGATAGTATGGTTCAGATTTTCCCATTTCATTTTTATGTTTATTAAAAGAATAGATTTCATGTATTTCATATATACAATTTAAGCACATATTAATACTTCTTACCATTTCTTCCTTCCTTTCCTTTCTTTCTTTTTAATTTTTGTAATAACATATTTTTAATTTACTTTATAATCACAGGCTAAATACTCCACTAATAAGTACTTTAACAACTAGAAAGTAGAAATACCACTCTTCTGCAGGAATGAATAATTTTTTATTTATCTTTCATTTAATGAAGAAATATTTAGGCATTCGTATTATATATAACTGCCTTCATCAACATTGTTTAATAGAGAATTTGGAGAATTTGTTGGAAGTACATGCCTTTCCTTAAAATTTTTAGTCTTATTTTACTAAGTATAAAATTAAATAATCCTTGTCATTTATTAAATCAACAACAGAAGTCACTCTGCACTTACTCCCCATGTAGGATCTCTGTCCTTAATGTGTTGTACCATGCAAATTAATGGTAAAACTAGTCTGGAAACAGTACTTTATACTTTGTGTATCTGCATGGGTGAAATCTGTTGAAATCTTTACTTAGTATATACTAAGTTGATCTTCTGTATATAAAGATAATTAAAAATAATTCTTAATGAAGAATGGGATGGGAGAAGGAGTAAGAGATGGGATGGTTAGTGGGTAGGAGAGTAATTATGGGGGGAAAATCACTAAGATCCAAAAGTGGTACTTTCAAAATTTATATTTATTAAATAAAAGTTTTCTAAAAAATTAAACAATCCTTTTTTTACAAATTTTATTAGCAATATATGTAGATATATATGGGCTTCATGGTAATACACCAATACATGAATACAATATGCACTGATCAGAACAATATAATCAACCTTTCCCTTTTTGGCAATACTTTGATTGAAGGCTTGGCTCCTCTTTCCTGCATTTGTTCAGGCAATATATTACACTATTGTGAACTAGAGTGTTCCCTCAATGCAGTGAAAAGCTAGAAACTTATTCCTTCAACTCTGAAAGTAGGTTTATTAACTATAGAAAGTGGGGGTGATTTTGCATGCAGGGCACACTGGGTAACATCAGAAACACTTTTGGTTGTCACAACGTGTAAGTGACATTATTCATGTTATTGGTAGGTAGAATCCACAAATGTTGCTGAACATCCTACAATATACCAACACTCCCTCCAAACCAATAATTGATCTATGTAATGTCAGTAAAGCCAATGTTGATGTGTCTTACTATGGAAAAATATGTTTTAATGTTGTTATTTCTGGAGAAAATGTAAGGACATTAAATTTAAGGCACATAGCAAAGTAAAAACTGCAGCTACATATGTTTATTAATAGCTTGACATTTCAAAATAAGATGTTATGTAGGAGGAATATTGCCAACCGGGTTCAACTGAATAGATAAGCATAATAATCAATACAATGATTATTTGTACTCAGATAATGATTATTAAAATTCCTTGAAATATTCATTTTTCAAAAATGTGATGTCATTGTATTAATCCAAGTTAAAGATCATTGCTATGGTTTTCATGGTTGTGTTGCCCCAAGTACCAATTGTGCACTTGGGAGAGGAACCACGAACTTTTTGTTTGCTACATGACAGTACAAATTAGTTAATAGATAACTATCATAGTTGTATTTTTAAGTGCTCTGTAAAACATTTTTTTTTACAAACGATTAAAGAATAAGGAAAGGGAAATGTAGAAAGATGTTGGATATATTCTCCAATGATCATCTCTCTACCAAGACATCAATTTGAACAGGTGCTTATGTATCAAACAACCTTCCAAAATACTAAGGGAGCCAGATGAGAGATCATAGTTTTTGGTTTTAGTAGAGTAAGAAAGGATAAATTGAAGAAGGAAGCAAAGAGAGAGTTTCTTATGTCACTCATCTCACAACTCCAAATAGCATAGCATGGAGACACACCTCCTGCTTGGGTAAACAGAAAGAATTAACTGAGAACTTAGACTTGAAACTCAGTACCAGGACATCTACAATGCAATGTGCTGTCAGTTAGGGCCCCTTGCTCTCTGGCTCTAGGCCAGTATTTTCAGACTAAACCTTTTGGCCCTCCTAAACTAAACAGAAAGTGAGCTGCCTGTGCAAGCTTTCTCCCAACCTCAGACACATGGTGGAACAAGATTCCATCCCATAGACAATAGTGCAAGAATGTAAAATTGGGCCTTGCCTTGGGGTTCAGTGCCATGATTGTAATGATGAAACACAGCAACAGATAAAGTCCAAAGATCGCTAATCCCAGGCCACTGTTCAAATGTAGAGCTTCTAGACCAATCCTAGCGTCATGCAGAAACAAGTTCCTCAATATAGATGGACTCATGTTTAGGCATGCTTCACTGCCAGCCATGTGTAGGACTGGAATGCATCTCAGGGAATATGAAAATTTCCACATCTGTGAACTCGGGTGTGACTCAGCTTAGTGTCAGCCTGGTTGTTCAAGAGACTGCTTCTATATCCTCTTCCCCAGCCTAGAACAGCCAATGAGAAGTAAGAAGCAAATCCCTTGGTAATAAAGCAAAAGTGAGCACATACCTATGTCTTAGAACTCTGTGCTGGTCTGATATAGGCTAACACTGGATAGATACTAGTGGTTCCTGTCCCTATGGTCATGTTTATGGACAGTGTATCTGTAAATGCCTCAGACCCAAAAGCAAATGATAGGAGCAGTTGACTGGTCATAATCCAGGCAACATCACTCAACCTGTTTAAAGTGGTTTTCACCACTTAAGCAGCAGGTAGCAAGTAGCAGCATGATCTTTGATCTTATCCTTAAACTACACTGGTATCAGTGGCTGTAGGCTCAAAGTGTGAACTATCAATGCAGCAGTTGAGCACTAAGGGCAATGAGATTACACTCCCTATTCCTCTAGGAACCCCAGGAAACATATGAAAGTACTAATTTTCTACTTTAGGGAAGAAAAGTGAGATTTATGCCAACTTGTTACATGAGAGTATGGAGCAGGACCATCCCATGGTGAGACTCAGAGTCAAACAGAATCCTGTGATGTAGGACTGCAATCCAAGGATCATAAATGAAGCATCTGAGGCCCTTCCAATCATTCATTCCCAGGGAAAGACTCACAAGGTGGTCCACCCTTTTTAGATATCCTCTCAGTTCATTCAAACAAAATACCATCAGTACATCTGGGGCACACCTAAGTTTGTGCTGATCTCTAGGACTAAAACAGTGGTGATGCACCCAGGCAGATAATGATACACCTTCTCTTTAGACATTGTCTAGTGCCAAATGGCAGAAGTGTACACAGGCTCAGAGAAAATAAGCAAATTCCTTAGAATTCCTATAAGGACAAGCACAAACAAAATGAGACTACAGCATATGGAATAAATGCCTAATCCTCAAAATGTAGATGATGTCTCCAATAATTTTCAGGGAGCCATAACCTTACCTGATAAACAAAATAAAACACCAGAGACTAAGCATACACCAAATAAATGATGTCTGCAAACTTTTGGATAATCAACTCAAAATAGTTCATTTAAAGAAATTCATTGAGCTACAAGAAAAATTATTCTACTCTAATAGAAAAATTTAACAGAAATATTGAAGTAATTTTTAAAAACCAAGCATGTATCTTTGAGCTGAAAAGTACACTAAACAAAGCTAAAAATGAGATGGAACTAATAGCAAAATAGATAAAACAGAAGAAAGTTAATTAGCTTAGTTATTCAATTTGAAAGTATACAACCAGAGAAGAAAGAAGAATCAGGAGCAATGGAAAAGGCTTATAAAATTTTTTGAACATTAAAATTGAAAATATGTGAGTGATGGGCTCATCATAGACCGGAGAATGCAAAGGGAAAGAGCCTATTCAAAGGGATAATAAAATATGAAATCATAAACATAGAGGATACTACTATTCAGTCAGTACAGGATGGCCGAAGGTTGCCAATCAGATGCAGCTCAAGCAAATCTACTGATATATGTTATAATCAAACTTTCCAATGTTAAAGATGAAAGTCAAGGGAAGAATAAACAATACATAAATATATTCCAACTCATCTGCCAGCTTTATTTTTGTTGTAGAAGATTGATTTAGCTATTTGGGGTCTCCTGTGTTTCCATATGAGTTTCAGCTTCATTTTTTCCTACTTCAAAGAATAATCTCCTCATTTTTATTGGTATCTCATTGAATCTGTAAATTGCTTTTGGTAGTATGGACATTTCGATGATATTGAATCTTCCAATCAGTGAGCATGGAAGATATTTCCATTTACTAAAGTCTTCTTCTGTTTCTTTCTTTAATATAGGATACAAAAATAAACAGAAACACAGTACTAAAAAGGATGTTTGTGGCAATAGATATCAACACCAAAAAAGTAGACTGGTGGTGAGGGGAAGGGCCAAGGAGGTATAGGAAAAGGTGGACTAACATGTAATAAATTATAGTTAGATAGAACACTATTGTAGTGTTTTATTGCACAGTAATGTGACTGTAGATATGATAATTCTTTACACTTAAATGACCTAAAAAGATGATTTTAATGTTTTCATGATATAGATATAATAAAGTTTTGAAGAAATAGGTACATTTACCATGATTTGAATATAAAACAATGTATGCAATACAAAAACATAACATAGTACTTCATAAGTAAGTACAATTTTTGTGGATCAGTTAAAATTTTTAAAAGAAAAGTATAAAATACCAAAGTTAACAACATCAAGCTACCGCATAATTCTCTCGATAATTATCAGGCATCAAGGGAGAATACTTTTACTTATGCAACAAACTCACTTCTCATAGTTTCTCTGAATGCTAGGAGCAAACAAGAGAGATTGTACTGTTGCATTCTTTGACAAGAAAACTCTTAAAATGCCTTATTTTTAATTTCTATGTGATAATACAATTTCAAGAACTCCTGAAGCTATAATTGTAGAGTATCCTGTCAGTAACTCTTGTGATTCCTCATGATTTGTTCCTTTGTTTTTAGGATGAGCCATTGGAGTTATAAGAGGATATTCTGGCATCTTTCATATTGTGTTGATTGCTTCAAAGCCATAATAGTTTATTGATTATAAGCCATCCTGACAAAGCATGATTCAAAGCAAATCTTTCATACATTGCAATCATTTTGACATATTCTTTCCTATTTGCCAATTTTGACACTTGCAAAGAATGTTAAATTTCCTGATCCTTCAACATTGCATCAAAGCTGTTTCCTTGACAGTGGTTAATATTAAGTATATGGATACTTGAACATTAGTACATAAAGATTAGTATACGAAAATCAAATACAGTTATTTGAAGCCTTGATTCTCTGTCATTGTCAAATAGTTTATCAGACAAATGCTTTTTATTTTAAATAATATCTCATTAACTACACGTTTAGAAAGGAACTGTTGTATATTGTATCGTTATGACTAACATAATGCAATCATCATTTAACAACATTCACTGAGAAAAATAGGGATATTTTTCATAATTGTCATCATAATATTTTTATATCTATTGTGAATGGGATTGATCTTTGAAGTTCTTTCTAAAATATAGCATTGGTTGTGTATGCAAAGTCTGTTGACTTTTGTGTGTTAATTTTATATCTTGTCACTTTAACAAACTCTTTTATGAGTTCTGATAGTGTCTTAGTGGAGTCTTTTGGATTCCCTATATATAGGATCAAGTCATCTGCAAATAGGTATAGTTTGAATTTCTCCTTTATAATTTTAACACTTTGATTTCTTTGTCTTGCCTAATGGCTCTGGTAAAACTTCCAGGACTATGTAAAATATCAGTGGTGATAGTGAGCATCCTTGTTTGGTTCCAGATCTTAGAGGGAATGTTTCAAGCTTTTCCATATTCAATAAGATGCTGGCCATGGGTTTGTCATAAATGGCCTGATTATGTTGAGAAATATTCCTTTTATATCCGATTTGCTTAAAGTTTTCATCATGAAAGGATGTTATGTTTTATCAAATACTTTGTCTGCATTTATTGGGATAAACATATGTTTTTTGTTCTTCAGTTTTTTAAAGTGGTGTATCACTTTTGATTTGAGAATGTTGAACCATCCCTGCATACTAGAGATAAATTACACTTGGACTGGGTGAATGATCTTCCTGATATGTTGTTTAATTGATTGGCTAGTATTTGGTGAAAACTTTTTGCATCTATGTGCATCAAAGAAATCGGTCTGTAGTTCTCTTGTTTCTGTTATATCTTTTTTTATGTTTTGGAGTTAAGGTGTTGCTGGTTTCATAGAAGGAGTTTAGGAGGATTCCCTCTCTTTCAACTGTTTGAATAACTTGAGAAGAATTGGAATTAGTTCTTTAAACATCTGGTAGAATTCAACAGTGAAGCCATCTGGTCGTGGTTTATTTGTTGGAAGGTCTTTATTACTGATGCAATTTCCATCATGGTTATTGCTTTCCTAGGTCCTGGAGATGCATTGATAGTTCATTTATTTGGTGCCTTTCCAGTTTCTTGATGTAGGCAACAATTGTTATAAACCTTCCTCTTAATACTGCTTTTACTGTATCCTATAAGTTTTGATATGTTGTATTGTCATGTGCATTTGTTTCCAGAAATTTTTTGATTTCCTTTTGAATTTTTCAATGACTCACTGTTCACTCATGATCACGTTGCTCAGTCTGCATATGTTTGCATATTCTCTAGAGATGCTTAAGTTGTTGATTTTCAGCTTCATTCCATTGTGGTCAGAGAAGATGCATGGTATGATTAGATTTTTTGAAGTTGCTAAGACCTTTTTTATGGCCTAGCATGTGATTTATCTTAGAGAAAGTTCCATGCACTGTTGTGAATAATGTGTGTTCTGCAACCGTAGGATGAGAAGTTCTGTAGATATATGTTAGGTCCATTTGGTTTATAGTGTCAATTACCTCTATTGTTTCCTTGCTGATTTTGTGTGGGTTGATCTGTCCATTGCTGAAATTTGGTTATTGAAGTCCCACATTACTTTTGTATTGGAGTCTATTTCTCCTTTTAGATCCCTTAATATTTCTTTTAAATTGTCAGGTGCCCTCTATTTGGGTTCATATACATTTATTATCTTCACAACTTCATATTGAATTGATCCCTTAATCATTATACAGTGTCGTTCTTTGTACTTTTAAAATATTTTTGTGTTAAACTCTATTTTGTTTGATATTAGGATGGCTACATCTGTTCTTTCTTGGTTTCTGTTAGCATGGAATATCTTTTTCCATCTTTTCACTTTCAGTCTGCTGGTATCTGTGGTGATTTGTTTCTTGTAGGCAGCAAATAGATGGGTCTTGCATTTTAATCCATTGAGCCAATCTGTATCTTTGAACAGGAGACTTAGGACAATTTATATTCAAGGTTACTATTAATAAGTAACAAATTTTCTCTGCCAATTTTTCATAAATATGACTCTTGTTTACTTTGGATTTCCTTTGTACTTTTACTGGGGGTCTTTTGTGCTTTCAAGTTCTTTCATAGTAATGACCATGTTTCTGTGTTTGTTTTTAGCACATTCTTAAGCATCTTTAGTAAGGCTGGACAAGTGGTGACAAATTCTTTCAATTTCTGTTTGTTATGGAGATTCTTTATTTCATCTTCCTTCATAAATGAGAGCTTTGCAAGGTATAGTATTCTGGGTTGACAGTATATTTTTTCTCTTAAGACTTGGAATATATCTCTCATCTCTTCTAGCCTGCAGGTTTTTTGATGAGAAGTCAGCTCTGAGTCTAATTGGAGATCCTTGAAAGTAATTTGGCATTTCTCTCATATACGTTTTAGAATGTATTCCTGTGGAAAGTTTGACTACAATGTGTTGCAGTGAAGATCTTTTCTGGTCATGTCTGTTTGGCATTCTGTGTGCTTCCTGTACTTGGAAGTTACTTTCTTTCTCCAAATTGGGGGAGTTTTCTCTGATTGTTTCACTAAAAAGGTGTTCTAATCCATTCTCTCTTTCCATGCCTTCAGGAATCCTAAGAACCATATGTTGGGCTGTTTAACACTAGCTCATGGATCTCCAACTCTGTTTTTAAGTTTTCTAATTTTTTTTTTTTTAGTCTGACTGTAAAATTTTCTGGGGTTTGTCTTCTAACTCAGATATTCTTTCTTCTGCCTCACCAAGTCTGTTGTTAAAACTTTGAATTGCATTTTTATATTTGATTTTAATTTCCAACATTTCATTTTTATTTCTCATTAAAATCTCTGTAATTAACACACAATTATTCTTAGGTGTTTAAATTTTAACTGAAAAGTGATCCCTGTTAGGAATTTGGAAAACATTATGCTGAGTGAAATAAGCCAATCCCAAAGGGACAAATACCACTTGTTCTCCTTGATAGGTGACAACTAACTGAGCACCAAAAAGGAAACCTGTTAAAGTGAAATGAACACTATGAGAAACGGTGACTTGATCAGCCCTCACCCTGACTGTTGATGAGCAACTTAATATGTTATCCCTCTTAGTATTTTTTTTTGTTTGTTCTACTTAATACTTTTGGTTGAATACTGTAATCAATACACAATTCTTCTTAAGTGCTGAAACTTAACTGAAAAGTGATTGCTGTTAAATATAAGAGTGGGAATAAGAGAGGGAAGAGATGTGCAATTCAGGACATGCTCAAGCTGACTTACCTCAAACGGTAGAGTTAGAAACATACCAGGGGATTCCAATTCAATCCCATCAAGGTGGCATGTACCAATGCCATCTCACTAGTCCCAGTGATCAATTTCTGTTCACAACTGATCGTAATGATAGGACTAAGAACCAAAGGGATCACATAAACAAGAATAGTGTCTGCAAATACTAGCTGATAGAATAAAAACGGTAGAGAATGATACAACATGGGAAGTGAGATACACAGCAGACCCATAGAACGGCAGATGTCCTAAACAACACTCTGGCCTCAGAATCAGCCCTCAAACCATGCGGATCCGGCTGAAAAGCCCATGAGAGTATTTCAGACATGGAAAGCCAGGACACTCTGGGGAAAAAAAAAAAAAAAACCTAAATGAAAGATCTCTGCGAGTGAGATCCCAGTGGAAAGAATGGGTCATCAAAGAAGGAGGTCCCTTTCTCTGAAGGGAGGGGAGAACTTCCACTTTGACCATGGCCTCGTCTAAATATGATCAGAGTCAGTGAACTCAAGGGGCTTCCATAGCCTTGGCAGCTCATGACAAGAGCCTAGGGTGATTACTGATGCCATAAGCAAGAGTGTCAATTTGTTAAGTCAACAACAGGAGTCACTGTGCACTTACTCCTCATGTAGGATCTTTGTCCTTAGTGTGCTGTACATTGAGACTTAATGCTATAACTAGTACTCAAACAGTATTTTTCACTTTATGTTTCTGTGTGGGAGCAAACTGTTGAACTCTTTACTTAATGCATGCTAAACTGATCTTCTGTATATAAAGAGAATCGAAAATGAATCTTGATGTGAATGGAAGGGGAGAGGGAGTGGGAAAGGGGAGGGTTGCGGGTGGGAGGGATGTTATGGTGGGGAAGCCATTGTAATCAATATTCTGTACTTTGGAAATTTATATTCATTAAATAAAAGTTTGAAATAAAAAAAAATTTCATGGGAAAAATTCCATTCATGATTTGGATTTCATTCATATATGGATTTCTTTAATTCATGGATTTGCTTCTGATTACTTCTGAGTAACATTATGATTAATTTTTGAATTCTATTTCTGATGTTTCTTCAGTTTCTTCATCTTCGTATTCTAGTATTGACATGCTGTTGTGTTCCTTTGGGGGCATCATGTTGTCTTCCTTATTCTTGTTTCTTGAATTTCTGCTTTTATTTTTAGGCATTTGTGGAAATACTTGTTATTTTTTTTCCCCATGATGCCCTTTATCTTTGGACTTTCCCTCTGTGGCTTAGTGGAGTGTGTGCTCTTTCAGTGAATACTCAGAGGAATGTGCTGGGTATGGACAGGGAACTCTGTTCATTGCTCCAGGGTGAGGGGAGTGTCCAAGGAGACACCCAAGTTGGGTGTGATAAATCTATCTTTCTCTCTCTCTCTTTCTCTCTCTCAGGGGAGGATTTGATCAGCACCAGTGGAGAAGACTAAGGCTTACATCTTCTCCTCCAAGGAGACCAATGCCCAGGTTCTAGCCTCAGTGGGGCAATATTCATCCACACTGCCACAAGAACTATACAAATGATTTGTGCAGTCCTCATTGTGAACACAGATCCTACAGCAATGACCCTTATCAGGCAATCAGGGAGCCCTAAGTGTGTGGAACCTCCTATAGTGACTGCCCCGAAAAGCCAGCGACATCCTGTGCCCTCTCATGCAGTCACAGCGTTTTCATACTCCTGGCACACAAAGCTCTCACAGTCATGAGCACCCAGCCCCTTGTCAATTCTCCCAGCAAGACTCAGTTTTCCACTCTCATCTGGTTGCTGGGCAGGCAGGTGCAAACTGGCACAGCTGTTACATATATCCAAAATGCCTCTGCCCTCTCTCAGATAGTTACAGAACACCAGTGCTGGATGGTCAGGGAGAGAGAAACGTGTTCCTTTTTCTTTCCTTTAGGTTGGTAGGTACACTGACCCCCACAGGACTCCAAGACAGATTTACACTAAGGTCTCCCTGCAGCTTTACTGCTATTGGCTCGGTCTGTTGCAGTCTGGTCTACCTCCCTCTCCAAAGTTGGTGTCGAGGCTCTCCACACCTGGGGTCACATGCTGTGTTTATGTTTGCGCTGCACATCCTCACCCTCCACATAAATCCATAGTGTCCCTCTAATTTGCACGGAATTTCCTCTGAACTTTTCTCCATAACTCTCCCTTGAGCTTGCACTCTCTTCACTTTTTTTAAATCTCTTCCCCTAGAATAGAGTAGTAAGCTCCTTCCCTATTCCATCATCTTGGAATCCTCATATAGGATCTTATCCATTTATATTGAGATTATTTTTGTTAAGTAAGAATTTCCCCTGTTATGTTGATTGTAATCTTGGTGTTTTATAAATCCTTAGTTTCTCTATACATTGTTTTCTATTTTTATAGTGGTAGTTGTCTAAAGTGATAGGTTCTATTATTACTTTTTAATTTATGCATCTAATGTAACAGTGAGCTTTATATCTTCCCATGTTTTATAATGGATATTATATTTTTGTTTAAAAGTATGAAACAATTGTGCTTGTCATCTTTGAACAAGGTTCATACCCATCTTCAATTTTAGTTTGTGTACTGACAATACAATCACAGTGAGCTTCATGTAAAATGTAGACTGCAAGTTCCAAGAATTTTCAAGAGGTGCTAAAGTACACATGATCTCTGAATTAACAATGGTTGAACTTACGGTTTTTCAACTTTACAATGGTGCAGAAGTAATATGCATTCAATAGATGATGTACTTAGAATGCTGAAGTTTTCATGTTACATCCAGTCTAGTACTATGAAATATTATACTTTCCTGAGATATTGGACTTCAGCATCAATCTGCAACTCCTAAGCAGCATCATAATCACAGTGATTAAAAAACTGATGACGAGGGGTAGGTGTTTGGTGCCACTGTTAAAAGGATACTTAGACAACTCACATCTTTTTTGGAGCACTTGGTTTCAAATCCCAGCTCTGCACCTATGTGGGATACAGAAGAAACTCCTAGCTCCTGGCTTCAGATCCACCCAGCTCCAGCTGTTGTGGCCATTTAGGGAGTGAACCAGTGGAACGAAGATACTCATTCTCTCTCTCTCTCTCTCTCTCTCTCTCTGTGTGTGTGTGTGTTCCTCTCTCTGTAACTCTGCCTTTCAAATAAATAAGTTAATTTTGAAAAACAAAACATGTATGTGTTTGGGGTTGCCCATCCAGTATGTGGCATAATGAAATCTGAAGTTCAAATCTCTGCCTCTAAAGTCCATAATACTAAGTAAATGTTTTTTTAAAAAAGCAGAATTATTTATATTTTTGAGGTAGTAACACTTTTTTTAAAAAAATATATTTTTTAATTTATTTTTGAAAGTCAGAGTTACAGAGAGAAAGAGGGAGAAAAAGAGATCTTCCATCTGCTGGTTCACTTCCCAGATGACCACATGGGCTGGGGCTAGGCCAGACCAAAGCTTAAATCCAGGAACTCTTTCTAAGTCTTCCACGTGGGTGAAGGAGCCCAAACACTGGAGTTATCCTCTCCTGCTTCCACGGACCCTTAGCAGAGAGTTGGGTGGGAAGTGGAGCAACTGGGGCATGAACTGGCGCCCAGATGGTCTGTCGAATTTGCAGGTTGCAGCTTTCTATCCTAACTCACAGCGCTGGCCCCAAGTTATTACCACTTTTGAAGTCATTATTGTAAACATTTGTCACACATGAGTAACTCAAAATTCTCCAGGATTTTAAAAATTAAAGTCAAATTTACTACACCAAATGAAATCTAAACCATTTAAAAATGTGTAATCAGAACTCTGAGCGCATATATCTATTAAGAATGTGTTAATATTTATTTACTAATTTTGATAGCTCCTATTATGAAATCTAATATAAAGAGCTCTTGTGAAAATTATGGGTATAAAATTCATGTTGTCCATAAGCTAGAAATTATAACCAAAATTAGATGCAAAATATAAAAGAAAACTCAAAAAAACTCTCAATGTAATTTACAAAAACATAATTATAGAAAACTCATACTAGTTTCCCAACATACTATTTGAACTTTCAACTTCAATTTTAAAATTTTTTATAAGACATCATTCTATCTCAAAATAGAAGTTGTGGATATGATAGTTTTAAATACTATTTAAAATCCTTACCATTTTCTATCATAGCAGATTTTTCATCTGCCTGGTATTATCTCCATATTTTTTCTCAGTTCTTCAACTGCTTCAGCTTGTTCAATATTTTTACCTCTTGTCCTTAAATGTCATCTTTTCAAATAGGTTATTTCTATTTTGTATATGAGGTAGATAGTAAGATGGAGGGATCTATAGATAAACCTTTTTTTTTCCTCAACCCCCTGTAAATATAATCTTGATAGAATGTATTTACTGACCCTATTTTTTTTAGATATTCCCAGTGACTATCTTGCATTTCTCCTAATACATCAGCCTACAGTTATACCAATGCTTCATGTACTCCAATTCTTAGTGTTTATTCACCCCCTAAAATTTAAACTGTAAGAGAAGTATTTTTTCTGATCCTGTTCATTTGGATATATCCACTGACAATCAAGGTGCCTGACGTGTAGCCAAATGATCTGTCTTCTACATACAGTGCATGAAAATGCATATTACGAAAGAAATGCTTGGATTTCAAATTTTGTAGCAAAATAAATGTATCTTTTAATTCATTTTCTCACAAACTTTTTAAAGTATGCAAGCATATATATGCACATCACTCTACGTACATAAATTATATACACAAATATAAGTATATACACTAACTCATCTAATCAATGATAGTGAATCTTTTGATTAATTATCTTTTTTTTTATTTTTGACAGGCAGAGTTAGACAGTGAGAGAGAGAGCCAGAGAAAGGTCTAGATTAATTATCTTTTAAGCTAATATTATTTTGTTGCTTTGTCATTGAGACTCTTAGTATTATTTGCATAATTATGAAATTAATTTACAGAAAAGGATTACAAGAGTTAAATAAATGATTTCTTTACATACAACTGAAATCATGTGTATGTGTTTGTGTGTGTGTATAATATCAGCAAAGTATTTAGATCACAAAGGTAAATCTATTTGTGAATTACTATATTATCCCTGGATTTCTAGTATTTTTATTTTTATTTGAAAGGCAGATAAGGAGAATAAACAGAAAGATAGTCCAGAGTTTTTCCACCTGCTGGTTCATTCCTGTAATATCTGAAACAATTGGAGCAGGACCAGGTCAAAGCAGGAGCTGGGAGCCATGCACACCAGGTAGCATAATGACTAACAAGGACTCCAAACTTTGAGCCATAACCCACTGCCTCACAGGTGTTCATTACCAGAAGGCTGAAATCTGAAGTGGAGCTGGACTCGATCCCTGAAGACCAGCATGGAATTTGGGTGTCCCAAGTTGCACCCTCCTCATTATGCCAAATGCCCTCCACTGTTTTCTGAGGTCTCTAAGATTCTGTACGTAGTATTCGTTCTAACTCGATACTACCTACCACTCAACCCCCACTTCTCTAAACCCCATTCTACTTATTCTAATAGAATTTGGCTTCCTAGCAAACATGTTACAAAAAAGTTCAGTAAAAATGAAGGAAGCCCATGTCATGATGGAGCCCTGAGAGTCTACTGGCTGTGCTTCTTCTTTATTTCCCTAAGTTGCTCAGTGGTTGTGGAGGGGACAGTATCTCCTGCTGTGCCACTTGTACCACTAGAGCAGGTGTACCAATGGCTACACGGTGGTTGCCGCTCCCGATTGTGGTCTTGGTCAGGGCCTTTGCAAATGTGCTTCTCAAATCTCCGTAAGGGAACTGATCTTACGAAAAAGATAAAGAACTTGGTATTTGTGGAGACATAATTACTGTTTTTTAATTAGTAAGAAATTTAAAATTTTATATTAAAATCATTTGAAAAATTAAAAAATGATCACAAGTTTTAAAATTAGATTAAAATGTAAAACTAATAGATGCACATAAATACAAAGCCAGTCCATATTCCTACCTAGGAGCAAATGGAGACTTTGATTTTACCCCAAATATGTGCTTGTGTTTCAGAAATGTATGTATTGAACCACCTATAAAATTGAATAACATTTGCTTTATTTAATTAGTACTTGTCCTTTCTTATTCACATCTTTAGAGATATCAACTCCACAAATTTTCGTGTGGATAGCATTGTGATTATCTCAGTGTGGATAGCGTTTGTGAGTCCAATATTAGGGAATATAGAAACACTTACTACAGTGGGGAGTCATTAGAGAATGTCGAGAAACCCTGGTGGCTGTGCGTAAGCAGCTTGCATGGGAACACATGTCTAGACCACCAGAGATATAAACTGTGGAGACAGAGTAGTCCAGCACGAGTAAGCTTAGTTATGTTAGAAGACAGGTGATAAACAAAACTAAGGAAATGGGCTCAGAGCTGGGATGGAATAAAGGATACAAGACCAAAGATCAACATAAAAGGGGCCTTCATAGAATTGTCCATTCTGCACACTCTGTGAAAAGTTGGTATTATTTTTGTGTTAGTTGCACTTATTTTTGCATTCACATCTTACAGAGCATTTAAAAATTGGGAAGGGAATAGAGTCTGCACCTCTCACCCAGGAATCTTCTTCAGACCTGTCATATAAGCCACATCCATATAGTACAGTCCTCCTCACTCACAAATTCATACATAGTAAGTGGTACTATAAGGAAAATAGCAGATATCAGTGCTTCCTCTACCACATACCTCTGAAAGTTACAGCTGAAGCAGGCACCCGATTTTAAAGCCAAAAATTATGACCTTACAATTTGATATCTAGCTGCAGAAATGGCTTCTTTTGATGAGAACAACAGAAGATATACTCTGGCATGAAATGCATCAGATAGAATAGCAAGCTTTGAAAAGCTAAAAGGAATTTAAGAAGCAATCTTGATAAACAAACGGTAATTAAAATCAATAACTAAACAGTTGGAAAGAAGAGGATAATAAATAAGATCAATAAAGCAAAAGTGTTTAAAGGACTTTCATTTACTATGGGTACAAAGAAATACAAACTGAAGATAATATTGAGCAAGAATACACAGACTATAAAATTAAGTATCTGGGTCTAAAAATCCAATGATATCATTTAAAACTAGAGCAGAGATCAGCAGTCACAGATTAAGGAATAAGTGAGGTAATTATTTAAAGCTTTAATGTTTGCAAATACTGTTTTTAGTCTTGAAAATGGTTTTCCACAGCAAAATACTGCTAGGTTTTCTTCTTTCATAAACACAAAATGATATTCAGCAATAGTAAATATCTCAGCATTTAAGTGCCTTACAGAAACCTCTCACTACGCTCTTTCGGATTCATATCTTTATTAACCAAAGTTATCCAGAGAGAAAGAACCAATGGTATATTCAGTCCACGGAGGCTTGATTCCAGGACACATGTAAACACCAAAATCCATGAATATCCAAAGTCCTAATGTAAAGTTATTTGGTATTTGCATGTAAAACACATACATTAAATCATCCTGAGATTTCTTATAATAACAAATATAGGCAAATGTTATGTGTACTTATATTAAATTGTTTGGACATAATGGCAAGGGAAAAAGACTGTACATGTTTAAAACAGAGGCAATTTTCTTTCTATTTAAAGATATATTAATTTACTTGAGAGGCAGAGAGAGGGAGAGACAGAGAGAGGTCTTCCAATGGCTGCAATGGCCAGAGTTGAGCTGATCCAAAGCCAGGAGCCAGGAACTTCTTTCAGGTCTCCCACATGAGTGCAGGGGCCCAAGTTTTTGAGCCACCTTCTACTGCTTTCCCAGGCCATTAGCATGGAGCTGGATTGAAAGTGGAGCCACTGGAACTGGAACCAGTGTCCATATGGGATGCCAGTGCTGTATGCGGATGCTTAATACACTTGGTCACAACACTGGCCCCCAGATGAAATTTTCAAAAACCTTTTCTATCTGTGGTTGTTTGAATCCTTGGCTGCAGAATGCTTAAATATGGATGGTCATCTCACTACGCATATATAAGAGGATTCACTATGGGAGGTGGTTCATGTGAATGCTGAGTCTGGTGCTCAAGGCAGACTCGAGAGACAGTGAAGTCGGTGCTAAGTTTGTTGAGAGACAGTGAAGTCGGTGCTAAGTTTGTTGAGTCTGAAGGCATCCGACAGCTGATGGTGTCACTCCTAGACCACAGCTGAAGACCAGAGAGCCAGATCTACGACTCTTGAAGGCTGCAGGGAGAAGAATCAGGGGCTCTGATGTGGAAGAGAGGAGAAGGTTGACGCATCAGCTCAAGAAGAAGGTTAACACTCACTGCTTTCTCCTGCTTTTATTTTATTTTTTTATTGATCCAAACTTTTTATTCTATTCAGGCAGGCCCTCAATGAATTAGATAATGCCTTTACTTTTTGCATTCATCCTTATAGGCCCACCCAGAATTCATGGCATTGATAGCTGTTGGGACATTCTGTACTTCAGTCAAGCAGACACATAAAACTAACCACCATGATCAGATGAAATATCCACTTGTAATGAATGTCCATTTGAGCCTATGTTCTTCCAGGCCATTTCCCACCCATTGTGCCAATGGCTAATGATATAAGTAACTAGCATATTTATTGTTTTTCTAGGTACTATGTAAATGCTAAATAGACAATGGTAATTAAGTCCAAATAGTACCGATTTAGTTTCTGACTGTAAAATAGCAGCTCAATCATCAACATCATTAAGAATAAAATTTATGAATGAAAATTAAGATGTCTCTTGTAGTGAAGGCAAATAATAATTTTAGAGACATAAAGTGAATAATATTAGAGAATAAATTATGAGTTTATTTTTCTTTGAAAATGCCAAACATGCAACCATTTAGAAAAATAAGATAAATTTATTCATAAATAACATGAATAAAAATACAGTTGGTTCTCTGTATCTACAGGTTCTATATCCATAAGTTCAATCAATTATAGATCAAAAGTATTAGCAAAATTATGTTTTATTGGACTGTATAGAGTTTTTCTTGTAATTATTTCTTAAACAATATTGGGTAACAACTATTTATATAGAATTCACATTTTATTAGGTATTACAAGTAATCTAGACATAATTTAGTATATATGGGAGGATTGAATGGGTTATTTACAGAGACTAAGAAATTTAATATAAGGGACTTAGAATTCTGCAGGTTTTGATACCTGTTGGGTAAAGGGGAAATCCTGAAATCAATTTTCTGCAGAGATCAAGGACTACCTATACTGATAAACGTGTGTTAGATGTTGGAGAAAAACATTCTACAAAGATGACAAAATAGAATGTCCCAAGTGTCTGTCTCCCCACCTATGGTACGATTACACTGGCAACATTTGTCTGAAATCACTATCATGTCACTCTGAAGACTATTGAAGGACTCAGACTTCCAGGGAAGGGCATGGATAGTAAATTGATTAATTTTATTAAGTTTAACTCTTAGCACAATAGTAGCGACACATTCTATGGTCCCAAGTTCCATGGGATATAACTGCAAATGCATTTTTTTTGGACAGGCAGACAGAGTGGACAGTGAGAGAGAGAGATGGAGAGAAAGTCTTTCTTTGCCATTGGTTCACCCTCCAATGGCTGCCGCGGCCGGCGCGCTGTGGCCGGTGCACCGCGCTGATCCGATGGCAGGAGCCAGGTGCTTCTCCTGGTCTCCCATGGGGTGCAGGGCCCAAGCACTTGGGCCATCCTCCACTGCACTCCTGGGCCACAGCAGAAAGCTGGCCTGGAAGAGGGGCAACCGGGACAGAATCCGGCGCCCCGACCGGGACTAGAACCCGGTGTGCCAGCTCCGCAAGGTGGAGGATTAGCCTAGTGAGCCGCGGCGCCGGCCGCAAATGCATTTCTAGAGCAGCTTTTTTACATCAGGTAGGAATCAAGGTGGAAGAAATGACCCACCATTTTTTTTTGTTTGTTTTTGCACCAAAATACATGTATCTTTTAGTTGTGTTTTCTGAAGTTTGAAGTTTCCTCTTAGAAATCTGCACTCTGAGTGCTCTATCTGGTCACAGGGAACAGTAAAGAAGTGAGTATCTATTGTTGTTGGAACCTCCTCCCTCTCTTTTTTGGACATCCCTCTTTCCCAGGCAGGAGTGAGGAGAAAGCATTGGCAGGGCCAGTTTCCTTCCTCCCTACTGCTATCACCTTTTAATTTTTTACCTTATTTTTATTGGGAGCTAGACATTAAAGCTGGGGCATCCAATAACAACTGCCTAGATAGGGAAAAGTGGAACATGGCAACGCATGCTTCAGGAAAGGTACAGGGTCGGAAAAGATATACCTCATGCTGATCTTGGGCACGGAGACAGCCTAAAACACAGCTAACCAATAAGAAAACACAAAATTCCAGCCAACTCTGAGGAAACAGGAAACGCTGACATCCAGAGTTACCATATTATTACATATCAATGTCTAGTTCTCAAGAAGAACAGCCATAGCAATAACATCAGAAGGCATACAAAGAAACAGGAAAATACAATCAATCTGAACGGAAAATAAATCGATCAAAGCTTTCAGTGAAAAATATTTGATGGCACATGTATCAGGCAAAAACTTGAAAACAGCTGCAATAAAGATATTCAAAGAACTTAAGAAATATCTAAAAGAAGCCAGAAAAATGATGTATCAATAAAATGGAAATACTAATAAACAGAAAATTTAAAAGGATACCAAAAATTATCTACTGAGCTGAAAAATGCTATCATTTAAATTTTAAAAATTCACTAGACTGATTCAATGACAGGAAAGAAGATTCACAAAATACAGATAAAGAAAGGAAATTATTGTGCCTGTGGATCATAAAGCAACTGGATCAAATAATGAAGAGAGCCTATGGTACCCTCAAATTGACCAATGTACCCATTTTAAGAATTCCAGAAGATGAGAAATAAAAGGAATATAAAGATTAATTGAGCCGGCGCCTCAGCTCACTAGGCTAATCCTCTGCCTTGCGGCACCGGCACACCGGGTTCTAGTCCCAGTCGGGGCGCTGGATTCTTTCCCTGTTGCCCCTCTTCCAGGCCAGCTCTCTGCTGTGGCCAGGGGGTGCAGTGGAGGATGGCCCAAGTCCTTGGGCCCTGCACCCGATGGGAGACCAGGATAAGTACCTGGCTCCTGCCATCGGATCAGCGCGGTGCGCTGGCCGCAGCGCTCCGGCCGCGGCGGCCATTGGAGGGTGAACCAATGGCAAAGGAAGACCTTTCTCTCTGTCTCTCTCTCTCACTGTCCACTCTGCCTGTCAAAAAATAAAAAAAAAGATTAATTGAAGCAAAATAACAATAATAATAATAATAACTGAAAACATCCTAAATATAATGAGCATCATGAATGTAAAGACTTAAAAAAATAAAATAGCTTCATCAGATTATTAGAGAACAGTGGGAAAACTCTGCAAGATATTAGCATAGGCAAATAATTCTTGAAAAAACCCAAAGGCACAGACAATCAAAGACAAAATTGACAAATGGGATCACAGCAAATTGAGAAACTTTTGCATTGCAAAAGAAATATTCAACAACATGAAGAGGTAACCAACAGAATGGGAGAAATTATTTGCACACTATGCAACTGACAAAAGGTGAATATCCAGATGTATAAAGAGCTCAAGAAACTTAACAACAACAAAATAAAGAACCCAGTTAAGAAATGGGCAAAGGACTTAAATAGGCATTTTTCAAAAGAGGAAATCTAAATGGCCCAACAGACACATGAAAAAATGCTCAGGATAGCCAGCCATTAGGGAAATGCAAATCAAAACCACAATGAGGTTTCACCTCACCCCAGTTAGAATGGCTTTCATACAGAAATCAAATGCTGGTGAGGATGTAGGGAAAAAGTTACCCTAATACACTGTTGGTAGAAATGTAAATGGGTGCAACCACTTTGGAAGACAGTATGGAGATACCTCAGAAATCTGAATATAGACCTACCATACGGCCCAGCCATCCCACTCCTGGGAATTTACCCAAGAGAAATGAAATCAGCTTATGAGAGTTATCTGTACCCTCATGTTTATTGCAGCTCAATTGACAATAGCTAAGGTATAGAATCAATCCAATTGTCCATCAACTGAAGACTGGATAAAGAACTTATGGGATATGTACACCAGGGAATACTAAACAGCATAAAAAATGCAATCCTGCCTTTTGCAACAAAACAAAATAGATGCAACTTGAAAACATTATATTTAGTGAAATAAGTCAGCCCCAAAAGGAAACACACCATCTGTTCTTCTGATCTGTGGTGAGTATTAGGATACCTAAAAGATAATCTACAGACGTGAAATTAACACTCGGACATAAGATGACCTTGAACTTTCACGCTATTTATTGAACTCTTTACTTAGTATAGAATTATTCATATTTGTATAAAGTTAAGAGAAAATATATCTTAGTAAAAAATAAGAATGGTAATAAGAGAGAGAGGAAGAGGAAGGGTGGGAGTATGGGTGGGAAGGCATATAGGATAAGAAGAATCACCATGTTCCTAAATTTGTATTTATGAAATGCATGAAGAGTTATGTGTTGTATGTGCTAGTATGAATGTATGGAAGAATTCTTACAAAATTAAAAATTCATTTAATATCACAATACATTTGTTGTCATAAAATACAAAAGACATATGCTGATATGTACACAAATATGTGTGCATTTATATGACATATATTAAATAACCAACAAAATAAAAATGTGCTTGCAATGCTAATCAAAAAGTTCCATGATATGTAATATTCACAAAATACAACTGCAAATTGATAAATATACTAATATAAAGCAAATTTAGAAAAAATTATACAGATCATAAAAATGATATAGAATGGCATCATGCTTTTTTATTACTTAAAAGAAATTAGATATATTCTGGGGTGCTCTTTAGTGCAGTGATAATTAAGAAAATTATGGGACATCATCAAGCTGAGATACTTGTCATCCCAATCCAATAAAAAGAGAGCAAGAAAAGTAACAAATGATATTTTTTCAGAAGTAATGGCCAAAAACTCCTCTCTAGGAGGAAAAAAAATATTAATGTACACTAGGAAAAGCTCAATGAACTTAAATAGCTTCATTCTTAGATACACTGAGATAAAGCTGATAAAAAAAAACAAAGAAAAATATTAAATAATCAGGGTTAAAGGATTAATATATGTTTCACCACATACCAGGAACATTGAATGTCAGAGACAAATATTAAAAGGACATTAATATGCCACAAATCAAAGAAAACATAAAAGGGTGGCAAGTATCACTCTGTGCTTAAAACTTTATATATGAAATGCATGAAATTGGTTTTCTTTATATAAATAAAGCAAGATATTAAGGGAAGATCATGGACAATTCCCAAGTAAATGCCAATGTTTAGAAATGAAGGCTTATTTATATGGTTGTTTCAGGGAAGATTCCTAGTTCATTGACTGAATCATTTGTTTTTATTTTTCCCATTTCAACATCAATGTTTTTTCTCCACACTTATCTTCATTTTATAAGCACAGTTATACATCTGATTCCTGAAACCATATTCTGCTATAAAATTCTTCCTGACAAAAAAGAAATTACTACAGATTTAGTTAAAAAATCTATAGCTATGGATTTCTATTTATCTATCTAGTCTGTATATAGTGTATATGTGCAACACTGCGTGTATATATGTATATATACACACACACAAATGCTTCTCTCTCCACATATACATACATAGGTTTTATATATATATATAGGTAATATATATATAGGTTATATATATATATATATATATATATATGAAATTGTATTTTTCAGATTCGCTGAACTTTCTTGGAAGCTAAATGCCACACCGTGTGGTTAGGATACTAGCCATTTGCATTGCCTTCGTGACTGTCCACCTACATACCTTTCCTTATTCTGCTCTGATTTAATGTCTGCTTTAACAATTATCCGGAGGGGGCTGATAATATCATAGAATAAAGAGGCTAAAACCTAGGGAAGCTAACAAAGAACATGGATGTAAATTCCTGAATAAGTATTGACTAAAGTGAATACATTATTCACTGAAATATAAAAATAACCTTTCTTTTCGGTTTTTGCAGTCATGAGAGAATGAAGTAGCTGTCTATTTTAGATCATAAATTGTATTGAAAAAAATTGACTTGTGGAATGCTGGCAAACACATTTATTTATGCTTTATGTTCAACTTTCCAATCACACTTATTTGTTTCATATACTCTTCCCCCATTTTTCTCCATTCTCTACTTTAAAATATTGATGAAACTTATGTAAAAATTGGCATAGCTCACATCCAGGTAAGCTTTCCATGTAAAATAACAAAATTATTTTTATACTGCAATTGGGCATAGTATTAAATGTGTTTCACTAACTATGTAAGTGGTTATCTTTTGTAACCTGAAGAAACTTTGTAAGCTGACAATCCCTACACATAAAATCATTCAAATTTTCTTCCACTTATTCTATCCTTGCAATTAAATTTGCCTTCTTAAAAGTCTTGGCATGTAAGTAAATATTGTATGATAAATGGAACAGCGGAGCACATTACATTCTTTATTATAGTTCAATAGCAGATTAAACAATTTAACTTTATTTTAGACTGAATAATACTTTGTAGTGTGGCTTGTTAAAGAAACATGTGCAAAGAGCAAAAATGTTATAAATTACACTTTTAAAAGTAAAATGACGTAATAAAACATTTGCTTTACATCACCATCCTATGTAAGAAATGGCATTAAATGTGTGTTTCTAAAATAATCTTTGTTTTTTTCCCCAAAACATAAAATTCTCTTTCTAAGCCATAGTCTGTGCCCAAATTCGATATCTCAAACATTAATGTTAAATACTTAATTTTTCCAGTGTTTGAAAAGCAGCAATATGAAAACAAAGGCAAGAGGATATCAGCCCCAAATCTGTGTGTTTTGTTTTTTTTTTCATAATCCGTGTCAAGGAGAAGAGCTGCATCCAATTGAAATAAACCATGTTTTTTCCAGCAGAGAGACTAGAAATATTGTCAGGTGGGAAGTGTCATTACAGAAACACTTCTAGAAATAAACTGAATTCTATAAAACCCTTTACTACAGCTCTGTGCTGGGAATGTGTTCACAGATGTGGACAGGATGCAGGATGATTACAAAACAGGAGAAAGGGGCCGGTGCCTCAGCTCAATAGGCTAATCCTCCGCCCGCGGCGCTGGATTCTGTCCTGGTCACTCCTCTTCCTGTCCAGCTCTCTGCTGTGGCCCGGGAGTGCAGTGGAGCATGGCCCAAGTCCTTGGGCCCTGCACCCGCACGGGAAACCAGGAGAAGCACCTGGCTCCTGGCTTTGGATCAGCGTGGTGGGCCGGTGCAGCGGGCCGGCCGCCGCGGTCACTGGGGCGTGAACCAACAGAAAAGGAAGACCTTTCTCTCTGTCTCTGTCTCTCTCTCACTGTCCACTCTGCCTGTCAAAAACAAACAAACAAACAAACAAACAAACAAAAAACAGGAGATATGTTAAGTTAGGGTGAAGCAAGGGTGCGCTTAGGTCTTGTTTCTTCCTGTTCAGAAGCAGATGTGCCTAATAGAATCTAGAACCTCTTTATAGACATCTACCCCTCCTGTGTGGTCTTTCTGGGGTGGGATGAAACGCTCTCCCTGAAGTAGCTGTATCAGTTTGATATTTGGTGGCTGTAATTTCAGCTTCAGACATACTTACTTTCATCTTGAATATTTTTCCTCTTTCTTTCTTTCTTTTTTTTTTTAATTTTTGAGATAACATATTTTCAATTAACATTACAGTGAAAGCCTTGCTGCTTCACTAAATAAACAGATAATCAAAACTATAATAGTATACAACCCCTAACAATTTGCCTGACAGGTACTCAAAACAAAATTTGACAGAATACTATATTTGCAACAAAATTGGGACAGATTGGTATTTCTTTGCTTTTTGTTTTATGCTTTGATTAAAAAAAAATAGCTCGCACATATAAGGGAGGAAATGCAGAATTTTTTGTCTGTGTCAGGTTTCATTAAACTAACACAATGTCCTCTAGTTGCAAACCTTTTTGTGTGAATGATTTATTGAAAGTTTGTGCTCAGTGACTGAGATTATGTAGATTCAGTGTAAGTCCAGGCTGTGTCTGAGTATGCAGAAGTGTCAGAAGTGTCTGATGAACTGGTGGGGGAGTCTCTGCAGAAGTCTTTGTAAGGACTCACTGAAAGGGAAGAGAGCCTCAGGTAGAAAGGATTATTTGAATAATGATCCCTTGGTTTTCAGAGAGAAGAGAAAACTCTGAGTTTCACTAGAAAGATCATTGGACCCTTAGTAAGTCCCAAGGATATAAAAATGTTATTCAGCAGCATAGAAAAGCTTTTCAATATACTGCTGTGTTTCAGGACCCAAATGCAAAGTCTGGAAAAGTACATACAGTCCTAGGGTGTAGGGGTGTTGAGCACTCTGCATGTGTTCCTCTGAGAGCTCACAGATAACGTTAGGGCATCTGTGGCGTGGTCTGGGTGACAGGGAAGGGGGTTTGTACCCAAGGGAAGAAACAGCAATGACCAGGAGGGCTCTGCCCAGCAAAGCCAACCTCAGTGAGCGCGAGAGGAACAGCACCCAACGGAAGGGGCATTCCCAGTCAAAGGAGACCATTTTTTTTGGACTTCTTCCACCTGTAATCCAATCTGGAAAATGCAAAATATTGAGGTGGAAAGAACAGGCAACAGAAAGAAAGGTGATATTCCACATAAGCCAGAGAGGAAAAAAGCCCCAGAAATGTAAAGGGCCCCCATTCACATGCCCCAGGCTGCTGGGTCCTGCGCAAAGTCTCCTCGCGACTGGTGCTCCTCTTAATGGGTTTTGACAGAAATGTAGTTGCACGTGTATGCTTGCACCTCCTTTGAGAATTATACATTTTGCAAGGATACTTTGTCTCCATACCTAATTTGATTTTTTTTTTTTTGCCACACATCTGTAATTTATCAGTTTGCACATACTAAGCAGGGCTCACGGAATGTCCCTGTTTAGTCTCCACCTTCACATTCCTGTGTTACAGTTCCGTCAACAGCGCAGTCTTTCCAGCTAGAACTGTAACCTCTACACTGCGCGCATGCTCTTGCATTTGTTTCTTCCAAAGTGAAATCACCTTTAGATTAGTTTCTTCTAAACCAGTATCTGCCTACAGATGTAACCATCGTGACACAGATAGTAGGCACATTTTGAAACATTTCCTGACAGTGACATCCTGTTTATAGACAGAACATATATGGATGAAAGTGTTTGGTTCAGTCTGTAGTTGGACATTAATAACTGTCACTCCCCCTCTTCGTGGAGGAACGACACAAGACCCTGCGCTGTTCTTTCGTCTGCTCGGCCCTCCCCGGGTTTGCTGCTGGTTCTTCCCGGGTTGGCTACTATCCCTTCCACCTCCGTGGAAGGGCAGTTCCCCCTGGCCACATTCCCCACTTCCGCAGGGGAGCGGCACACCGCCGGCCGGCTTTCTCGGGGGCTGCACAGGTGTTCCTTCAGCTAGATGTTCCCCTTAGATGTTCCTCGTGCATGCCGTCTCTCTCCTCCTTTATAGTCCTCCTCTGCCAATCCCAACTCGGCTGCCCACACGCCGAGTACGCTGCTCTCCTCCAATCAGTAGCAAGTCCTACAGTTTATTGGTTGAACTGGAGGCAGCTGTGCGGAAGCTGTTTACTTCTCTCCCAGCGCCATATTGTGGGAGAGCAGATGCATAGAATAAGTCTTAATTCCAGTAACTCAGTCCAGTCCGGGCTGCTCCCCACAAATAACAATACAGATATTCAGAAATTTCCTAAAAGTGACTTACATAGCATACAAATTTTCTTTGCTAATATAATTTAAAATGATATAATATTTCAAAAATAGCTATTACTAGGAAGTAAAGTCTCTTTTTGAATATTTCACTAGACTTAATTGAACTACATGCATTTGATTATCAACCAGAAAATATAATATGAATTTTCAGATAATTGCATGGGATATATTTAATTTTATTACTCTTATGATGTTTGTTTTTTATATATATATATAATAGGGGTAAGATATTACAGGTAAGAACTCTTCTCTGTAGAATAAATTTCCATCAGTGTTTGTTATTCTTAACAGAATAGTAGGTTCTAGTCCTGGCTGTTCTACTAAGCGTTTGTCCCTCAAATGTCTGCATACCAATTTCTAAAATATGATGATGTTTCTTTAAATGGCAAAAGGAGCTTTACAGATGTGATTATGGATACAAGACAGTCATTCTGGTAGAAAACATGGTATTTATTTTGTGTTAGAATTTTTCCATGGACTTTTGAATGGCTCTTGTATTAACATATAACAAAGATCAAGTTAAAATACCCAACCCCTTCCTCAATGAATGTCAGTGCCTCTTAAGTCTTTGTAAAATGTAAGTTGTTTATGTATTTTATTTGTTTTTAAAAAGATCTATTTGGAAGACAGACAGACAGAGAGAGAATCTCAATCTGTTGTTTCACTTAGTCAAGGCTGGGCAAGACAAAGCCAGGAGCTGGGAAATCAGTCCTGGTCTCCCACATGGGAGGAGGGACTCAAAGCCTTGAGTCACTATCACTTACAACCGCTGAAGACGCACATTAGCAAAAAGCTGGAGTAGGAAGAAGGGCAGAGAAACAAACCAGTCATTTTTTTTTTTTTAATATGGGATGCAGATGTCCCAAATGACACGTTACCTACTGCACCAAACTCCCATTGCCTCTTTAGTTTAATAATGCAATCATCTGGGAATTGATGTTATCACAAAGTGACCTAAATTTGACTTCTAATTTTCACATGATTTCAAGTTCCTACAGTTCTCAAACTCTAATGGTATTGTAAGACATTCCTTGGGTAATCTCTAATTTTTTTTTTTATTTTTTAGTTATTTATTTGAGAGGTATAGTTACAGTGAGAGGGAGAGACAGAGAGAAAGGTCTTCCTTCCATTGGTTCACTCCCCAGGTGGCTACAATGGCTGGAGCTGTGCCAGTCGGAAGCCAGGAGCCAGGAGCTTCTTCATGGTCTCCAATGCAGGTCCAGTGGCCCAAGCATGTGGGCCATCTTCTACTGCTTTTCCAGGCCATAGCAAAGAGCAGGATTGGAAGAAGGGCAGCTGGGACTAGAACCGGCACCCATATGGGATGCTGGTGCCACAGGCGGAGGATTAACCTCCCACACCAAGGGGCCGGTCCAAGGTAATCTCGTATTTTAACAGCTTTTGGTCAAATTTACTCAATTTATTTTCTATTTTTCTTGAAAAATATTTATCCATTGGAATGATTATTCTCACCAGAACAAGTGTTCTCTGAAATTGTAGATATATTTCTGTCACGTAAATACTGGTATAGCATGCTTTTTTATTATGTTTAAATTGTCTTATCCCAATATATCCTTGTTAACGATGACTTCTTTACTATAAGTTTAAAATCTAAAAATCACATTTCCCAGCCACCCTGTCCACCAAGGTGCTAAGTGCAAATGTGGTCTATAATTTGGATACAGAATTCTTGCAGGAACTCTATCCACGTGGCTTTGGCTATTGCTTCAGGTCAATGAACCACAGGGCATGTGCGGTCCCGTAGAACAATGTTGCAGGACCCACTCTCCAGCCTCTCCCAGGTCCTGATTGGCAGATGGTAACACACCCAGGGTGGGGAGTGGCAGCATCGGCAGTGTATTATCCAGCCACCTGCAGAATGGGCTGTTGGGACAGGGATGGAGGCTCCTATTTCTTCCATATTCCTTGTCCTTGACCTCAGAAGTGTTATTTCCTGAGATGGTCAGTTCGGTATAGGCCTGGGAATTATTCCCCAAGACAGTTTTAAAACTGTTCCTTGGGACTTGGCAATGCTTTTGTAAGCACAGGTTCTTGTGAGCAATTTCTTCACACTTAAAAATGCTTTGATGCTGCGTGACATTTGGCCCAGTATTTAAGATGCTCCTGTTCCACTTCGGAGCTTTTGGGTTTGATACCCAGTTCCAGCTCCTGATTCCCGCTCTGCTATGGTAGACTGCAAGGCTGCAGTGCTGGCTCTGTCATTGTGTCCCTGCCTCCCATGTGACAAACCTGGATTGAGTCCCAGGCTTGTGGCTTTGGCCCTGTCCCAGCCCCTGCTGCCATGGGCATTTGAGGAATGACCCAGTAGATGGAAGTGCTCTGTCTTTCTGACTGTCAAATAAATGAAAAAACAATTAAGTTTTTTAAAGAAATATTATAGCACTTTCTATTACCTGAACTAGACTCTGAATGGTAGAAAAATCCATTCGCAACATCTAAAGAAGCATCATCCCCCCAAAAAAATTACTGTGCTATTTGTGATTAAAGAAGTGGATATTTTTCTCTATTATTAAATGGAGAGTTAATTGTAAGGCAATTATAGCACCTTAATTACCAGGCATCTGCAGCTACAAATTCATGCACATAATTTTTCCTAGAATTTGAATGCTTATGTCATTTCAAGGGTAGAGTTATATGTATGCCTGTCATCCTCTTAAAAAATATAGTAAATGAAAAGTGGTAATTGTTAACAATGCGGGAAGTGCTATTCAAATATCATTCTGTTGAAAGAAATGAAAAATGCCTCAAATTAGTGCATAAATATATATATCAGATATATACATATTATGTATTATGTAGCAAGGTAGGAATAAAAGACTGCTCATTTTCCATGGACTTTTGAAGATCGTGTGTGTGTGTGTGTATCTGTGTGTGTGTATCTGTGTGTGTATAAAAAGAGCAGGAGAAGGGCAGAAGACATTTACATGAAACTAAACATGAAATCACAATTGGATTTGATATTCACCTTTAGCTGATTTACAAAGAAAATAATGTAACAGATGTGTCTCTGGAATTGAGGAAGATACTGAAAAGGGGTGCACAGGAAAATCTGATTCGATCTGTTTGCAGTGAATCCCGCTCATGCTTGCTGCACTGCCACTTTCTCCCAGGAGTTTGCCTTTTCTTTTAGTGGAGATTTATGAAACCTCTTGCGCGCAGTCATTAAAGCTGCGGCCACCTCTCACGGCAGCCCTGTCATTTAGTTTTCCTGCATTATTAACTGGGCAAGGCACTGTATATGGTAATTATGTTCTCAATAATGGAACCTACTCAGCACACATTTCGCTTTCATTCAGAGTCACTCTTTCTGAATTTTAACCGAGGGGCTATGCAAATAGGTGTGCACAGTGATTTGAACTTGCAAAATGAAGCTGTTATTACTTGGTGATATTTTTAAATCTGAAAAGCATGCTGTTAAGTAATATAACTTTTTAAATACATCTTAGTCCTATGTATCTTTGTACTTTAGCTTTCAAATCAAAGGCAAAACATTAATTTTTGGAGAGAAATACATTTTATTCTCTGCATTCATTCTCTCCCTGACAATTAAAATACTTAAAGTGCCAACATTGGCTCTGTATTGATTTTGAATAATTTGTTTTTAAAATAGAAAAAAATTATTAGAGAATGTTCAACAGGAAGTATCCTTACAAAACCAGAAAGGGCTAAGAATAGATAGGCAAACTTTTTCTGTAAGACTACTGAGATCTCAGAGAGGAGATAGTTTTTCCTTTGGTGTATTGTGCTACTTTAAAAATTAGTGAGTTTAAGTTAAAATTTTAAAGCATATATCATTTGTTAATTTCCCTGAATAAGTTTTTTTTTAAAGATTTATTTATTTAGGGGCCGGCGCTGTGGTGCAGCAGGTTAATGCCTGGACCTGAAGCACTGGCATCCCATATGGGAGGCGGTTCAAGACCCAGCTGCTCCACTTCCCATCCAGCTCTCTGGTATGGCCTAGGAAAGGAGTAGAAGATGGCCCAGGTCTTTGGGCCCCTGCACCTGCGTGGGACACCTGGAGGAAGCTCCTGGCTCCTGGCTTCGGATCGGCGCAACTCCGGCTGTTGCGAACAATTGGGGAGTGAATCAGCAGATGGAAGAGCTCTCTCTCCCTCTCCTTCTCTCTCTGTATAACTCTGTATTTCAAATAAAAAAAAATAAATCTTTAAGAAAAAGATTTACTTATTTATTTGAAAGACAGAGATTTTTAGAGAGAGCTAGAGACAGAGAGAGAGGTCCTCCATCCGTTGGTTCCCTCCCCAGATGGCCGCAAGAACTGGAACTGCGCTGATCCGAAGCCAGGAGCCAGGAGCTTCTTCCAGGTCTCCCACGAGGATGCGGGGGCCCAAGAACTTGGGCCATTATCCACTGTTTTCCCAGGCCACAGCAAGAGAGCTGGATCAGAAGTGGAGCAGTCGGGACTCGAACCAGTCCCCTTATTGGATGCTGACACTGCAGGCTGCAGATTTACCTGCTATGCCACAGCACTGGTCCCATGAATGTTTTAAGATATAATATGCTGTTTAATGATACTATTTTATTCTTTCCCAATTATTTATTGAGGATAAATTTTTGCTGTTGCTTGTTTTGTTTTTGCTTGCCTAAACTAAATGTTTCAGTTACATTCTTCACACATTGCTGGCAGGAAGACCTATTGCCATCTGTTGCTTGATGACCCCCAAATTTCATTTTTAAAAGCAGTTTTGCTTGGTGATATTTGAATTTAAGGAGAATAATTACAAGAGCATAAGATGCCATATCTGTGGGGAGCAACTCAGACTAGACTAAGTTACTGGAATTAAGACTTATTCTATGCATCTGCTCTCCCACAATATGGTGCTGAGAAGGGAGAAACAGCTTCTACACAGCTGTCTCCAGTTCAACCAATAAACAGCAGGACCTGCTCCTGATTGGAGGAGAGCAGTGTACTCGGCGTGTGGGCAGCCGAGTTGGGATTGGCGGAGGAGGACTATAAAGGAGGAGAGAGACAACATGCACCAGGAACATCTAAGGGGAACATCTGAGGGAACACCTGTGCAGCCCCCTAGAGAGCCGGCCGGCGGTGTGCCGCTCCCCTGTGGAAGTGGGGAAAGTGGCCAGGGGGAACCGCCCTTCCACGGAGGTGGAAGGGACGGTAGCCAACCCGGGAAGAACCAGCAGCAAACCCGGGGAGGGCTGAGCAGACAAAAGAACAGCGCAGGGTCCTGTGTTGTTCCTCCACGAAGACGGGGAGCGACATAATGGTGCCGTGACTCGGATATGAAGCCTAGGCAGGGTTTAGTGTCGTTCCTCCATGAAGAGGGGGAGCGACAATATCTTGATTGAAACTAGACTGCTTTGTTATTTCTAAATACTGCGAAGCAATTTTAAGTTGTATGACACTCTTTCTAGCATGTCAAGTAGGCACCCTTTTAATGCTCCAACCACCAGATACACTGAGTAGGCAAAGTAAACCAGCAAGCCCACAAAAGTGGACTTGGCAGCTCAGATCAGGTAAAGAATCAGAACACAAACTCAGTGAAATAAATTTCTGGCTGAGATAAATGAGTTATTCAATTTCAATAAACAAAGACAGTATACATTTTAAAATATTCTAATGAAGCAAAAAAGAAAACAGCAGGACACTTCTGAATCATAATTTTAAAATAACAAGTAACTGGAGCTGATGCTGTGGCACAGTAGGTTAATCTTCTGCCTACGGCTGGTTCCGGCATCCCATGTGGGCACCGGGTTCGAGTCCCAGTGGCTCCTCTTCCAGTCCAGCTCTCTGCTATGGCCCGGGAGGGCAGTGAAGGATGGCCCAAGTGCTTGGACCCCTGTGCCCACATGGGAGACCAGGAAGAGGCACCTGGCTCCTGGCTTTGGATCGGCATAGCTCTGGCCGCTGCTGCCATTTGGGGAGTGAACCAACGAAAGGAAGACCTTTCTCTCTGTCTCTTTCTCTCTCACTGTCTGTAACTCTACCTGTCAATAAATAAATAAATAAATAAAATCTTAAGAAAAATCCCAAGGAACTGGGAGGATTTGACAGAATTTAGAATGACTTGCTTTTGTATATTGTGTCGATGCATAACTACGGTCAGAGCAAGGGTCAGAAGACCCCAATTGTGAAAGACCAAACGATAAACATATCAGGCTGTGAAGTCCCAACGATCTTCGTTGCCACTATCCATCTTCGGTATCAGGGCTTAAAAGTAGCTGATGATAAAAGGTGAATAAGCATGCTTTGTTGTCTTCAAATAAAAGTTATTTAGAAATGTAAACAACAGGTTGCATTTTGCTCAGTTGCTGAGAGGTTGGTTACTTTTGGAACATTTCTATGAGTCTAAGGGGAAATTAAGTTTTCATTTATTATAAATGGGAATTATCATGGCATAAACAAAGTGCTCAAAATTTTAGTGTTTGTCCATAAAGTTATTTTTTCTCTCTTTTGTATTTTGTGAGATTTTGATTCTTTCATTTCATTGTACATTCTTGCATTCAACAAAGATTTATTGAGTTTTCATTTTTGCTAAGCCTGGTGCTATGCCTGAGGATGCTATTCACAAGGAGCTTTGATTCAAGATGTAATAAACACACATTCAAAAAATAACAAATATTTACCACTTCTTTGTGATAAGAACACTCAAGAACCTCTCTTCTTGATAATTTGAAATATACAACACATTATAGTTACCTCTAGTCATCCTTCTGTGTAACTGAACACAACTACTTATGTCTTATTTAACTGTTGACTTTGTTTTTTTTTTTTTCTTTATTTTTTGACAGGCAGAGTGGACAGTGAGAGAGAGAGAGACAGAGAGAAAGGTCTTCCCTTTGCCCTTGGTTCACCTCCAATGGCCACCGCAGCTGGCACGCGGCAGCCGGCACACCTCGCTGATCCGATGGCAGGAGCCAGGTACTTATCCTGGTCTCCCATGGGGTGCAAGGCCCAATCACTTGGGCCATCCTCCTCTGCACCCCCTGGCCACAGCAGAGAGGCTGGCCTGGAAGAGGGGCAACCGGGACAGAATCCGGCACCCCGACCGGGACTAGAACCCGGTGTGCCAGCGCCGCAAGGCGGAGGATTAGCCTAGTCAGCCGCGGCGCCAGCCTGACTGTGGACTTGTATTAGTCTGGCCATCTTTCTCTCCCCCCCTGCACTTCTCATCACCACTCCTCTACTCTTTACTCCTATCAATCATTACATGTCAATCAAAAATAAAATAAAATTAAGCAAAATTCATGTTGACAATTTCTATGAGGACACACAAAATTATGGAGTAGCAAATAAATTGGGTTGTCTGAAGTTTAGGGATCAGTGTAAGTTAATAAAGATACAATTATCTGAAACATTTATCTTCATTGTGTACAAACAATATTTGTATGTTATTGTACAAAATCATATATATCATAAGACGATTATGACATTTCTATTTTTTTAAATTTCTTTAACCCTTAAATTGTTAGAATGACATTCTTCAAAAGCCGTCTAATTTCTTATAATTATTATAGACATGTTGGAGCTCACAAACTTCAGGGGATAGTACAGATCCATATTTACATCTATAGTTTTGTAATCATTTGTCATTTTTCTTGACATTCCAATTTGCCAAAGCTCTCTTAGATGACTCTAGCATGTGACGAGTATAAGCATCTGTAGGTTTTTGGCTGAGTCTGGGTCCTTCAGCTCTGTGTAGACACAGTGCAGCTACTCCTCTTTTGAGACTGATTAATATGAGAAGTTTCAAACAGAAAGTAACTCATAAAAAGTGGTCTATTTGATGTTGCCATCTAAGTATAAATGTGACAATGGACATTAATTTCTTTGATGCCATGTAAAATATAGCTTTTTAAAGGTACACAGGAAAAGCAATATTTGTACTCTGATCCATTGACATGCCCATGGCTGTAAATCCATACATCACGTCGAGTTAGCGGAAGGAGTGCGAAGAGAGCTTTTCACCATTAAGAGACACTGTATTGTTTTTCCTCATAGTGACAGCGCTTTCATTTACATTATGTCATATAAGTTGTATATAAGCTTTATATTATTATTTTTCAGTCTTGATTTACAATGATTCCTTTAGTCGCTGATTGTCCACTTACAACAGTGTCTTGTCAAATGTTATGAATTTCCATAAATTAAACATCAATGCACTGAAAATAAAAATTACATGTGGAGGAACAAAATATTACCTTTTACTTCCATCATCCAGAGCAGCAGCAGAACACTGTAAGTAAAGCGAAATGAGAGCCCCCCTCAAGTGATACAATATTTCTAAGCTTTGGCAAAGTCAATTACTGTCAGTCAGATGAGGCAAATGGGTAAAGTAATTGTAGATTCCTTGACACTGATGACTGTAGCCTAGGAGCCACAACTAAGTAATGGTTTGTATATTAAATACTTGTTTAGTTTCCTGAAAAGAAAAAAAAAAAAACAGACATGAGAAAAAAAATTAAAAATGCCATGATAAAAGGGACAACACTAACAGAATAAAACCTGTTTGGTCAAGCCTTAGATATGCTTCTTACTGGTTACATGACTTTGAGAAAAGTTATCCAGGGAATCTAATTTATTGCAGAATTTTTGTGCAGATCAAAGGACATGGCAAATATATGTAATTACTATAATAATGGATTAATTAATAAAACTTATAATAAATAAAATGTGCATAAATTATATATGGTAAGATATGCTTATACTTTTAAACTCCAACTTTTCATCATATAACTTTTATGGTAATGAAATACATTTTAAATTATTTCATAACTAATTACCTGTTCTTCCATTCACAAGAAAGTATAATGACAACTGTCTAATTCAGCAATTGTTTTTCATTCATGTAATCCTATACACTGAGCCAATGTTGTGTCCTGGACACTGTCCCAGGCAGTAGAATCTACTCATAGATATTAGAAAGGATGTTGAAAGCTGACATTTGTTCTTCATAATACATTTTTTCCAATATTTTACTGGAAAGATTTTAGAATATATAGTTACTAAAAAGATTAACCAATGTTTTTTTTTATCCTCCATCTGGAATTAAACTTTGTTATCATTGTTCCATAATTTGTTTAGACACACATATACAAGCATATACATACTTGCACATGTTTCTGAAGCACGTTGAAAATAGCTTACAGACAACATGATGATTCACCCTTAAATATCTCAGCATGTAACTCCTAAAACATTGTCAACTTAAAAACTCCCAGGAAAGCTATCAATGATTCATTAATATGCCCTAATATCCAATCTACAGTCACATTTTCTGACATGTTCCCTAAATGCTTCAATAGATAACATTTCAAAAGTGAGGCTTGACTTTGTTTAAACAAATGTTTTAATATGAAAATATTACACTTGGAATTTAAGCTGGTTTGCTAAATGCACTTTTGTTAGAAAAGCTGAGAAAAATCAGTATTTCTCGATTATAAAAAATGTCCTTCGTTTTAATCTTATTATTCTCATTTGTATTTGAAAACCTTTTTTTTTTTATTTTTGTACTAATACCCAAACACTGACTTTCTCAAAATAAAAAAAAAAAAAAAAAACTAGAAAAAAAGAAAAAAAAAAAAAAAAAACTACTCTCCACTTACTAGAGTCTATGAAATGTTTATAGTCTTTTCTTTATCAAAAGTCACTCAAGTGACTTTTTCCCAAGTAGGAAACTCCAAATAATACTTGTTAGGACTAGTAGGAGAATTTAAAAAATATTATTTGATTTTGTTCACATGTCATTTTAAGAGTTGGAATAACATACTGGCTCAGGAATTTTTACAGATTCCTGTTTATACACAGAATTCCGATGCCAATAAACAAAATGACCTGTTTTCTAAGGATGGAACATGTGCTAACCTCCATAAAATCATGTTACCCACAATACTAACAAAGCCATTATATAAGAAATGACTTTTACAGGCACCGCGGCTCACTAGACTAATCCTCCCCCTGCGGCGCCAGCACCCCGGGAGTCCTGGTCGGGGTGCTGGATTCTGTCCTGGTTGCTCCTCTTCCAGTCCAGCTCTCTGCTGTGGCCGGGGAGTGCAGTGGAGGATGGCCCAAGTGCTTGGGCCCTGTACCCACATGGGAGACCAGGAGAAGCATCTGGCTCCTGGCTTCTGATCAGTGCGGTACGCTGGCCGCAGCGACCATTGGAGGGTGAACCAATGGAAAAGGAAGACCTTTCTCTCTGTCTCTCTCTCTGAAAATGTTCTCAGAATTTATATGATCTTATGGTCACCAGGTAACACCCCCCCAGAATACAGAACACAGTGCTTCTATGATTGATTTCTTGTGATTTTGCATCTCAAAGGCACTTCCATATTGACTGTGAGGCATTGCAATTGAGTCAGTTCAGATTTTGGATCCAAAAAGCATCCATCTAGTATTTGTGAAAGTGAACCCATATGAAAATGCAGATGTCATTGAATTCACAAATTCCAGATGATACCCTTCTGGATTCAGAGGACACAGTCGAGATAACAGGCATGAAGAGAGAAGTAGAGAGTGGAGATGCATTGCCAGAGGTGAGAGACACCCAGAGCCTGAATAAATGAAGAAACCCAGCCAAGATTGTCCCTGAGAGCTAGCGGTGTGTGGGAGCAGGGCTCTGCCAACACTTTGATTGAGAGCCTCTGGCTTCCATAATTCTGAGAGAATAAATTTCTAGTGTTTGGGATAGGACTGTTAAGTTTCTGATAATTGCTATTTTTAAAGATTTATTTATTGATTTTAAAGTCAGAGTTACATAGAGAGAGAGGAGAGGCAGAGAGAGAGATGTCTTCCATCAGATGGTTCACTCCCCAAATGGCTACAATGGCTGGAGTAGTGCTGATATGAAGCCAAGAGATTCTTCCAGGTCTCCCATGTGGGAGCAGGAGCCCAAGGACTTGGGCCATCTTGTACTGCTTTCCCAGGCCATAGCAGAGAGCTAGATCAGAAGCAGAGAGGCAGGAATTGGAACCAGTGCCCATATAGGATGCCGGCACTTCAGGCAGCAGTTTTACCTGCTGTGCCACAGTACTGGCCCAACAATCTCTTTTGATATGATAACTAGTAGAGAACTAGTTCTCCTGCCACATAAACAGGCTTAACCTTGAAGAGAATGCATGGGACTCTTTGGTTCAGGCTTTGACAACTGGGAGAACACGTTGATCCTTGAGAGAAGAACACCTATGAGCTGAGTCCTGTCAGTGCCACAGCCCACAGCACCACTTCTTGTTTTGAAAGCCATACCTTCCCATTTGATCAAGGTATACATCTGCTTTATGGTGTTAAGTGGTTTTCAAGATTCTCCTTAATCTTTTTCATATTTTCATTCCCCCCTCCCAAATTTCTTTTTAAATTTATTTTCTTTTCAACTAACGTAATATCTGTGCTGCATTGTCACATGATGCAAATATTTTAGCAACCTGTCTTCTCAAATATTATCCATTCTATGTGTTGTGAAACTTCACCTTCTCTAGTTATTTGGAAATATTCATGTTCTCGTGTCTTATCTTCTCTCTGCTGTTGTCTTAGTTCAGCCGTCACTACACCACTCATATTGTAGCTTGCACACTGCAACTCAATGCCCCTACCCTATTAGACATTCATATCTGAGAATGTTGCTGTTATGTCCTTCTTTCCTTTCTTATTGTATTCAGTGCTAAATAATCTATTCTGTGCTACTTCTTTACCTTATAACCTGCACCTGCATGTTTTTACATTTCCTGAACTTTCCTTGTTCTTTGCTGCATTTCTGTTTTGCACATGTTCTTTCTTCTCTTTGAGTTACAGTGTTTCTGTATACAGTCTTCTGTCATTTCCACCCTTTCCTGGTAAGGAAGCTCCCAGTGAACACTACAAAGCACCTTTCACGTTCCTCTCACCTGATGTTGTATCTTTCAATGAGTAAGATTTGAGTACCATGGGGCCGGTGCTGTGTCGCAGCGGTTTAAAGCCATGGTCTGCAGCATATGGCCTCTGCTTCGAGTCCTGTCTGCTCCACTTCAGATCCAGCTCTCTACTATGGGCTAGGAAAGCAGTAGAAGATGGTGCAAGTCCTTCGGTCCCTGCACCCATGGGGGAGACCCAGAAGAAGCTTCTGGCTCCTGCTTTTGGATCAGGTCAGCTCTGGCCATTGTGGTCATTTGGGGAGTGAACCAGAGGATGAAAGATTTCTCTATCTCTCTCTGTAACTCTGTCCTTTAAATAGATAAAAATAAATCTAACAACAACAACAACAAAAAGGAATGAATATTTGAATACCACAAAGGGACAAGAGACAAGCAACTAAAAAACATTTTTGAAAGGATGCTCTATGGTTGTTAGTATTAGCCTTAAAATGTTTATTCTTATTTGTACAAATGTCAGAAAATTAGGAACGTAGTCTCATAGTTACACCAAATCAAAGTTCCAATTCTGCTGCCTGTTAGCTGTGTACAATTGTCTTTAATCATTCATAAATTAAACCATGTAGAACATTTAGAACAGTGGTGACAGCATTCAGCAAATCTTTCATAAATTTATTTATAATTATTAGAAATCACCACTTTTTCAGTGGGTATGGTCTTGCTTCAACCTTGTGTATCATGGCCATATCTCAAGAGGTGGTCCTCTGATAGGCTCTGACTTTGCTCAGAAATTACCTATTTCATGCTCTATTGCAGTTATCTATCTATTTATTTGATTCCTCACTGGATTATGAGAACCTTGAAGGTAGAATTCTAAGTTCCATCAATATAGTTGTATTTCATTGCATTTCCATCAGCTCATATGACTGGCTATTTCACTGATATGTCCATCAGGAGGGTCTAAGGAATATTTGAATGGAGGATAAAACACATTTCAGTAGATAAGTGGCACCCAGAAACTGGCCTAATTTAAAAGAGGAGTTGATTCTGATATTGAAGACCATGTTGATAATTCCGCAATTCTGGGAAGACATTGAGTGAGAAGACCAGGTGGAGAGGAACAGTCAAGGAAGCGCTCACATAACCTGCTGGATAAGAATTTTGTGCTTACTGATGTATTATTATTCTAGCCTGTCCAGTCCTAGGCTTCCTCCAACTGCTAACTGTGTTGGGTGCAGCTTTAGATACCATGCAGAATCTAAAACTATAGTATTGCGCAACAGATCGTTATTAAATTTGGGGAACTGCACTATGAAGAGAACTACTAATTTTTTCCAGCGTTACCTACACTCAAATAGGAAATGAACTGAAGCCTTTGAAGGTATGTGTCTCATTTCTGCATTAAATTCTACAGTTTATATTAGGTCTCTACCATTTGTTCTGCTCATTCATGAGATATGTCCTCCATAGATTTGATACTGAGGACTTATGTAAAAATGAATAAACAAATTTGAAGTTGATTAAAACAATATTGAAGGGCCGCCACTGTGGTGTAGGAGCTGGGGCCATTCCCTCCGGTGCTGGCATCCAATATGGGTGCCAGTTCGAGTCCCGGCTGCTCTGCTTCCCATCCGGCTTTCAGCTGTAGCCAGGAAAGCAGTGGAGGTTGGCCCAGGTCCCTGGGCCCCTGCACACATGCTGGAGACCTGGAAGAAGCTCTTGGCTCCTGACTTGGATCACCACAGTTCCAGCTGTTGCAGCCATCAGGAGTGAACCAGCAGATGGAAGACCTCTTCCTCTCTCTCTCTCTCTCTCTCTCTCTCTAGTTATCTCTCTCTCTCTGTAACTGTGTCTTTAAAATAAATAAAACAAATATTTGAAAAACACAAGCAAACACTGTCCCACAATGTAAAGTCTGTCAAATGTTTTTAACTTTAGGGATGTCTGTGTGCTATGGGCAATATAGTTATTCAAACTCGATTCTTGACATTCTGTAAGTGACTAAATCCGAAAATTTCTGAACATATCTGAATATTTTCTTTTTATTTAGATATCAAATCAATGATGACTGGATTTAGATTTTATAGACTTTTAAGATAACTGTTCAACATAGCTCTATGTGTGAGAGAGATTGACATTTTAATCACTACAATTTTAAATGCCACCAATTCTAAACTATAGCTAATAATACTACACTTGCTAGTTAGCTTAGAAAACATGAGGGCTAATGAGAAGAAACGCATAATATTCTAAAATTATCAAAAATTGCACATTTTTATTAAATTTACAATATAGTTTTTGTAGATACTTATTTTTAAGATCAGATGCACTAAATAAAAATACATATTATGTGAGCTTATTAATCAGTATGTTACTACTCACTATATAATTTTTAGATTAAATTATTTCATACATCTTCTATGAAACTTTGGATTTTTTGTGAAAAAATATGTGTCCAAAATGCTCTCAATATTGCTTTTTTTTAACTTTTATTTAATGAATATAAATTTCCAAAGTACGACTTATGGATTACAATGGCTTCCCCCCCCATACCGTCCTTCCCACCCACAACCCTCCCCTTTCCCACTCCCTCTCCCCTTCCATTCACATCAAGATTCATTTTCGATTAGAAAATTAGAAAATCAGCTTAGTATACATTAAGTAAAGATTTCAACAGTTTGCTCCCACACAGAAACATAAAGTGAAAAATAATAGATGATTTTTTTAAATGATGATGAAATCAGAGCAGACCTATTGTCATGTTTAATCCCAGTGAGAGTCAAGTTGGGAGTTGATAATTTCCTTTTTTTTTTTTTTTTTTTTTTACAGAGGATCAGTTTAGTATACATTAAGTAAAGATTTCAACAGTTTGCACCCCCATAGAAACACAAAGTGAAATATATTGTTTGAGTACTCGTTATAGCATTAAATCTCAATGTACAGCACATTAAGGATAGATATCCTACATGAGGAGTAAGTGCACAGTGACTCCTGTTGTTGACTTTACCAACTGACACTCCTGTCTGTGGCATCAGTAATCTCCCTATGCTCCAGTCATGAGTTTCCAAGGCTATGGAAGCCCTCTGAGTTCTCCGACTCTTATCTTATTTAGACAAGGTCATAGTCAAAGTGGAGGTTCTCTCCTCCCTTCAGAGAAAGGTACCTCCTTCTTTGATGACCTGTTCTTTCCACTGGGATCTCACTCGCAGAGATCTTTTGCCAGAGTGTCTTGGCTTTCCATGCCTGAAATACTCTCATGAGCTTTTCAGCCAGCTCCGAATGCCTTTAGGGCTGATTCTGAGGCCAGAGTGCTATTTAGGACATCTGCCATTCTATGAGTCTGCTGAGTATCTCACTTCCCATGTTGGATCACTCTCCCCTTTATTTACTCCATTGGTTAGCGTTAGCAGGTACTAGACTTGTTTATGTGCTCCCTTTGACTCCCAGTCCCTCCACCATGACCAACTGTGAACTGAAATTGATCACCTGGAACAGTGAGATGGCATTGGTACATGCCACCTCGATGGGATTGAATTGGAATCCCCTGGTATGCTTCCAACTCCACCACTTGGGGCAAGTCAGCCTGAGCATGTCCCAAATTATACATCTCTTCGCCTGTAGTCCCAGCTACTCGGGAGGCTGAGGCCGGAGGATCGCTTGAGTCCAGGAGTTCTGGGCTGTCGTGCGCTATGCCGATCGGGTGTCTGCACTAAGTTCGGCATCAATATGGTGACCTCCCGGGAGCGGGGGACCACCAGGTTGCCTAAGGAGGGGTGAACCGGCCCAGTTCGGAAACGGAGCAGGTCAAAACTCCCGTGCTGATCAATATTGCTTTTTTTAAAGATTTATTTCTTTATTTGAAAGTCAGAGTTGCAGAGGGGGAGAGAGAGAGAGAGAGAGTTCTTCCAACCACTGGTTAACTCCCCAGATGGCTGCAATGGCTTGGGCTGGCCAGAATAAAGTCAGAGTCCAGGAGCTTCCTCAGGGTCTCTCATGTAGGGGTAGGATGCTAAACCCTTGGGCCATCTGCTGCTACTTTCCCAGGCACATTAGAAGGGAGCTGGATTGGAAAGAGTAGCAGTTAGTACTTGAACCAGCACCCATATGGGATGCGGTGGCTTTACCCACTACACCACAACACTGACTCTGGGACAGTGTTTAAAGAATAAGTATGGGGCCGGCACTGTGGCGTAGAGGGTAAAGCCTGCAGGACTGGCATCCCATATGGACACCAGTTCAAGTCTTGACTGTTCCACTTCCTATCCAATAAATATCAAATTTGTTGTTTCTATGATTTTAACAAGATTTAACTACCAAACTCACACAGATATTTAATCTGCAAAGTCATAAATTAGTGGTATTAAGAGGGAAGACAGTTAATCAAATTATAGCTTTTTAGGAAATAGATCAGTGGGAGGTCCTTAGGTCATTGAGGATGTGTTCTTCAAAGGTAGTTTATAAAAGCTGAGTGGGAACCAGCTGTGTCCTGTGAATCCTGACTCTCCAAGTAATTTCGTCTCCATACAGCCTCTGTCATTGTCACCCTCTGACCTCACCATATGGCTGGACCTAAGGGGCCTGCTCAGCCTTGGACTGTGATTTTCCAAATCTGCAAGCCAAAACAAACTTCCTTTCTTTCGAAGTAGCTTGTCTTGGGTACTCTGTTTAACCCTACATAATACAGCTGCAATAGCATTTTGAGTAGTATGGAGAAAGATAAGACTGAGAATGTAAATTATGAAGTAAAGAAAGCCAAAAAAGATTGAGGAGGGTGGGTTTTGTTTAGTCATTTCATCAAACTCTCTTGATAGCAGTCATCTTGCTATTCCATCCCATTACATGTAAATCATATTATCTCAGCAGGGGGCTCAGCTTAAAAGGCGCATTAATATTCTGGCAGAAGTGAGGTCTTGTGAACTAGCTACCTAAATTAGGCAAAGGGAGGAGGGGCACTGAGGTGAGTTTAGGGCGCTGGATTGGCTGTTTCTTCCATGAAGTTCTTTCTCTGTATGAGGGAATCTTCAAAACCTTCATGAAAAACATTATACAACAACTATACATGAGCTCCAAATATGTTTGCTGTAAAGTAAACTTTATCTTTTAATTCTATTTGTCCAAAAATATTTTGAAAGCTTTCTAATAAGAACAATAAAATCATCCAAGTTAATCATTTCCAAATAGACTTTAATTCTAAAATATTTCCAGATTTCAGATGGCCATGATTTAAAAAACAAACAAAAAAAATTGGTGGCATTTTTATTAGTAACAACCACAAATACTGGCAGAGTTGACAGATACATGGTATTATAAGTACTATGAGCAGTCTGGAGGTATCTTGCAATTAACATGAAGCTTCCTTCAAATTAAAGAATTTGCTTCACAATAATAGTCTAAAGGAAACATCAAAGCTTTTTGATCTGCTATAATGATTTTAGGTATATTTGACTTTACATATTTAAAGAACACAAACTAGTGAGAGATCGATTGAATAAGTTCATGCTATAAACCTCTAATGCATACTAAGTTCCTAGGCATCTGATTACATGGTCTCATGCAATAAGTTAACTCTACAGCATGTATATTACATAGATTTATGATTGCTAATAAATTATCATCATCTCCATAAAAATTGACTAGTAAAATAATTTATTATCCATTGCATTTTATTTTAGTCAATGGAGAACACACTGTGGAATCTCTTTAGATCATTATATTTTTTGATAATTTAAAAAATAATAATGCATAGTTCAGGAAATTCATTAAAAATGTTGATTCAATTAGATTTCTGAAACTATACACAATCAATGTGAACACTAAAGCTGTTTTTAATCACAAAGATACCTTAGAAACCATCAATTTATTTTAAAGTAATGAAAAAATGAATATTTTGATCTAAAAAAGAAACTAACTTCATATTTGAAAAGTAAATGTATCATTTACTTGCATTTATAAAAATAAAAAATTCAAATCTAGGCAAATTGGAATTTTTTCCTTTAGAATTATGCTTTTGAAATTACTACATATGAATACATCAAAAATTTTATACAAGATGGAATTAAAAGGTTCTTTGTTTTGTTGCAAAAATTTTTTTGTGTTTGTGCATATTTTTCATAAGATACATTTTATAAAAACTTTAAGACACATTATATGCATGGATTTAAAAATTCTTTGCACCAAAATGAACTTATCTTTTACCTCTTTTTCCCAAAAGAGTTATGAAGAACTTTCACGTACTATTAATTTTTTTAAATCAAATAACCCTAAACAGTAGGAAATTTAGAACATAATTTCTATGCACAAAAAACAAGTAAGAGGTCATGCATCTGGTCCAGCAGTTAAGATTCCAGTTAGAAAGTCCACATCCCATATTGGAATGCTGGGATTCAATGCCCAGCTCTACTCCTTGATTCGGCTTCCTGGTAATGCAGACTCTGGGGTGACAGCAGAGATGGCTCAAGTAACTGAGTTCCTGCTGCCTGTGTGGGAGACCTGACTTGAATTCCTGGCTCCTACTCTTGGCCTCCTGTAGCCCTGGCTATTGTTGGCATTTGGAGAGTGAACAAACCTATGGGAGTTACTTCTCTCTCTCTCTCTCTCTTTTCCCTTCTCTCCTGCTCAACTTTTTTTTTTTTTTTTTTTTTTTTTTTTTTTTTTTTTTTTTTTTTTTTTGACAGGCAGAATGGACAGTGAGAGAGAGAGATAGAGAGAAAGGTCTTCCCTTGCTGTTGGTTCACCCTCCAATGGCCGCCACAGCCAGCGTGCTGCGGCTGGCGCACCGCGCTGTTCCGATGGCAGGAGCCAGGTGCTTCTCCTGGTCTCCCATGGGGTGCAGGGCCCAAGCACTTGGGCCATCCTCCACTGCACTCCCGGGCCACAGCAGAGAGCTGGCCTGGAAGAGGGGCAACCGGGACAGAATCCGGCACCCCAACCGGGACTAGAACCCAGTGTGCCGGCGCCGCAGGCGGAGGATTAGCCTAGTGAGCCGCAGAGCCGGCCTTCAACTTTTTTTAAGAAGCTGAAAAATAAAAAAAGGAAGTAGAGAATTAACGTATATTTCAACATTGGTCTGAGTTGTGTTTAGATACTGTTTTTCTCCCAAACGTTTGAGAACAGAGTTCATGAGTACCACAATAGCCTATAGACTCAGTCACTTGGATAGAATGAGGCACTTCCTATTTTAGGGACCTGAGTCGGACACAGGGCCACTACCCTGGGTGATAAAACCACTATGATGGGTCCATTTTTTTTTTTAAGATTTATTTATTTATTTGAAAATCAGAGTTCCACAGAGAGAGAAGGAGAGGCAGAGAGAGAGAGGCAGAGGTCTTCCATCTGCTGGTTCACTCCCCAGTTGGCTGCAATGGCTGGAGCTGTGCCAATCTGAAGCCAGGAGCCAGGAGCTTCTTCCAGGTCTCCCATATGGGTCCAAGGACCCAAGTACTTGGGCCATCTTCCACTGCTTTCCCAGGCCATAGTAGAGATCTGGATCGGAAGTGGAGCAGCCGGGACTCGAACCAGTGGCCATATGGGATGCTGGCACTGCAGGCGGTGGCTTTACCCACTATGCCACAGTGCTGGTCCAGCTGGTCCGTTGTTCTGGCATAGAAAGTGTTCTTATGGGGCCGGCACTGTGGGTTAAGACACAGCATACTGGGAAAGCATTCCATATGAGACCCAGCTGCTCCACTTCTGATCCATATCCCTGCTAATGCACCTGGGAAATGGTGGAAGATGGCCTAAGTACTTAGGGCCCTGCACTACATGGGAGACCTGGAAGAAGCTCCTGGCTCCTGGCTTTGGATCCACTGAGTTCTGGCAATTCGGGCATTTGGCTAGTAAGCCATTGGATGAAATACTCTCTCTTGCTTGCTCTCTCTTTCTCTCACTGTAACTCTATGTTTCAAATACATAAATAAATCTTAAAAAAAGAATATGTTTTTGTGTGTTGCAAACACATTTTTCCTTCGCAACATGTATGCTCTCATGTTTGTCATCACATGACTTACTACATTTATGAAGTCTGTTTATTTTTTAAGATATTAAATATCATGCCTTCCTGCTGAAAGCGGTAATCACTGAAAGAGTTCATTCAAGCCATAAATTGCTTATTTTAAGCAAATGGAGCAAATTCATAGTTTCAGTTACTGCTTTGGAATACAAACTAAATTGAACTCATAAAATTTTCTGCTTCCAGTGAATCAGAGCAGTATAGCATTATTGAACACCAAGGGAGGAAAAAGAAAACTATCAAGGAACCTTCGTTTAAGCTGTGTTACCTATAGAGACGTACATTGGCCTGTTGGGAAACCAGGTCTTTAGAGAAGACTGAGACTCAATATTGTCACTGAGATGAATTCCAAAGGTCAAACCACAGCTGATCTGGGACTGGAGGGAAAGATAGAATGAGGAAACTATAGAAGTAGAAAAGTCAATCAGGAGAGCGCAGAATGAGCGTGGACTGATGGCATGCCAACTGTGAGTTGCATCTGCAAAAGGCTGGGTGCTTTTATATTTAAAAGTCACACTGGCTAGCAAGACACATATGAACAAGAACGTATGCCAGCCATTGAAAGTGAAAGTTTCCGTCATGTTTTGTCACCTTCTGATACTTGCTGCAGGCAGGTGTGAACTTACTTGATTTTTTTTTTCCTGTTTTCAGTAATGACTATTCACTTGTTTAAGGGAGGAGAAAAGAATGAGAGGGAAATTCTGAGAGTTTTCTTGCATATTCTTCTTCTCGATTCAGGAATCTAATAATATCTTCATTTGCACTCGACTCATTCAGTATGCTTACAAGATGTCTCTTCCCCACTCCTGCTCGCTCTCTCTCCATTTGTGTAATGTTCCACAATATAGCTTCTCACCCTTCCTTCTTTACGCTTCTGAAGAGGCGGGGAAACATGCCTGATGTCAAGATGGGGGGAACAGTTTGATTCTGTTCAGTCTGTCCTCCTCTTCACTGGAGCTAGTTTGCCTGATGGCATCAACACTTTTCTCCTCCTTCCAAGACAGCCTTTCCCTGCCCCAACCTCACAACACTTACCTCCTGTGGTCACGCATTCCCTATGACGCTGTGGGTTGGGGTGGGAGACATCAGGCACACAGGGTGTGCAGGCTTGTGGCTTCACTTATTTTGGCTCTGTCAAAGCCAATGCAGGTGGGATTTGAAATTCAATAAATAAGTTGATAATTCTGTATGACCTGGAAATAATGTTATAAATGTTCAGATGCCCGTGGGCAGAAAAAGTCTCCCCATCTACACATTTTCAGCCTTCAGGATTAACTAGGCATTTATTACTTATAGAGTGAACCCTTTCTGCAGTACTTCAGCAGTGTCAGTAGTAGGGGAAAACCGTTTTGTAAAAGTGGAATTAAAAATCAATTAATTCAGTACAAAAAATTGAAATCAATATCCACGCATAGTTTTCTTTTCATAGAATGATTTTTCTGCAAATTTTAAGGACATCTTATACACATGGATTTCAAATTTGCATCAAAATCAACTTCTTTTTAATTTCATTTTCCACGAAGTTTTCAAAGTACCCTCATATTTTTAGTATTCTGAGTGACTTTTAATCCTTCATCTTACTTTTTTACTGCCATATGTTGGACTTCTTAGAGACCCATCCATGTAAAAATGGTATTTGTCAAGGAAATGTCACAATGTGCTAATTATTATATTAAACACCATGGCCTATAGCAATATTAGTACATCGGGTATTTGATGGAATTGTAATTTGTCAGGCACTGTGCAGGATGCAAGCAGAGAGACATGTAACTAGACAGAAGAATGAATAAATTATATCCTTAATCGTAAAAGTTCATACTTACAGTGGGCTGGCATAGCCTCTTGCTAGCTAAGTACCATGCCATGCCACAGATAGACAGGGTGGAAATCTTGCCTGCAAAGGAAAGATAGCACATTGGAATCACAGGAAAAAATATTGCATGCACCAAGACGGCATGCACTGTAACACGTACAGGAGTGTATGTGAAAGCCACCAAGTGAAGATTGCGAGAGTGGAAATTTGTAGCACTTCCTGGAGGTGAATACTTTTGAGCTGCTTCCACCAAATGTGTAGGCTATTAGAGGAGGTGCTAAACAGTGATCTTAAAATTTCACAGGAATGGGGCCAGCCCTGTGGTTCAGTAGGTTAATCCTCCATCTGCAGCGCCAGCATCCCATATGGGTACCAGTTCAGGTCTCGGCTGCTCCTCTGATCCAGCTCTCTGATATTGCCTGGGGAAGCAGTAAAAATGGGCCAAGTGCTTGAGCCCCTGTACCCATGTGGGAGACCCGGAAAAAGCTCCTGGCTCCTGGCTTTGGATAAGCTCAGCTCTGGCCTTGTGGCCATTTGGGTGTGAACAAGCAGATGGAAGACCTTTCTCTGTTTCCCTCTCATTGTCTGTAACTCTACCTCTTAAATATATAAATAAAATCTTTTAAAAAATGCCACAAGGAAGTTATCTTTATAAATAGACAAATAGTTTTCACATATATCAGGCAGTAGCAAAAGGGGTTTTTTTTCTTTTCTGAAGAAATTGAGATTAAGATAAACTAGTGCTTATTGGCATTAGTGAGGGAGTAGTTAGTGGCAAATGGTACTTTCTGCTGTTCTTTAAGATAAAATAGAAAACAACCAGCATGCATGTACAATGACAAGGTAGACAGCATTATGAGCAACCAAATATGTGGCGTGAAATCCTAACAGCAAAGGTGAGAGACAACTTTTTGACATCTGGAAGCTTGAGACTAGTCAGGGACACAAAACACCCGTGCAAGTGAAATTAGTAAGGCACATGATTTAAATAAGTACCATCCCGCCTCACAAGACTGGTTTACAAGTGACAGGAAAAGATAAAATGTGCTTGGGGAATTCAGAGGGGGAAGAAATTGCACCTGGCTGTGGAGCAGGCAGAGCTTATTAGAGGAACAGAGGCTCAGTGGAATCCTGAGCTAGACTTTGAAGAGTCATTTATGCCTATGAACACTTTCATCTGTGCAAGTTAATACATTATGCCTGATTTGAAGATCAATAAAACTCCTAAAATACACTTTTGTCGTCCTAGTTGGTCATTTAAAATTAAACTCAAGAAAATCAGTTTGTCTTTGTTTGATTTTTTTTGGAATCAAACCAATAATTCTTCTTCAGTTGTCTTATTTTTATCTGCAACCAATTGTCATGCTGGATGGATATGTTTATATTTTTTTTCTCAAGACCATGGTGTGTCTGCATGGGTTACCCAGAAATCAGGGACATCCCTCCCCGTATTACAAGAGAGGCAAGGGTGAGAGAGATGAGTTATCACCAGATCCCCATGCAGCTATATACTTTTTTTAAAGATGGTTTTTCTACAAAGGTAGAATACATTTTTATGTTCAAAAGTAGAGGAAAACAATGCACATGTTTCTTTTCACATTTTAAGGAGTTGTCCACTGTGGCATAATTTTATTTTAAAAATATTTGAACACTGTAAGTTAGAATTACACTACTAACAAAGCATGCCTCAAATATTTTTGATCTATTCATTCTTAAATATTCACCTATATATAGATATACTAGAGAATATCATGCTGACAGTGGAAATTTCCCATTGCCTTGGGATAGTTGATCAGTTTTATGGGCACATGACCTTGTCAGACATCCCTTTGTATTCTGTTTCTTGTTTATTACCACTTTGCACTACTTTGGCATAGAACCATTGCACTTTGATTACTTTGCAACACTGAATTTGAACAAGGAAATTGACACCATCTCCCTTGGGGACAACTGGTGAGTCTGGGTAATTATGTCCAATAAAAAGAGTCCTTGGAATTGGTAACTCCCCATTACTGTGGTCAAAAAGAGTCATGTCAGAAATTCATTTAATCTTAAAACAAAATAATTGTTTCACTTAATTAATTTATGTTCTTCTTGTATCATATAATGAAGCTGGGGTTTAGACTACCTGTGTAGCTTTGTAATGTTTTGCATTATAATTTTTATATAATCTTAAATGTTTTTTCCACAGGAAATTTAGTAAAGCCTATAAAACAACTAAAATATTTTACTAAAGCAAAAGAAAAACATAACAAAACATGAAGAACTTAATTTTTCATCAGACAAATGGAAAGAAGTTCTTGTTTTCCTGTGTAGGAAGCTATGGTGATGGGAGACAGTCAACATTACACACTCTTACTTTCCAGTGAATAAATGTGATTTCAAAGAGAATGCATTACAGTTTTATTTAATGGGCAGAGAATTTTAAGGAAAATGCTCCCAGCTAGAGTATGTCAAATTATGGAGTTGAAACGCACATCCATACACACAGACACGTGTACACACATGTACACACAAACATACATACACGAACACACACGTACACACAGCCATACACATAGAGACTCACACACACATCCATATACACACACATACACACACGTCCATACATACACAAACACACATCCATACACACAGACACACATCCATACACACACAGACACACACTCATCCATACACACACGTACGTACACATCCATACACACACAGACACACACACATCCACACACACACAGACACACATCCATATTCACACACACATACATTCATACACATACATGTACACATGCACATATCCATATACACACACAAGTACACATGCACACAGACACACACATACACACACACACAACCTATGTGAGGGCCTGAGACTTCATGATATCTTTTATCCTTTGACACTCACATAGATTAATGATAAATATTTTTTTTTATTTTTCTGGTTATTAATAACATTTTTGCTGTTTTTGACTGTATCTTTATGTTCAAATAACCTCAATTCAGTCAATTATATCTTATATTGCCGGTTCTTAAAATTCATGATTCAATCAGGGACCATGACTTGCATGAACATGCCGTTTCCTGTGAGTAAATTTAAAAAGTAAGTAAGAACTTACTGTTCCATTGTACAGAACCAATCCAAAGGGCGTTGTTTCAATAATCAGTGTGTACCCCCCCTCCATGGAGTTAATTACCAGGACCTCTGTTACAACTAAACAGAACAACATTGTTTTTAACTTAAAATTACATAAATTCAATGAAGTACATAAAATAGGCCACACTTTTTAACATTGTACACATAATGTAAACAGCACACAGATGAAGATGGAGATATTTCCAGTACCCTATAAGATTTCAATTTCCTCTTCCTTTTATTTTTACTTTAATCCCAGGTAACCATTATCATAACTTATCAGTCATTCCATTCTTTTTTATGAATAGATAACATCTTTCTTTATTTCTTCTTTTTTAAGAAAGTTTTTATTTAATGAATACGAATTTCATAGATACAGCTTTAGGAATATAATGGTTCTTCTCCCCATAACCACCCTCCCACCCCTTCTCCCTCTCCCATCCCATTCTTCATTAAAATTCACCTTTAATTATCTTTATATACCGAAGACAAACTATATGCTTAGTAAAGATTTCCACAATTTGCCCCCACACAGGCACACAAATTATAAAGTACTGTTTGAAAATAAGTTTTACAGTTAATTCTCATAGTACAACACATTAAGGACAGAGGTCCTACATGAGCTGCAAATGCACAGTGACTCCTGTTGTTGATTTAACAATTGACATTCTTATTGTTGATGCCAATGATCACCTGTCAGTATTTAGACAGGCCCATAAACAAAGTGGAAGCTCTCTCCTCTCTTCAGAGAAAAGCACATCCTTCTTTGATGGTCCCTTCTTTCACTGGAGTCTCACTCAGAGATCCTTCACGTAAATCATTTTTTGCCATAGTGTCTTGGTTTTCCATAATGATATATGTTTTATAGGGATTCAACAAGTACATTAATCTTACTTGTATGTGAGATGGTAATTAACAGTATCTACTGGGGCTGGTGCTGTGGGCACAGGTTCAAATCCTGGCTGATTTCTCTTCTAATCCAGCTCTCTGCTATGGTTTGAGATAGCAGTGAAAGATGGCTCAACTCCTTGGACCTCTTACCCATGTCTGGAAGAAAGCTCCTGGCTTTTGGCTTCAGATGGTGTCAGCTCTGGCCATTGCAACCATCTGGGGAGTGCACCAGCGGACAGAAGAACTTTCTCTCTGTCTCTTCCTCTCTCTGTTTGTAACTCTACCTCTCAAATAAATCAAATAAAATCTTAAAAAATCCCAGTATCTACCTTTCAGAATATACTTATAAGGAGTTTCATCTAATTAATGTTACAGGAATGCACACAAATGTACCCATAATATACAAATTTGGGAGAGATGTTTAGCCTAATTGTGATGCCAGTTTAGATGCCCACATTCCCACAGCAGAGTACCAAGGTCTCATATCTGTCACCAGTTCCTGACTTTAGCTTCTTGCTAATGCAAATTTTAGAAGGCGGCAGTGGTGGCTCAAATAACTGATCTTTCTCATCTATGTGGGAATAAATCAGGATTGAGTTTCCAGCTTCCAGCTATAGCTCTAGTTGGCCACAGTCACTGCAAACATTTGGGGAGTGAACCAGGGAATGGGAGTTCTTTGTCTCTCTCTCTCTCTACCACCCCCAAATAAATAAATACAAATTTAAAACTACACAAATGTAAGATAACTCTACTTAAGGATGGCTGTTAAAAATAAGAGTGGGAATAAGAGAGGGAGATGTACAGTTCGGCATACGTTCCCTTGGACTTACCCCTAAGGGTAAAGCTAAAACTTGCCATGGGACTCCAAATCCAACTAAGTTGGCAGGAACCAATGCCATCTTACTAGTTAAAGTGATCTGTTTAAATTCATTACTGATCATAAAAATATGATTAATTGTCAAATGGATAACATAAATAAGACCAGTGTCTGCTAATTATAATTGATATGATTAAAAAGGAGAGAATGATTCAGCATGGGAAGTGAGATACACAGCAGACTCATAGAATGGCAAATGCCCTAAACAACACTCTGGCCTCAGAATCAGCCCTTAAGGCATTTGGATCTGGATAAAAGGCCCAGGAGAATTTCACAGGCATGGAAAGCCAAGACACTGTGGCAAAAAATGACCTAAATGAAAGATCTCTGTGAGTGAGATTCCGGTGGAAAGAAGGGGCCATCAAAGAAGGAGGTACCTTTCTCTGAAGGGAGGAGGAAACTTCCTCTTTGATTATGGCCTTGTCTAAATAACGTTAAAGTTTGTGAACTCAAGAGGCTTCCATAGCCTTGGCAGCTCATGACAAGAGCCTTTGGTGATTACTGACATCATAAATAAGGGTGTCAATTGTTTTACATCAACAACAGGAGTCATTGTGCACTTGTACCCATGCAGGATCTTTGTCCCTAATGTATTGTACGATGAGGATTAATGGTAAAACTAGTCTTCAAACAGTACTCTATACATTGTGTGTCTGTGTGGGTACAAACTGTTGAAATCATTGCTTCGTATAGAGTTGATCTTCTGAATATAAAGATAATTAATAATGAATCTTAATGAAGAATGTTACGAGAGAGGGAGTAAGAGATGTGGTGGTTTGTGGATAGGAGAGAGGTTTGCAGATGGGAGGAGGATGGTTTGTGGGTGGGAGGATCATTATGGGGGGAAGAACCACAATAGTCCAAAAGTTGTACTTTTGCAATTTATATTTATTAAATAAAAGTTCTCTATAAAACTATTGTTTTATCATACTTATTTCAATACTACAACAGATAGAACAGTAATCTCATTTCAAAGACTAATTGAAAAGGAAATCACTGCCAGTTTCTTTTAAATTGTTATAGGTTTTTTTTCTACTTAATTTTGCCTCTCTTTGTAAACAGCATTTATAGAAGAACTATTTCATTCTTGCAATGATCTTTCATTGTTAAATATGTTGAGGTATAAAACGTCTTTCAAATTGCTGTTATCTTCTCATCCAGATGTAATTTGTCTTTATCCCAGAGTTTTGAATTATATATTTGTCTCATTTGTAATTTATGGAATATCAAAATAACTTTTATAATCAAGATAAATTAATGGGAGAAGAGTGAATGCTTACGTAAGATGACAGATTTCTATCAAACATCATTTCAACTGAAAGATGAGTGCTGATTTCATCAAAATCACAGCCAAATTAAGGAGATGATAGTTAAACAAGTAACCATACAGTTTTAGGCACTGATTCTTGCATTTTGCAGCCATAGAAACTGTGATAATTAGACAGTAAAAGGAATTCCATTACATTATTATTTCTCCAACCAAATCTATTAACCATAATTTTTTTAAAAGTGCATAAAATTAAGAGTAATGCTGACAGTGGGCATCATTGGTTCCAAATTATAGTGGAAATGCTTCCAGCTTTTTACCATTCAATGTGTTGCTCACGGTCTCACGGTAGGTTTTTCATATGTTGTCTTGATTGTGCTCAGGTATCTTATCATAAAAACATGTTGTATTTTATCCAATGCTTTCCCTGCATCTGTCGAGATAATCATATGGTGTTTACTGTTCAATTTGTTAATGTGATGTATCACATTTATTGATTTGCATATGTTGAACTATTCCTGCATAGCAGGGATGAAACCCACTTGGACAGGGTGCATGATCTTTCTGATGTGTTGTTGGGTCTATTAGTTTGTAAATGATTGAGGACTCTTGCTTCTGTACTTATCAGGGATATTAGTCTACAATTCACTTCCATTATTGTATCTTTTTCTGGTTTTCAAATTAAGCTGTTGCTGGCCTCATAAGGGTTTGGGAGGGTTCGCTCCTTTTGGTTGTATTGAATAGTTTAAGAAGAATTTGGATTAGTTCCTTTAAAGTTTGTTAGAATTCAGCAGTGAAGCCACACAGCCCTAGGCTTTTTTGTTTTTTGTTGTTGTTGAGAGGGTCTTTATTACTGACTCAATTTTCATCTTGGTAATGACCTTAAGTACAATTTCAAAGGAAAAAAAAATTGACAATCACCTGCCTGCTAAATGAATGCCAATCTGAAATTGACATTTTGAGACTTGATTACTGTTTACAGTCCTTAATCCATACACCTGAAGAACACATTTTTTTTTCTACTTACTACTTTTTACTGGAAGAACAAGCGTTAATTATAAAGTAAATTGAAAGGGTACCATGGCAAAAATTAAAAGACAAATAAGATAGGGAAGAAGGGAAGAAGGTAGTATGAGGAGTATATGTATAAAGGAAACAACCAAAATTTGTTCTCTTTATATAAATAGCAATAAAATTTTCAAAGAACTCATCTACACAACATAATAACTTCCTTACTTAAAGACTCTATTCAGAATCTTGGTATTTCACATAATAAACATTATAGAACTACAACAGTAAAAGTACATTAAATAATTTTGTTTTTGTATGAAATATCATTGAAACTCAGATACAGCCAAAGAGTTACAGATACACTATTAAACATTTGCTAAACACTGTTCACAATTCTGAAATTTAAAACTCCTGACAGCTTCACAATAGCTTTATGGAATAGTCACAGTTTTTATCCCCAATATACAGATGTTTAAGCTGAGATGCAAAGAAGTTAAGTAACTTGAGAAATTTTGCACAGTGTGGAGTTATGATTCAAATTAAAATATTATGTTTCTAGAATCTTTGATTTTAAATATTTGTACTATGTTGCTGTAGATAAATGACAAAAATTTTTCAAACAATGTTTTTAAATGTCTTTTTTCATTCACCCCAGTTTTACCAGCATTTAACTTGGAACATGTCTGGGCCTTTCTATGTGTTAATGAACATACTCATATACAAGAGTACTTCAAAAATTTTGTGAAAAAATGAAATTAATCATAAATTAGTTTTTGGTCAAAAGAAATTGGAAAGCCATGCATGTTTTTCATGGGCTATACTCTTCGTGAACTGTATGATAAGCATTCATGTTATGCCTCTCAAAACTTTTCTGTGGGGCTAATGTTATGATGTAGCAGGTTAAGGCACAGCCTGTGACACTTACCGCATATGAGCACTAGTTCATATCCTGGATGCCCCACTTCCAATCAGGCTCCCAGCTAATGCACTTGGGAAAGCAGCAAAAGATAGCCAAAGTATCTGGGAACCACGTGGGAGACCCAGAAGAAGCTCCTTGCACCTGGCTTCAGCCATTTAGGGAGTGAACCAGCGGATAGAAGTTAGTTCTTTCTCCTCTCTCCCTCCTTCACTCCTTTTCCCTCTTGTTCTGAAATAAATAAATAAATAAATAAATCTTAAAAATAATTGCACAAACATATTTATCAAGTAATTTTATTTTCCATGAACCTTTGAAGTACCCTTATATACATATATGAGTATAAACATATATTTTTGCACCTTTTAAAACAACTAAAATTCATTTTTATTTAATATTTAGCATGGTTTAAATAAACATGGCTTTGGGAACATATAAATTATGTATTGAGGGGAACTACTTTGTCCTTGCTTCTGACTAAAATCTTAGTGAATGTCCATGATTCATCTCCTGATAATGATGAAAAAGAAAGTCTTACAGTCATTATCTTAATTTGGTCATTTAGAATCTGTTGTCTTATATAATGATTTTAAAAGGTTAAGGGATCTAGGACTATACTTTTCTTTTTTTTTTACTTCTACCACTAAGATTTCTAGTAATCAGGAAACTAGAACTGGATTCAGGAGCCAGTCTTTATAATTATTATATAGTAACCAAGGCTTCTGTTGGGACTAGCCCCATTTTTTGATTTTTGTGTGTGTGTCTATCCTCAGCTTCAATATGAGTGGGTACATTTCTAACTTCATGAGTAGTTGCAATTTCTAGACAGCCAAAGATAATTCTGGGGATTATCCATGAGTTGTCACTAATTTTATCATCCTAGCCAAAGACAATTGGCTGGATGGGTCCTGGATTCTGAGTAGCAAGGCTCAATATTTGGTTTCCCTATTTCATGCAATTTCATTATAAGGCATGTCTCCTAATAAACATCTTCACTCCCTTCCTAATCCCATCTCCCTCATCTCCATTTTCGGTATTTGGACGAACTTTGGCTTGTTTTCAGTCAGGATATGAAGACAAGCGGAAGGTGAGTTGAATGATCCATCATCAGTTGTGCTACACTCAGTATATGCATATTTCTGTTTATAGCTCTAGCTATTCTTTTCTTTAAATTGACAGAATTAGAAATACCTCACCTGTGTCTTTATAAAATTGTTCTTCCAAAAATCAAACTTCTCATATATGCTTACCAATCCATAAAGTAAATGACAATGTCTTTGAGAATGATTGCTTCTTGTCCCTGTCCATAAAACTAAAATTGATCAGGACTTTCCTTAATTCCTGTTATGTTAAAGATTTTTTTTTTACTGTAAAATGAGCAGCAATTCTTCTCAATTAGATTTGAGTTGATGTTTAGTCCTGTTTGTCTATCAAATTCAGAGATTATGAGTTTGCTAGCAGACCATATTCAAAAAGATAAAATAAAGCTTTAAAATATTTTAATCATAGTGAGTAGACAGTCTTAAAATTTACCATTTGGATGATGCTGCAGATAAATTTAAATAACCCCAACATTTAAGAGTTAGATAGTTCTGTCAATTGGATTTGTCAAAAAATCAGAACCACTATTGACTGACAGAATAAAATTGGCAATGTCGGAATTAGACAAAATTTGTGGAGGCAAGTTACAGGCCCCCAGTGAGACTGTTGCTTGTGTCTAAAGGCAGGAATCTGGTGGTTGGATAGGAAAGATGGGCATGAAATAAGTGTTATCAGAGGAAATTGGCTTGCTAGGACTGATGAGATCAAACTGGGAACCATACCTGTCTCTCAGTAACTCAAATCTCAATAAGGTGAATGATCTACAGGAGAATTTAATACTTTTCACCATGGAGTTACACACACACAACCCCCCCCCACACACACACATCTTGAGAATTGGAGAAAGGAAATGATAGGATCCATCGGGAACTGAAGGAATTGCAGACCTGCTACCTGCTTCGTGGCCATGAGGTGAGCCAGTGGATCAGCAGTAGTGAACACAAACTGCAATCACAACTGGCTATGCACCAACCTGTGCAGAGAGCCTGCAGCTTTGCCAGTGCACAAGGAAGAGCCATTCAGAGCTCTTAAGAATTCTGACTCGTTAATAGTCTTGGTGACGGGCATTGGGGGTGGGAATCCTCCTCTCATCCTCTTACCTTCTTGGTGGATGTAGTTAGAATGGCGTTGGGTATTTATGAACAGGGCTTATATCATAAATCTGCTCTTGTATGTCATACACCCTAAGACTTATGTACTGTCCTCTGTAATAGCAAGCAGTTCTAACATTTTACCTCCACTTTTGTAGGCTATCTTTGGGTCTATGATTCAGTTACCTAAATAGAGTATTAAAACCTTCATAGTCTTGTGTTGAATCCAGATTCTCTGGTTAGTGCACTCATGATTATCAAGCAAGTGAAGACTAACCTCCTCATAAAGGAGAATAATCTATTTTTAATGTCAAAAACACCACAAAATAATTTATAGATTCAATTTACCCAGCTTCAGTAGAAAATGCTCACAGGAATCCACATGATTTTGAGGCTTGCTCTTTCCCTTCAATGGCTTGACTTTAACAAAATACTTCACCTTGTTACAATGTTAGAAATGTACTCTTCATTATAATTTATTTTCCAATGGGATCAGACTTAGATTTGATTTTCAGAAATCTTTGTTTTTTGGAAAGAAGGGATAAAGATTTCATGTTGTGAGATCATATATTTGTTGTACTTTATCAGCACCCAGGATTGAATTGAGAAGTTAAAACATTAAGCTCATTAGTTTATTATACCAAGTTTATAGAATATTTAGAAGTAAGCAACCAAGTCACTCTACTCTATGTTTTTAAAACTATGTTTTATGACAGAAAAAAACATAACTGACCAAAGACTTTTCATCTCAATAATAAATGATAATAGACATTTAAATATAGCTTAAGTAACAGTTTTGCCAATGTGTGCCATGGACTACCATTAACAAAATTACTTGGGGAAATAGCAATTAATGTCTTTAAAAGTAATCAGATCAGAACACTAGTTCTGTAGAAGCAAGAGCCAATTCAGAGAATGCATTCTCAAGTTTCTGATCCCCTAGAATAAGTTATGGTGTCTACATCTGTGCAATTTAGGCATTGGTTGAAGCATAAGAGCCACAGTTAATGATGTAGAATAAGCCATTTGTTGCAAAGATTAAATTCTCTGTGTTTGTCAGAGCTGGCCAGGAAGCTTATGTACCTTTGTTACTTCTACAGTTGATAAAATTCGGGAAAGGATAAGGAGAGGAATACTAGATGTGAAAGTGGAAGGATTATGGACAAGCTGGAATTCATGAGTATCCATGACAACCTACGACGGAAACATATGAGAAAAAAAATGAATCCTATAAGAACAGAGAGAAGGCACATCTGCTGTGCCTTACCCCCAATGACCATGATATGAGCAACCTATGGCACAATTGGGTACATATCTGAAGTTACTTTCTACTGTGAGCTAAGGCTCACAGAATCTGATACAAAAGCTTCATCAAGAGCCGGGGACAGTGGGGTCTGGCTGCTTTCCCATACCCACATGATAAGCCAGCACATCCGTGAATGTTAGCATGAGCTGCAAAGCGTTGGCCCAACCTTGACTTTCAAAGTATTAAATAAATTTTAGTTGTTTAGGCTCCCAAATCTCAAATAACTTCTTATGGATGAATGTATACGAAGTTTATTAAGAAAGGAAATCTGAGAAAGGCAGCTCAGCAAAAATGCCAGAATACAAAGTCTCTACCATTAGGAATAACATTGCCAAGAGTAGTCAGGAAGAATAGAGACATTGTCACAAAAAACGCACTTATTTTCTAATAAAGAGCCCCAGAATGACAATCATCCTTTTTTGTCTTTTAGTTAGGGGTAACTTTTAGGAGAATGTATGAATTAACAATGTATGAAATATAATTTAGCATCTGGTATTTACAAATCATGAGGCTACATGAAAAATACATGAAGATAATCTGCAAACCAAGTCCTTACTCTTAAAGAACTTACAATAGACATGATTGCCTCACATCAGAATTGTCCTTCTGCTGTCATAGTTCATGTTACCTGGTAGAATTACATAAAACACACTATTAAGACTGTGGACCATTTTCACCTTTTTACGTGAAATGGCTTTTGTTATCATTCTATTGATCATTCTTTTACATGGTATTGTTCATTTTTATTGAACTGCTTAAAAATGGTGGAGTATCCAAATGCTACAAATAGAATTCCATATTAATACTTTAAATAACAATAAATACAAAATCTCATTCATTCTACATATAGATATAAAGCAGTGTGCACAATTACATTAATTTTATCTTTATCAAAATGATGTGCATTTTTCATCAGCCAGTTCATAACAAAAATAAGAGAAACACTGGACAAATAAAGTGTCACGAAAAATATTATAAGCTAGACAATATCAAATTAACAGATCAGAAATGTACAACGAGAAGTCAGTATATTGTATCTAAATTTGTATTTCTGAAAAGGTTTGCATTGTTATAAATATTTATGACCCGTGAGTGTAGATTTACCTTGCTGCAGAAGACAATCATTGAATGTATGTGATTTATAAATCTTGAACCATCTATTCCTGAATTCACTTATCTTACACAGCTCATAAAATTGGTTGAAAATAAGGTCTGTGCACCCAGAAAAAGCTGTATTTGCCATGTTTCAGCAAAAGAACGCCATATGTCATTCACTAACTGAGTATTTTACTCAATATGTCAGGCAAACAAATCCAAAATCAACAAGCAACAGATCTTGTTTAATTATTCAAAACACATAATAGTTCTACTCATGGGTGGAAGCAATAATAACCCAAGGAAAACAACCACACACTATAAAAAGACATTGTTCTTTTCAGTCCAGTTGGTTTGCTTTAAAAAATAACCATCATACTATGATTCAGCAGACTATGATTTTAAGATTGACTATGCTTCAAATTTTCATAAACATGATAAAGTACAATCATCAATAGGATTTCTTGCTAGTGTAATAAAAATTCAGGTCAATATATCTATGAGTTATTTTAAAGACAATTTGTTTCCATTTAATAAAGTAGCAAAAGAGAAGTGAAAACAGATTCCCTCCTTTGTCTATGATGGAAAAGGTTACAGTAGGCGATTGCTCCCACCAAGAATAACTAGATATACCATAAAATGTATAGCAAAAAAGGTTTGGTCCAAAGACATCATAAAGTGACAACACAGCTATCACTTTGGGAAAAGATTCTTGCAGTAGGGGAGGCTGAAGGTAGTGATCCAAGGATAAAGTAAATTTAAAATAGAAAAGTTTCATGGAGTCTCATGATTTGGAAGAGACAGAGTGAGAGAAGCCATAAATAAACACCCTGGGTTTTTAGGTGTAACTGCTAAAGAAAATAGAGCATGACAGTCCTGCACAGAGCCTTACAAATGCTGCAGACCTGTTCCAAGTCACACAGTGGCAGATGAGAGCAATTCTCGATTTGTGAGCTACCTGACAGAGGAGGGAGGGACCTTGTGTGCAGGTGACAATATAACGAAGACTATAATTTTTCCTAAAATTGATTCACAATTACCCACTATACCAACAAAAAGTACCCATGAGGAAAGAGCTAGATCATGGTAATATAGCCATAGGTAGCGTAGACGATATTGGACATTAAACACACACTTTGAAACTATTGTGGGTAACATGTACAATAAAATAAATTATAAAATAAAATATTTCATTAGAAAAGTTCTGTTAAAAAATCAAATATACTGGGAATGAAAAAGGAATAAATGAATTGCACATCTTATTAGATGAATTTATGAAATGAACTGAACAATGGGTAGGCATGACAATGCTTACCTTTCTCTAAGCCTAGTGTTTCCAAAAAGAAAAGAAATCTGAATGTAGTCTGAGTGAAAACAAAAGAGTCATCATTTTTGCACGAATCACAAAACCCAATTCCTTTCCTCATTGACCTGGCCAGGAGCCACTTCTCCTCACCCTCTTGACTCCTGTGGAACTCACTGATGACCCCAATGTTAATCTGTAAAAAAAAAAAAAAAAAGCTTCCAAAAAGGTCCCCTTCCTTTTAGCAGAGACGTTTCTCATTGAGTGGTCTCATTATTACACAGTCTGAATAAAATCACTCCAATTATCTTTTGTATATTTTGTCTTTCCAAGGGAAAAATCAGTGAATTGAAGGGTAGATTTGATAGAACACACAGACTCCACTATAGAGAGTACAAAGAAAATGAAATATCAAGAATTACAAGAGGATTTATAGGAATTTGAGAAAATGTTTTACATATTGTAAGTGCATTTAGGATCTTATAATAAAAAGAGCAGTGGGATAATAAGGCAGTAATAATATTAGAATATATGATAGTTGAAAATATATCAAACTATCATAAGACACCAATCTAGAGATTTAAAAAAGGACTGCAAATACAAGCAATAAAATTAAAACCAAAACAATGTCTAAGCATATCATGGTGACACAGACGTGAAAGGCAAAGAGAAAAGCCTAAACTAAGCCAGAAATATAACACATTATAACCAAATAAATAATAATGATGCCCTGACATCTTAAGACAGAAATAACAGAATCCAGATAGCAATGATTATACTGATACATTTAAAATAGTGGGGAAAAATATTATCCTGGATTTCTGACCTCTGAAAATGTCCTTCAGATATGAAGCTGAACTGAAGTCGCTTTGGAGCAGACACAAGCTAAGGGCACTGGAGTATAAGGAATATTGTAGGTCAGTAATGCACAGTGCAACATCTCACATAATCATTAAAATATTAGTAAAAGAATGAAAATGAGTGTGCTAATAACCCTGGATGTTATAAATAACCTGATCAAACCGAATACCCGAAAATAGCCAAATTTGAAGTTAAAGGCACCGTGTTCCCAACAGCCAAGTCTTCCCAAGAGTACTGATTCCCACAGAAATTTTAAAGGTTTCTAAAGACCACTGTTTGGATAGTTCACCAAAGTAACTTAGGCAACCAAGGGAGGTGCCATAACGAGCCCTCCTGATTTATGATTTTTGACTTTAAAGTGGTACTAACATTATATACACTCAGTAGAAAACATACTGTGAATGATTAATTTTAATTTGACAATATCAGTCTATAAATATTGTGTGGCACTATCTTCTCTCATGAATCTGGGCAGCAGTGGCCACAGCTCAAAATCAGCCTCGGGATCACAATTTAAACAACCAGCCCTCTAACGTGTACCGTGTGGCTGAGCTATGATCTTCAGTTGGTTAGATGCTTGCAGTGCATTTTCAATTTTCAAAGAGTTTTCCAATGTAACAACATCAGAAGCTGAGGATTACCTCTACTAATATCTCTTAGGGTCTGGATGAATCTAATCTATTGATTGATCTCCCCCTGTCTCTTCCACCATTGTCCACTTATTAACACCTCAGTATTTAAAACTTTTCTTGACTTTTGCTTCAGCAAAAGCTGAGTTTATTCTCTTCTCCCATTACAACTGTCTTGTAACTTATCCGATTTCAATGGTTTTAAAGTCTTTCTTGCCTTTTAAGTTCATGTGGTGAAACTTTTTTTCCCCTTTGGAAAAAGAAAAACATCATAAATGCTACAGGAAAAAAAAAATTCTCTTATAAGCATTGAAAAAAAAATCCTTAAGATAGCCAGTGATTCTGATCTACTAATTCAATAATACCTGATGTCCAGCTTGTGCTTATGTCAGAAATTCAGGTTTGCCTACTTATTGGAATACCCACCAGTGATATTTGTCACATTCACAGAAAGAAGAAAAAATATTTACCATAATTAAACATCCATTTACCAAAAAAAATTATCTTTCAGAAATAAGAATAAAATAAAATTCCTTAATCTGGTAAGAGGTTGAAAAAATCATATTTTGCAATAGTTTGCAATCTCAATAGTAGAAACAATGATTCAAAAGGAAGTGGCAAGTACTTGCTCAGAACACAGGTAGGAAAGAAGGAAAATAATACAGGGAATAAACTCTATAAAGGGTAGAGTTTTGACTACTAAGTGGGTAACTGAAACTTAATCCAGTGGGAAAACTGGGAAACATATGCCTCAGGGGAGCAGTTTTTTTTTTTTTAACTTTTATTTAATGAATATAAATTTCCAAAGTACAGCTTATGGATTACAATGGCTCCTCCCTCCATAACTTCCCTCCCACCCACAGCCCTCCCCTTTCCCGCTCCCTCTCCCCTTCCATTCACATCAAGGTCCATTTTCAATTCTCTTTATATACAGAAGATCAGTTTAGCATATATTGAGTAAAGATTTCAACACTTTGCACCCATATAGAAACACAAAGTGAAAAATATTGTTTGAGTACTAGTTATAGCATTAAATCACAATGTACAGCACATTAAGGACAGAGATCTTGATATGCCACTGTGATTTATCGAGTAGCTAAAGGCTATTTCCTTGAGTTGTTGGTTTCCTGGCCTTTCTAAACTTGTCATGAGGCTGAACAAGACAGTTCTGCAGAAAAACACTTCTTATTAATGGACACTGGGTATTGAAATCTCATGGCCACAATGAGAATGTAAACAGTAGGGGTAAGGGCACTATATTTGCTGGTTGGGTATATCTTGAATGGCAAACTCACAAAATCTTGTCCAAAGGATCAGGATTAAGAAAAATATCTTCATTATTGTCCCTTCTAGTTAACACTGAATTAGGTGTCCAAAGTAGAATAGTAAAGCAAAAACAGTTCTGAAAAAAAAAAAAAAAGCAAATAAAACAACATTGCTTAAAGATGACATAGATTTTACTTAGGACATCTTTAAAAATCTCTGTATTTAAAGAAATTATTATATGAACTAAATAAAGTTGCATGATATAATGTAGCATTTATATTATTATATAATAGAAATACTGATTTTTTTAATTTTTTAAGATTTATTTTTATTTATTTGATAGAGTTACAGAGACAGGTAGAGAGAGAGAGAGAAAGAAAGGTCTTCCATCCACTGGTTCACTCCCCAACTGGCCACAACAGCTAGAGCTCTGCTGATCTAAAGCCAGGAGCCAGAAGCCAGGAGCCAGGAGCTTCTTCCGGGTCTCCCAGGTGGAGGGGCCTAAGGATTTGGGTCATCTTGTACTGCTTTCCCAGGCCATAGCAGAGAGCTAGATGGGAAGAAGAGCAGCCATAGTAGAACAAGCACACATATGAGATGTTGGTGCCTCAGGCAGGAGCTTTAACCCACTGCATCACAGTGCCAACCCCTATAATCTAAATATTTAAAAACCGGTTACATTTCTACAGATAAGCAACAACAATCAATATTTTGGTGATATTTGAATCAATTCAAAATATTGAATATTCTAAATATATTTTGAAAGATATAAAAGGCATCTACAAAGAAAACAAGAGAATATTACAGCAAAAAGTTTAAGTCCTAAAAAATTTAATGAATTCAAGGTTTTGGACTAGAGAAATCAGACTGTAAAATGTTAATTATCCTCAAAGTAATCTATAGATTAATTGCAATCCCAACCAAAACCCCAGCAGATTGTCTGTGGGTGATTGTAGGAGTGGCAAGCTTATTCTGTAGTTTTGTGGAAATTAAATGAACTAAAAATAGTCTGAAAATCTTGAAGAAGAAGAAGAACACATTTGGATAATTTATACTAATAGGACTACTTAGGATAAGTTACATAATTAACAGCATGTGATTTTTGCCTCAAGAATAGAAAATAAGTGTGTGGAACAGAAAGAAAACCCAAGAATAAATCTGCACATCCGTTGAGAATTGTGTCTTGACAAACACACTTCTCATGAATCTGGAAAAAAAACACAGCATTTAAAAATGATATTGAATGAGTCAAATAGTGATGAGTGAAAAGAAAATTGAATGCAGAATAACACAGTTCAAAAACTTTTCTCTGATGGAAATTCCTGCATCTGGCTCAATTTGATAACCATTGGATATACAAGGTTGTTAAGAACTCCTTTGGAACTGGAGCAGCCAGTACTTGAACTCTCACCCCTGTGGGATGCTGTTTCTTCAGGCTGATGCTTTAACCTACTGTGACACCATGCCAGCCACCAAGAACATCTTAACTGAGTGCTATGACAAATACACTTAATTTTAACTTCAATAATTTTTTAATTTAAATAGTTTATGAGTCTGTGGCTGCTATTGTGTGTACCATTTTTTCACTTTTAATCACAAATATGTTAATAATTTAGTGGGCGCTGGCACACCGGGTTCTAGTCCCGGTCAGGGCGCCGGATTCTGTCCCGGTTGCCCCTCTTCCAGGCCAGCTCTCTGCTGTGGCCAGGGAGTGCAGTGGAGGATGGCCCAGGTGCTTGGGCCCTGCACCCCATGGGAGACCAGGAAAAGCACCTGGCTCCTGGCTCCTGCCATCGGATCAGCGCGGTGCGCCTGCTGCAGCCCGCCGGCCGCAGCGGCCATTGGAGGGTGAACCAACGGCAAGGGAAGACCTTTCTCTCTGTCTCTCTCTCTCACTGTCCACTCTGCCTGTCAAAAAAAAAAAAATAATTTAGTGGACTTAAAGGATAAATGTGTAAAAGAACATCTTAATGTCTTTGAGATGGCAAATTTCTTAAACTAGGCTAAATAATATTTACCAGAAAGAAAAAAGACTAATGAATTGGAATATATTTCAGTAAATAAATACATTCATTAAATGACACCATTGAGTGTGAAAATGCAAATCAAGGTGTCACAGAAATAATTCCCAAAACGTATATCCCACAAACGATTCAAATACAGAAAATACTTTAATATACTACATATCAACATTAAATGAAATGGAAAGCAGATAAAAATGGACATAACTTTGAAAAGATACTTCATATTTCAAAATGATGATACACAAATGGTCTATAAATACATGGCATCTTATCTAACCTCACTTGTCCAGAGAAATGCAAATTAAAACCACATCCTTTATGACTACATATCCATCAGAATGGCTCCAGTTTTAAAAGGAAGCTTTTGCCACTGTCTGCAATAATATAGAACAAAGAGAGCATTCATTCCTTTCCGTGGAAGTTGTAATTGATAGAAAGCAATTTGGAAAATTTATTGTCTTTTTTTTATATTGAACTGGACTTACACATTCCCTGTTACCCAGTGACATCAACTTAAGTTTATCAAACTGATTTTTATATATGTGCTATCAAAACTGATGCTCTAGAATGTATTTAATTTTTTTATTCACGATAGTCTCAATCTAGGCACAGATTAAATAGTTGTTTACAGTATCATGAAAAGAATGCAATGACTACTGTCCAAAAATGAGGAAAATGTTGCTACCTACAATGATCTGCATAGATCTTAGAAACTCATGTTAATCAATTGAAATCAGACACAAAATATGATATAACATAGGATTATAATTTATATTTCGAAAGCACAACAAGGAGTGCATAGTGGCAAAATATGGAGAATGTTGACTTGCATGTGGAATAGAAACTCAGGAGACACCCAAGACACATCTTTTGAGTGTTGCTGATGTTGAAATAGTTTATCAGAAATGTGGTATCATTGACCCCTGTATTTTGTAAAAATTCACTGTACTTTTCAGGTACCAAGAGACTACAGCAAACTATCATTTAATTTTACTGAGAAACACAGAGTCGACCTTGGACAATTAGCAAAAACATGAAGAACGAACAGTCTGGCATTGAAAGATGAATGCAGCAATGCAGTTGAAGTGTAACTCGTCAGAAGAATGATGATTTTCTTTGGCCAAATTCTCTGAAAACAGTGACATGTTATGCTTCAGCATTTTGCCATTTTGTATTTCAACGATGCTTGCTCAATCTATGGCTGTTAGGATTGTAAGAAATGTGTTGTTTTTGAGGTAAGTGAAAAACAGTGGAGAAGGAACACTTTCTTTGGAATTTAGGATATAATTCAGGCTAAGGTGTGCAAGACAGAATAAGGACTCAGTGAATAACACTGTACAAATAGCTCAAAGCTCAACAAATATCGACCACCAGTGATCAGAGAAGCTAATATTTAGAGGTGGTTGCATTAGCAAAGAGGGTTTAGGAGAGTCCAGTGAAATGCAATCATGTCCTTTTTGATTCTTATATACCTGAAGGGAGTCAAAATTTCAGGAGCCAGAAATCTTTTCAATTTCACATCAGGATGGATAGTACTAAAATTGCCTCCAGAATTGGGTGTGTAATGGTTTTAAAGTACCATAGCACAGACAAGGATGATACTGCAGAGAGTAAAAATAAGTCGTATAGCCTCTTTTTCTTGTTTCCTGGAGATCTATGTAAATCTTCACAATAGAAGTTAATATTTCCATTAAACAAATTTTATCTAAGCTGTTAATTACACTATTCAGTAAGTATTTCAGCATTGTGTTCTTTGACATACTGTTATGTGTAGTGCACATAGACAAATAAATACATTGCCACTGCAAAGTGCTCAGATTCTCCTGAGAAATTGCATACACTTGCATTTACAATGGAAAATGGAAAGTGTGATGAAAAATGGGCATTTTAACCATTTTGAGGAAGAAGAGTTGTTCTATCTCAGAATTTCCTGGGAAAGATGAACCTGGATTTGTAGACAATTGGAAAGTAACTGAATGAATGTGAGCAGGGCATTAATACTACCAGATTGGGATTTTTACCATCTTATTCTTCCAACTGTAAAGAAGATGGATTGAAGTTGCAATTGAAGAAAGAAGAAATAAACCTCTGACCTAAGATACAGTAAAGCGCCTAAGTGAATGAGCTCTTAAAATGTATCCTTGTGTGGTTACTTTGGTCACAAATACATACCAAATAACACATAGCTGTCCAATAGACTTCTCATTGCAATAAAATAGCTAGAGGTGGATAAGATGCTAACTTTTTCTCTGTATGAGACTTCAGTTTGATCAATGCTTTCTCTATCAAGAGAATTACATGACTGATTTTTAGTTCTTCAATGTAATTTGCATTGTCTTAATAGAATTTTTACTAATACCATTGAGAGGCAGAGAGAAATGGACAGACACACACACACACACACAACACACACACACACACACACACAGGAAAGAGAGTTCCCATGCACTAGTATAAGTCTCAAATGCCCACAACAGGTGGGAAGGAGCTTGGGGCCAAAGCTTGGTGCTGGGAACTCAGTCTAGGTCTTTCACATGGGTGGCAGTGACTGAAGTTCTGAACCTATCAACACTGCCTTCCAAGGGCTGCATTGGCAAGAAGTTGGATTCAGGAGCTGCAGCTAGGAACCCAGAAACTATGATAGGGGACATGGTGATCTATTATTTACTTCAGATTACATATTTCTAGCGTTCCTGAGTTATCAATCAAACAAGTGTTTCTTCATCATAATGGATTACACATTTCTGCCAGCCTGGAGTTCTTGATGTATCACCAGAAAATAGTTTCTACAATCTTTGATCTTTGTTTTCTTGTTGGTTTTGATCAACACAGAAGACTAACATACAGACCTTGCTCAAGCATTTTTGGGTATGCACTTGGCTTGTGTCAGTTATCCTCATTGAACACCACAGTTGGAAAAATCTCCCACTCCAATGAGCTACAAATTAGCAACTAACTGGAAGTACAGACTGTACAAGTTAAGATAATCTGTTTCAAGAAAGTGTGATGAATTTGAAAAACACTAACAGCAGAAATTCAGTTAACACATGGCATATTTCTTGGTTCAATAAAAAAGATCATCTAGTCTATTAATTTAAGGCTCTTCGACATAAATATAATCAGGACAATACCATGCACATAGTACAGAGAGCTTTGTCAGATTTAAGTAACTCTGAAAAGAGCCTCTATTTAGTCTGTGACATCACTACATCAGAGATTTCTCCTCAAATTAAATTAGCTAAAACAGCAAACGTGGGGATGGCATTGTGACATAGCAGGTAAAGCTACCACCTGAAATGCCAGAATCTCACATGGGCACCGGTTCACATCCTGGATACTCCACTTCTGATTCATCTTGTTGACAAATATCTTGTGAAATGCAGTGAAAGATGGCACAAGTATTTGTTTGAGTCCTTGCCAGGCACATGGCAAACCCAGTTGAAGCTTCTGGCTCCTGGCTTCAATGTGGCCCAGTCCTGGGAGTTGTGGTCATCTGAGAAGTGAACTAGCTGGTATAAGACCCCTCTCTCTCTCTTTCTCTCTCTCTCTCTCTCTCTCTCAATTTTCCTCTTCCTCTCTCTCTATAACTCTGACACTCAAATAAATAAATACATAAATCATTAAAACAACAAACTCTACCCAAACTAAGTTTCTTTCAATGTACTTGAAGGTAGTGCTTCAGTAATATCATTAACTTTTTTTTTTTTTTTTTGACAGGCAGAGTGGACAGTGAGAGAGAGAGACAGAGAGAAAGGTTTTCCTTTTGCAGTTGGTTCACCCTCCAATGGCCGCCGCGGCCAGCACACTGTGGCGGCGCACGGTGCTGATCTGATGGCAGGAGCCAGGTGCTTCTCCTGGTCTCCCATGTGGGTGCAGGGCCCAAGCACTTGGGCCATCCTCCACTGCACTCCCAGGCCACAGCAGAGAGCTGGACTGGAAGAGGAGCAACCGGGACAGAATCCGGCGCCCCGACCAGGACTAGAACCCCGTGTGCTGGTGCCACAGGCAGAGGATTAGCCTATTGAGCCACGGCGCCAGCCTCATTAACTTATTATATAATTAGCAGATTCTAAATCTGTGAGGCACTAGAGAAGTAGATCACCGGCTTTCTGAGTGATGAAACTGCATTTGTCCCTGGGTTATATATTCACTGCTGTAACAGATTATAAAAACATTATTTTCTGGTGATACATCAAGAATTCCAGGCTGGTAGAAATGCACAATCTGTTACAATGAAGACGCATTTGCTTGGTTTATAGCTTAGGAATTCTAGAAATGTGTAATCTGAGTAAATCATAGAAATTAAAGAAGTGGTCATTCAGCCCGGAGGTGGAGATTCCCACGTCCCACATGACAGTGCCTGGGTTCCTAGCTGAAGCTCCCAAATCCAACTTCCTATGCAGCCCTTGGGAGACAGTGGTGATGGGTTAAGAACCTGAGTCACTGCCACCCATGTGGAAGGTCTAGATTGGGTATTAACTTCTGATACCTAAGATACTTCACTTTCTCGTGATCTAATACATGACTTTCCAGTTCAAGTATAAGCATGAAGATAGATAAGGGAGGGTCTAGATAGATAAGCGTGGGTCTCTCTCACACTGTCTTTCCAATAAATAAATAAAAATCTTTTTTAAAAGTATATGAAAAATGAAATTAAAACACAAAGTTTGTTTTGAAGTACATTTTTTTTCTGATTTTAAATTTTTATTTTTCTTTTTAATTAGTTTTTAACAGATTCCGTGTGCTTTGTAGATATGATTCCAAGAACACAATAATGTGCCCTTCTCTCTCTTCATTTCTCGCCCTCCCACTCTCCTTCCTTCCCCCTTTCTTTCTCTTTTTTCTGTTTTGGACATACCATATTTTAAATTTATTGCAGGGAAAACACTTACTGCTTCACTGAATAAGAAGCTTTACAAGTAAAAGCTAAAAGACCCCTTGGAAACCAATGCTTAAGAATGTTATACTACTATAATTTTAATGATCTGTGGTTACTTTAAAATTTAGCGTATATGGGTGAAATGGTCACTTTTCAATTCAATTATTGTTTATAGATGTTGACACAAAAAATTTTGAAATCTATGGAGAGTTTTCTCATAATATGTCTTTTCTATGAACTACATGGCATACTCCCATATGATTACATTAAAAAACTGGATTGTTTAAACTAGTATATCCAAATACAGGAAAAATTGAACTATTCTTTGAAAATTAACAAGAGGGGCCAATGTAAAACCTCCTCCTGCAGTGCCAGCATCCCATATAGGTTCTGGTTAGAGTCCTGTCTGCTTCATTTCTTATGCTGTTCTCTGCTATGGCCTGGAAAGCAGTAGAAGATGGTGCAAGTCCTTGGGCCCCTGAACCCACATGGGAGACCCAGAGGAAACTCTTGGCTTTTGGCTTCTGATTGGCCCAGCTCTGGCTGTTGCAGCCACTTGGTAAGTGAACCAGTGGATAGAAGACCTCTCTTTCTCTCTCTGCCTCTCCCTCTCTGTACCTCTGCCTTTCAAATAAATAATAAATCTTTTAAAAAAAGTTAACTCAAGTAAAAAGACAATTAACATAAGTTTAAAATGTTAATTTTATTATTTTTGTGTGGCTATCCAAGGATATATTCACAAAAATTAATTATAAGTACGCAAACAAAATTAAAAGAATTTCCAAAGCTGCAAGCTAATTATGCAAAGTAAATACTTGGAAAAGTGATTCAGAATTAGGTATAGTATTTTTATTATGAAAAGCATACCAAATATTTCTTAAATATTAGCTTAAATTTCTCATTACAAAAGCCATTTGTAAAGTAAAAGTTGATGGTAGACAGGTAAAAACACAATTGTGGGCTTGAAATCATTGAATTTTTGTTACAATCCATGTCTGGTTTCATATTCATAGTTTTGCTATCATATAAATATTTGAAGCAATGTCTCTATGGCTTCTTCCTCTGTGCACATTTCCTGACATCCTGACAGGGCTTTCACGGCTCCAGAGAGTGGACTCGCTGTCAAAGTCTCTGGTTTTAATTGATGCCATAGCAGGAACCACTGCTGTATCCATTATTCCAAAAGGAAGGTTGATGTGTGGTGGACCCAAATCTGGAACTACTTGCTTTAGCCTAATAGTTATATTCTTGCTGTTTCCACTGGTTTTGTTCTATCATATTTAATTTCTTCAATAATTATCAGACCTTGACAAGTATGGGTCAATACAATGTATTAGAGGCTAAAAATATCTCAAATGCATTATAATGTACCTACTTATTTTGATCTGATTTTTAAGTCTCAGTAGTGCTATAAGTTATTATTAGAGCAATTTCTAGGTATTGCTGTGAAAACTATGAAATTAAAATGCTTACTTTTCAAAAACAAAAAACAATTATCTTTTTGAAAGGATAAATTTTGATGACATACAAAGAAATTAAAGATATATTGAATTAAAAAGCAAGATAAGGCCGGTGCTCTGGCTCAATAAGCGAATCCTCCGCCTGTGGCGCCGGCACACCGGGTTCTAGTCCTGGTCAGAGAGAGGGATTCTGTCCCAGTCTCTCCTCTCCAATCCAGCTCTCTGCTATGGCCCGGGAGTGCAGTGGAGGATGGCCCAAATGCTTGAGCCCTGCACCTGCATGGGAGACCAGAAGCACCTGGCTCCTGGCTTCAGATCAGCATGGTGCGCTGGCTGCAGCATGCCCATTGCAGCAGCCATTGGGGGGTGAACCAACTGCAAAAGGAAAACCTTTCCCTCTGTCTCTCTCTCTCACTGTCCACTCTGCCTGTCAAAAAAGTAAAATAAAAAATAATAATAAAAAAGGCAAGGTAAGGGGCCAGCGCTGTGGTGTAGTAGCTAAAACCCACTGTCTGCAGTGCCAGCATCCCGTATAGGTGTTGGTTCCAGTCCTGGCTGCTTCACTTTCAATCCAGCTCTCTCATATGGCCTGGGAAAGCAGTAGAAGATGATCTATGTCTTTGGGTCCCTGTACCCACATGGAAGACCGAGAAGAAGCTCCTGCCTACTGGTTTTCAGATTGGCCCAGCTTCAACCATTGCAGCCATTTGCAGAGTGAACCAGCAGATGGAAGGCCTCTCTCTCTCTCTCTCTCTCTCTCTGCCTCTCCTTCTCTCTCTGTAACTCTGCCTTTCAAATAAATAAATCGATCTTTCTTTTAAAAAATGCAAGTTACAGAACAATGTGTACAATAGCAAGATTTTTTAACAAAAAGATAGATATCAAAATGTTAAAAAAATTTGGTTATTTTCAATAAAGGCTAGAGTACTTAAAGAAATTATATTGATAGTGGCTTATGGGCAGCTACCACATTCTTTATTGCTTGTAATTATTAAAAAGTACAAAATATAGTAGATACTTGAAAATTTATGTTTTTACCTATTTGCAGCTGTTCTTATCATTTTAAAAAGTCTGACTCCTCACTGTCTCTTTCCCCCATCCTCATTCTACAAATTGAAAACTGTGAAACTCTGGAGACATTAAAGGCCTTACTTCCTACATTATTGGTGACTGAATTCATCTACTTCCCATTGTTGACTCTGATTTGAAAGCACAGCATCTTGTGGTCACTTTTCTTAATGGGTTCAACAGTTATCTTCTAAATAGTTTCATATTCAGTAAAATAATGTGAGTCATTGTTATAAATCATAATATTATAAAATAGTAGACATATGAATAGCTCCATATAATGTTTTCTAATAATCATGGGTGAAGATCTTAGTAAAAAGTAAGAATGGGAATAGGAAAGGGGGGAGGGAGTGGGGGGGAGTGCGGGTGGGGGGGTAAGGAAGAAAGAATCACTATTTCTAAATTGATATTTATAAAATGCATGAAGTTTATATACTTTAAATAATATGTTTCAGGTTTTTTTAAAAAAAGACAAATTTAACTTTATTTATTCTCTGAAAGTCATCTATTTTCATAACCATCAAGTGATCAGCAGTTTCTCTTATGAATTCACCCTTTATTATTTTTTCTCAGAACTAATAATAGCTTTCATGATATAGAATTTCTCCTTTTCTGTATTGTAACTAACACATTGAAAAAGTCTTCTTACTTGCATTCATTTGTAAAAGACAATCTTATCTGCCTTGTCACTGTACTTAAATTCTTATAACAGTTTTAGTATCTAAGCAAGCTTTTAATCCTTCCTTACTGTGGGTTATTAGAAGTAATTTCCATGTAAAAAGCTTGTCCAACTGAGTTTAGTAATTTCATTGGTAAATAGCACATTTTAGTATGAATTTCTGTCTAACTGAGAATTGTAGTTCTTTCCTTCATTGCATTCCTGAAATCCCATTGCATTTAATTTATACAGAATTTCGATAAATTTCAGCACATGCAAATATTTCAATCACTAACTTATTTGAATGCTAATTAGCAGAGAAATCTTCTTTGTTCATGCTTTATACAAACAATGCCATTCAAAGATGACTGGGATAAATACAAACAACCAAAGTATTTCCATATTTCTGACATTTTGAATAAAAGGCAGAGAGTGATCACTTTTGGTAATTTGAAGGAATACATAAGTTACAAGATTTGGAAAAGGAATATTATAAACAATTTGGAAACAATTAAGTTATCCAGGGTCATAACATAATCTTTTTTAAAAAAAATCTTAAAAACATTATATGTAATACATTTTTAAAGTTCAATCAACAGATCTTTATAAAATTATTTGTGAAAAATAAAAGACTTTTGAGGAAGTCCCTAAGAAAGTCCTTTATGGGGCTCTTTTGTAATGTTTCCCCACATAAAGTTCTTGGAGAAATAATGTTTAGGATGAAATCTAAAGACTGCAATAAAATTGAACTTATAAGTTTGTGTTTATAAACTATTAGATCAGTAAGAGCATGAGGATGAAGTGTGAATGTGTGGGGAGCAACTCGGACTAGACTAAGTTACTGGAATTAAGACTTATTCTATGCATCTGCTCTCCCACAATATGGCGTTGGGAGAGGAGTAAACAACTTCTACACAGCTGCCTCCAGTTCGACCAATAACCTGCAGGAGCTGATCCTGCTCCAGACTGGAGGAGAGCAGCGTACTCGGCGTGTGGGTAGCAGAGTTGGGATTGGTGGAAGAGGAGTATAAAGGAGGAGAGAGACAACATGCACCAGGAACATCTAAGGGAAACATCCGGATGGCATCTGAGCAGCCCCTGAGGGAGCTGGCCGGCGGTGTGCCGCTCCCCCATGGAAGTGGGGAGAGTGGCAGGGGAGCCACCCTTCCACGGAGGTGGAAGGATCGGCAGCCAACCCCGGAAGAACCAGCAGCAAACCCGGGAAGGGCCGAGCAGACAAAAAAACAGCGCAGGGTCCTTTGTGGTTCCTCTGCGAAGAGGGGGAGTGACATGAATGTATACAGAGAGAGATCCAGGATAAGGGATCAACACAGGCACATATCCTGTGACACACAAGAAAGGTGTGTCTGTTGGAATGCAAAAACCAAAATTCATTCCATCATAATTTTGCTTTCAATTCCATAGCCATAAACAGATAAATACACTAACTTTGGATTTTTTTTTTTGCTGTACATGCTTAAAAATAAACATTACTGATGCTAAGTAGATGGTAGTTGCAATAGAAGCTGGATTCTTACATGCTAAAACAACTCCAAGTTTCAAAGACAAAATCTATATATTTGATTCCCTAGATCTTTTAGATTGCATTCATGGCTAACGTAGTAACCATCCCTAGATTTCTTACATATTTTTTAAAGATTTATTTATTTATTTGAAAGAGTTACACAGGGGGAGAGAGAGAGAAAGAGAGAGAGAGAGAGAGAGAGAGAGAGAGAGAGGTCTTGCATTGGATGGTTCACTCCCTAATCAGCCACAACGGCCAGAGCTGCGCCGATCTGGAGCCAGGAGCCAGGAGCTTTCTCCGGGTCTCCCACGTGGGTGCAGGAGCCCAAGGAGTTGGGTCATCTTCTACTGCTTTCCCAGGCCACAGCAGAGAGCTGGATCGGAAGTGGAGCAGCTGGGTCTCAAATAGGCACCCATATGGGATGCTGGCGCTTCAGGCCAGGACATTAATAAGCTTCACCACAGCACTGGCCCCTACTTAGATATTTTTAAAAAATATTTATTGATTTATTTGAAAGTCAGAGTTACACAGAGAGAGGAGAGGCAGAGAGGGAGAGAAACAGAGGTCTTCCATCAGATGGTTCACTCCCCAATTGGCCTCAACTGCCTGAGCTGCGGCAATCCGAAGCCAGGAGCCAGGAGATTCCTCCAAGTCTCCCATGGGGGATGCAGCGGTCCAAGGACTTGGGCCATCTTCTATTGGTTTTCCAGGCCATAGCAGAGAGCTGGATGGGAAGTGGAACAGCTGGGTCTCAAACCGGTACCCATATGGGATGCTGGAGCTTCATGCCAGGGCGTTAACCTGCTGAGCCACAGCACCAGCCCTTGCTTATATATTTTGTATAGAGATGTTATCACAATAGATGTTTAAAACAAAGAGGAAACCATTGTACCCTACATGCAGACATAAAAAAGGAAAGAATCGCTTTTATTCCTCCCCAAATATAAAGCTCCTGATGCTTATCCCTCTTGCCTGAGAAAACTTCTTGGACTGAGTGCCTTGGATATGCCTCCTCCTGACCATGGATTCACTAGGTAGGTTCTATGGTAGAGAGCTGCCAAGATGGCCCCCAATGATCTACATCCCCTAATTTTCATATCTAGGTAATAATTCCTTCCATTGAGTAAAGGCTAGTCATATAAAGTCACTTCTAAATAATTGTATACAGCAGAAGTGGTAGAATGTAACTTCTGAGATCAATTTATGAAAATATTGTTATGCTTGTCCTGATTTTGTTTGAGTCACTTATCTTAGGATCAAACTCCATTGGCTGAGTCAGCACTGTGGAGAGTTCCCTATGGTAAGTGACTAAGGCTGGCAAATTAAGAATGGGGGAATTTATAAACGTATGCTCTCAATACAGCCCTTTGAATGAACCACAATCCCTGCTGAAATCATGAGTACTACCTCTTGAAAAGGCTTGAGCCACAGGCATCCAGTGATGCTCTGCCCTGATTTCTAAACCACATCCACTGTGAAATAATAAATGTCTGTTGGTTTATGCCACTACATTTTGAAGTATTTTTTTTTAATGTTTACATAAGAGGTCAAGACACTGATAAGGAGAGACAGACAGACAGACACACCAACCCACCCACACACACACACAGAGTGGGAGAGAGAGAGAGAGAGATCACATTTGTGTTGATTTACTCCTAAAAAGCCACAACAGTTTGGCCAGGACTTGGACTGACCTAAGCCAAGATCCTGGGACACAGTCCAGGTCCCCAACGTGAGTGGCTTGCACCCAATTATTTCTGTCATTACTGATACCTCCTGGCGTCTGCATTAATATGCAGGTGAAGTCTGGATATGGATATGGTACCCAGGTACTTTTCTGTGGGACAGAGTATCTTAGTTATTAAGCTAATGTCTGCACCTGCAGTAATTTTGAAACGTAGAAAGAGCAAATGAATAAATGACACATTGCTTCCAAAGATCAAACCCAGGCTACTATTTGCAAAGCATGATCTAAAGAAGAGGATGTAAATGTGAAACCCTATGTTAAAATCATATAAAGAACAAAATGATTCCTCAGATCACGTGGATGGATAAAAATCCTCTTACACAGTTTAAGGATGGACTTCGTATATCTTTCAATCCAACCATAGAGCTCCTAAGATGCTTAAGGATGCTGTCTCTCTGTTTCAAAAGAGATAGAATACAGATATTTGTGGTTGTAGGATTGTATAAGGCAATAAACACATGTAAGATTTGCAGAATATCTGCCAAGATATTAAAGGAATAATTTCAGCCAAAATACTACCAGCTTGTCCTGAGTGTCATAGGCAATGCTGAAATGGAAAGAACCTGCTGCATGTCCTAAATTCTTGCAGCAGGTAAAACAACTATTTGCTGGCACAATGTGCGCTATATGTTAAACTTTAAATGAAGAAACAAGAACTAAGAAAGAAAGTTAAACTAAGAGTCATTTCCTGCTTCCATGCATCATTTTCACTTACTTTTTGTTTTGTTTTATTTAAAGATTTATTTATTTATTTGAAAGACAGAGAGAGAGAGAGAGACAGAGAGACAGAGAGAGAATCTTTCATCCACTTGTTCAGGCCACTTGTGGCTGCAATGGCAGGGGCTGGGGGGCCAGGCCAGGCTGAAGCTTGTAGCCAGAAACTTCTTCTAGGTCTAGTACTTGGGCCATTTTCTGCTGCTTTCCCAGGTGCATTAGCAGGGGGCTGATTCAGAAACAGGGCAACTGGGACTCAAATCGGCACCCACATGGGTTGCTGGTGCTGCAGATGTAGGCTTAAACTTCTAAGCCACATCGCTGGCCCGTAATTTCCTTTATTTTTTAATGTCCATTTTTGTTCATTTTAATCTAGCTGAAAATGCAGAATGACAGAAAAAGGAAAAAAAGAGAGGGGGGGTGGCTTCCATCTTTTGGTTCACTCCCCAAAATGGCCACTAGAGATAGGACTGAGCCAGGCTGAATCCAGGAGCCAGAAACTCTATCAGGGTCTCCCATTTGGGTGGCTGGATCTTAAGTACTTGTACTATCATCCACAGCTTTCCAGTGACTGAGGAAACCCATTTGTACACCTAGTGAACTCATGTTGATCAACCTATGACCCTAGACTCTATTAGGCACTATAGTTACAAGGAATTTCAGAAATTAATGGAAAGATTAACTCCATAGATGATATAATAGATAAAATTAACCGGAGAACTGGAAAAATGTGTAGAATAGTCATTTTCAAGGGATTTAGAACTACTAAAAATGTGGTTTCAAACAGATACCAGAATCAATGATTTTTAAAACTGTGTTTATAAACATTTTAATGTAACTTTATGGAAAAAATTGTGATAAAGTATAACTTCAAACAGTGGAAAGTTGAAAGATACTCTATCTGATCCAATTAAAATTTCAATTTTATAGAATAGTTAAATATATAGAATGGAAGAGAAACAAAGTAGAGAATTATTAACTATATCCCAGCTTATGTGAACAGAGCTACAATAACCATGATGAGGCAGGTATGTATTAGATACCATGATCTCATGTGCTTTTTTTTAATTATTTATCTGAAAAGAGTTCCAGAAAGAGAGAAAAAGGGTATAGACAGACAGGGATCTTTCATGCACTGGTTCATTCCTCAACTAGTTACAATGTTCATGGCTGTGTCAGGCTTAAGCTACTTTAATCTCTTCCAGCTGTGGTAACATAATAGATAACCTAGACATATATTTTAATATTTTTCTTTATCCTTTTCTGCTCAATTTTAACATCTAATTTCTGAACTAGGAAAGCAACATTTTTTATTAACTTTAATTGCAATCTAAAGTTTTATCTATATAAAATTCATATATAATTATATTTTCCAACTGTTTTTATTTATTTGAAAGGAAGAAAGAAAGTGAAACACATACACACACAAACATGTACATACGTATACATACATATACACTCACAGAGAGAGAGAGAGAAAGAGAGAAGATGGAGACAGAGGCAGTCCCTATCTGTTGGTTCACTTCCCCAATGTCTAAGTTGTCAGGAAGACAAAAGCTAGAAACCAGCAACACAACCTAGCTTCTAATTCAATGCTAAAAGCCCAACTATTTCAGACATAATTTACTGCCTTCCACAGGCTGCATTCACAGAAGGCTGAAATTGGGAGCTGGATCCGGGAACCAATCTTAGGTGTTCTGATGTAGAAGCAACATTTTAACTGCTAGGTAAATACCCTCCTCGAATATTTTATTTGATTATTTCAAAAGTGTATTCATTTTATCTTTATTTGTCATGAAGATGTGTAAATATATATACTATAGAATTTTATTTACATATTTTATATATGTATGTTTACATATATATGGGATATTTGGATTGCATTATATATAAACATATATATATATATATGATTTTATATATATATATATATAAAATATGGATGACAGTGATCCAAGTAATTAAGCCATTACCACTGCCTCCCCAAATCTGCATTAACAGGAAGCTGGAGCCAGGAATTGAACCAATGTACTCCAGTGTGGTAGACAGAGATCTTAACTTCAAGGCTAAATGCCTCTTCCCTCTTAAAAATCTTGCTTCTTGTTTATTTATTTGAGGAGCAGAGAACAAGACAGAAATGAGATAATGAGTTCTACTACTTACTCTTCTACTAATTTAATGTTCTCTGTTGGTTTCCCCGACTTATAAAAAAAATACCAGACTGCTTGGCATAATATAAAAGATGTAAATTATGCAACGTTGGCCAGCGCCGCGGCTCAATAGGCTAATCCTCCACCTAGCGGCACCGGAACACCGGGTTCTAGTCCCGGTTGGGGCGCCAGATTCTGTCCTGGTTGCCCCTCTTCCAGGCCAGCTCTCTGCTGTGGCCCGGGAAGGCAGTGGAGGATGGCCCAAGTGTTTGGGCCCTGCACCCACATGGGAGACCAGGAGAAGCACCTGGCTCCTGCCTTCGGATCAGCGCAGTGCGCCGGCCACAGCGCACCAGCCGTGGCGGCCATTGGAAGGTGAACCAACGGCAAAAAAGGAAGACCTTTCTCTCTGTCTCTCTCTTTCACTATCCACTCTGCCTGTGCAAAACAAAAAAAAAAAAAAAAAAAAAAAAAAAAGCAACGTTCATTTAACATTACATTGATATTTCTCTCAATCCATCTATAACAGTAGACCAAGTGGGGTGCTTCTTTTAACCACAGTGAGCTCCTATTTTTGTTTCACATTTAGGCAGTACTCATCTCCCTACTCGTTCTCTGAGGCATTTCAGCACTTGATTAGCCTTCCCTAATCATTCATTCACTATTTCTGATGTTCCTCTTCTACACAGTGATGCCTGATATTATAACAATTGTCCTACTGCATTTTTTAGAGTTGGTATTTTCAGTTTTTATCTTATTGCTGGTGGTTGGCACAATTCCCTGAAATTGATAGGTGCTGAATATATATTTTGAATAAACAGATGAAGAGAAGAATTTTAGATAGTTGACAACAAACCTATAATTTATCGAATGTTACCTAGGTTATACCCATTCATCTTCTTGGTTGCTGTGTTACATATTAAATATGCATATAAAGAGTAAACAAGTAATAGTGTTTAAAAGCTATAATTACTGATAATACTTATCTTGTGTTGATTTTGAATTCTTTTTTTCAGTTTTATACTTTAAATGGTCTTAGTCAGATTAATAAAATATGGTTTTGTGATTTTAAATGCTTAACATAGTGTCAATCATGTACCACACATTTGGAAAGAATAAGTTACTTCCTCGCAGTCACACAGTTCCTTTATTTCAATTGAAATATTTTCCTAGTATTGAAGTTACTGACTAATTAAAAATTGGAGAATGCAATGAATGAATTTTGCTTATAAGGAAAATTGGGAGAACATTTCATAAGTAGTTAGAGTTCTAAGTTAACCAATATTAATAGAATATCAGCTAATTTGCTGATAAAATGTAAGATTTAAATATTCGAGCCGGCGCCGTGGCTCAATAGGCTAATCCTCCACCATGCGGAGCCGGCACACCGGGTTCTAGTCCCGGTCGGGGCGCCGGATTCTGTCCCGGTTGCCCCTCTTCCAGGCCAGCTCTCTGCTATGGCCAGGGAGTGCAGTGGAGGATGGCCCAGGTGCTTGGGCCCTGCACCCCATGGGAGACCAGGAAAAGCACCTGGCTCCTGGCTCCTGCCATCGGATCAGCGCGGTGCGCCAGCTGCAGCGGCGGCCATTGGAGGGTGAACCAACGGCAAAGGAAGACCTTTCTCTCTGTCTCTCTCTCACTGTCCACTCTGCCTGTCAAAAAAAAAAAAAAAAAAGATTTAAATATTCACCAAAAACTATGCTTTTTGGACATGTGGCACACATCTTGCCATTCTACATTGGTTGGTGGATTTAAGGTATTTTGTAGGCTACATCATCAATGAGATAGGAGGACTCTGTGTTCCAAAGAGATATATGCTTCTATTTACATACTTAGTTAAATACATGCAGTACAGTAAATATATATGCACACACACTATTACACACACACACGCACACACACACTAGCACACAAATATGTGTGTGAACACCTAAAATATTCTCAGTCATCCAGAGATCCAAATCATTGTATTTTAGCTGAAGTAACTAACTTTGATTGAATTCAGATTGTTTTTCCTTCAAAACCCAGTCTCCTAGATTGTGCCAATTTTTAGATTTTAGAAGATAAAAACCTCGAGGTATATTTATCCTGATGCTGTACAATATTTATCTGTATGGTCATCTTTATGCAAATTCACCATAAAGTTAAAATCTTAATTCATATTTAAACGGAAAAATGTGAATGGCTTCCAACCAAAGAAATCTTTAAAAGCAATTATAGAAAATAAGTATATCATTTAATAAGGATTATTTAAAAATTCTTAGAATAGTTCTAAATTTACAACATTAAAATGGGGAATTGTACAGAGTTCCTAGATATCCATTGTTTTCCTAACTCCCCTTGTCCTTCGCATCCTTCCTAACCTGTAGTAAACAACATTCTGTGTTCACATTGTTATAATTTTCTTTTAGCACACACATATGAAGAAGAATATGAGTTGCTGGTCTTTCTGGGTCTGACTTCTTTCACTTAACATGATGTCCTCCAGTTCCATTCATTTTACGGCAAATGACATGATTACATTCTTTGTACGGCTGAATAGTTTTCCATTGTATATATATACCATATTTTCTTCAATTCATTAATGATGGAGATAATGATTGATTCCATATCTTGGCTATTGTGAACAGCAGTACAATAAACTTGATGTAGCAGTTATCTCTTAGTTACCATGTCTTTTTCATATATACCAAGAATTTAATTGTGTGTTTTAAGAGAGCACTATTTCTACATTTTGCAACAAAATGGAGGAATCTTGAAAACACCATGCTGAGTGACATAAGCCAGTCCCAAAGGGACAAATATCATATGTTCTCCCTGATTGGTGACAACTAACTGAGCACCAAAAAGGAAAACTGTTGAAGTGAAATGGATACTATGAGAAACAGTGACTTGATCGGCCCGTGTCCTGACTGTTGATGTACAACTTAATACTTTATCCCTTTTAGTATTTTTTTTGTTCTAGTTAATACTATTGGTTGAACTCTGTAATTAACACACAATTATTCTTAGGTGTTTAAATTTAACTGAAAAGTGATCGCTGTTAAATATAAGAGTGGGAACAAGAAAGGGAGGAGATGTACAATTTGGGACATGCTCAATCGGACTTGCCCCAAAATGGTAGAGTTAGAAACGTGCCTGGGGATTCCAATACAGTGCCATCAAGGTGGCATGTACCAGTGCCATCTCACTAGTCCAAGTGATCAGTTTCAGTTCACAATTGATCACACTGATAGGTCTAAGAGTCAAAGGGATCACACAAACAAGACTAGTGCCTGCTAATACTAACTGATAGAATCAAAAAGGAAGAGAACAATCCATCATGGGAAGCAGGATACACAGCAGGCTCATAGAATGGCAGATGTCCTAAATAGCACTCTGGCCTCAGAATAAGCCCTTAAGACATTCGATCTGGCTGAAGAGCCCATGAGAGTATTTTAGGCATGGAAAGCCAAGACACTCTGGAAAAAAAAAAAAAAAACCTAAAGAAAGATCTCTGTGAGTGAGATCCCAGTGGAAAGAACGGGGCCATCAAAGAAGGAGAAGGAGGTACCTTTCTCTGAAGGGAGGAGAGAACTTCCACTTTGACTATGACCCTGTCCATATGAGATCAAAGTTGGCAAACTCAAAAGGCTTCCATAGCCTTGGCAACTCATGACTAAAGCCTAGGGAAATTACTGACGCCATACACAAGAGTGTCAATTTGTTAAGTCAATGTAGGATATCTGTCCTTAATGTGTGTTGTCCAATGTGAATTAATGCTATAACTAATGCTCAAACAGTATTTTATGCTTTATGTTTCTGTGTGGGTGAAAACTATTGAAATATTTACATAATGTATACTAAATTGAGCTCCTGTATATAAAGAGAATTTAAAATGAATCTTGATGTAAATGGAATGGGAGAGGGAGCAGAAGATCTGAGGGTTGCTGTTGGGAGGGAAGTTATGGTGGGGAAAAAGCCATTGTAATCCATAAGCTGTACTTTGGAAATTTATATTTATTAAAAAACATTGAAAAAAAACAAAATATCTTACGGACATTTTGATAATCGTAATTTTTCCAACTCATGAACCTGGAGGATAGTTCCAAATTTTGTGTCATCTTCTATTACTTTCTTTAATGTTTTGTGATTTTCATGGTGCAGATCTTTCAACTCCTTTGTTAAAAGTATTCCAAAATATTTAATTTTTTCCATAAATATTTGAATGGGATCGATGTTAGAAGTTCTTTCTCAGCCATGATATTGTCTATGTATACAATACAAAAGACTATTGATTTTTGTGTGTTAATTTTATATCCTGCCACTTTATCAAATTCATTCTTGAGTTCCAGTAGTCTCTTAGTGGATTCTTTTGATTCCCCTATATATAGAATCATGTCATCTGCAAATAGTGATAATTTGACTTCCTCTTTTATAATTTGTAACCTTTTGGCTTCTTTTTCTTGCCTAATGTCTCTGGCTAAAATTTCTAGGATTATATCGAATAGCAAATGTGAGAGAAGGGGTCCTTGTCTGGTTCCAGATCTCAGTGGGAATGCTTCTAACTTTTCCGCATTCAATAAGATGCTGGCTGTGGGTTTGTCTAAAACTGCCAAACTTGTGTTGAGGAGTGTTCCTTCTATACCAAATTTACTTAATGTTTTCATCCCGAAATGATGTTGTATTTTATCAAATGCTTTCTCTGCATCTATTGAGATAACCATATGGTTTTTGTTCTTAATCTAATATAAGGCATCACATTTATTGATCTGCAAATGTTGAACCACCCCTGCATGACAGGAATGAATCTTATTTGGCTCATTCTAATTCATCTTTTTTAATGTGTCATTGAATTCAATTAGTTAACATTTTGTTGATAATTTTTGCATCTATGGTCATCAGAAATAGTGTTCTATAGTTCTCTTTCTCTATTGTATCTATTTCTGGCTTAGGAATTAGGGTGATGCAGACTTCATAGAAGGAGTTTGGGAGAATTCCCTCCCTTTCAATTGTTTTAATAGCTTGTAAAGAATTGGAGTTAGTTCTTCTTTAAATGTCTGGTAGAATTCAGCAATGAAGTTTTCCAGTCCTGGGCTTTTCCTTGTTGGGTGAGTATTTATTACTGATTCAACCTCCATCATGGTTATTGATCTGCTTAGGTTTTCTATGTCTTCTTGACTGAATTTTAGTAGATGGGGTGTGTCCAGGAATCTATCTATTTCTTCTAGATTTTACAATTTTTTGGCATATAGCTCTTTGAGTAATTCCAGATGGTTCTTTTATTTCTGCGCCATTTGAGCTTATATTACCTTTTTGTTTTTCTTTTTTCTTTTTTTTTTTTTTTTTTGACAGGCAGAGTTAGACAGTGAGTGAGAGAGAGAGACAGAGAGAAAGGTCCTTCTTCCATTGGTTCACCCCCCAAATGGCTGCTACGGCCTGCATGCTATGCTGATCCGAAGACAGGAGCCTGGTGCTTCTCTTGGTCTCCCATGAGGGTGCAGGGCCCAAGTACTTAGGCCATCCTCCACTGCACTCCCGGGCCACAGCAGAGAGCTGGACTGGAAGAAGAGCAACTGGGACAGAACCCAGTGCCCCAACTGGGACGAGAACCCAGGGTGCCAGCACCGCAGGCTTAGGATTTGCCAAGTGAGCCATGGTGCCAACCACATTACCTTTTTCTAATATGATTTTAGTCATCTGGGTCTCTCCCTCTTGTTTTTTTTTTTTTTTTTTTTTTTTAGAAATTGAGTCAGTGGTGTTATCAATTTTTTAAAAAAACCAGCTCTTCCTTTCATTGATCTTTTGTATTATTTTTTCAATATTATTTCTTCTCTAATTTTAATTATTTCTTTCCTCCTACTAATTTTGGGTTTGGTTTTTTGTTGCTTTGCTTTCCTTAAAAAGAACTTTAAATTTATTTATCAATTTGAGAGGCGGAGTTAGAGACAGGAGAGATAAAGAGGTCTTCCATCTGTTGGATCACTATCCAAATGATCTCTATGGCTGGAGCCAGGCCAGGCTGAAGCCAGTAGCCAGGAGCTTCTTCCAGGTCTTCCATGTCGGTGCAAGGGCCCAAGCACTTTGGTCATCCTCCACTGTTTTCCTAGGCCATTACCAGAGAGTTGGACCAGAACTGGAGCAGCCGGGAATCAAACTGTCACCAGTATGGTAGGTTGGCTCTGCAGTCAAAACTTAACGCACTATGCCACAGCGCTGGCCCCTGGTAATTTTTCTAGGACTCTCAGATGCATTAATAGCTCATTTATTTCATGTCATTCCAATTTTTGATGCAGGTACTAATTTCTAAGACTTCCTTGTTAACACTGCTTTTGTTGTATCCCATAAGTTTTGATGGTACGTGTTGTTGTCTTAGTTCATTTCCTTTATGTTTGCTTGCAGCAATTTCATAATTTTAGATCTCATATTGGAGGGTTAGAGATATAATATTTTCTACATACATATATTATTATTTGCCAGCACCATCTGTTGAAAAGACTCGGCTTCCTCCAATGTGTGTTCTTGGAAACTTTGTCAAAAATAAGTTGCCTCTATGTGCTTGGATTCATTTCTGTACTCTTTATTCTTTTGCATTGATCTATGTGTTTGTTTACATGACAGTACCATATTGTTTTAATTACTGTAGCTTTGTAGTGTGCTTTGTAATTTTATAGTTTGATTCATCCAGCTTGATTTTTTCACTAAGGATCAGTTTTTACTGTTTGGTGTCTTTGTGGACTCTCATGAATTTCAATATCTTTTTATAATTCCATAAAGAATGTTATTGTTCTGATAAGTATTGAATTAAATCTGGAGATTGCTTTATGTAGTATGGACATTTTAATATTTATTCTTCCAATATTTGATAATAGAATATGTTCCCTTTTTTATGCATCCTTGATGATTTGTTTCATTAGTGTTTTACAATTTTCATTGTAGAGGTCTTTCAGTTCTTTAGCTAAATTTATTCCTAAATATTTATATTTTTGTAACTAGTACCAGTAACATTTCTTTCTTGATATCTCTTCAGAAAGGTCATTATTGGAGTATAAAGATGCTACTGTTGTTTATTGCTTTTTATACCATGCAACTTGACTGGATTAGAATATAAATTCTCTCAGGTTTTTGATGGAGTGTGTAGATTTTTTCATGTACAAAATCATGTCTTCTGCAGGCATAGATATTTCAATATTCTCCTTTCCAATTGTGATGCCCTTTATTTCTTTCTCTTCACTGAATGTTCCTGCCAACACTTCTAACAGTATCCAAATGAGGGTGGTTAAAGTGGGCATCTTTGTCTTAGATCTGAGGAGAATTACTTCCAGCTCTTTCCTCGTCAGCATGATAATGACTGTGAGTTTGTCATATATAGCCTTTATTATTTTTTGGTATATTCCTTCATCCCTAATTTGTTTTCTGGTTGGTTTGTTCATTTTTCAAATCTTATCAAATGGTTTCTCTGAATCGATTGAGAATATCATAGATTTTTTCTTAATATTTATTTATGAGAGAGAGAGAGAGAGAGAATCTTGTGGCCTGGCCACCTATAGCCATGTGTTAGAAGCGGCAAAGGGCTCTTCCTTCGTTCTGCTCCTCTTGGGTTTTTCTGGCTGCTGTGGGTGCTAGTACCAAGAAATTGAGTGGAACTTCCCGGGATCACAAAGAATAAGTACATCACTCTAGGGTTTCTTCCCAGAATTTTCATGGTTGCAGGAATGATGGTGTCTGCTCTCTGCCCTGGAAAGTGCCCTGTGTCTGGCTCCAGTGGCTTCTGGGAGCAGTGGGACTATTTATTGACCCTTAAGTCAGAACTAATTTTAGCAGCAGCTCTACCACAGTAACTCAGAGTCTAACTCTGTCCTGCCCAGGAGAGGCTATATGGTTTGCTGTCAACTTTCTAGATTGTATTTGAAGTCAGAGAGGATTATGGGATGCTGTTGTAGTCAGGGTTGCTGGTCTGTGTTGGTGGCAGGGGATGAGGCACTTTCTTCTTAGTTTTTCCCAGGGAGATGATGTCTCCCCAGCCAGGGACCTGACATACCGGCTGTGGTGCCTGTGATGGGCTCTGCTCCTCTCTGTGTGCTGACGCTCAGACTCTCTGTGCTATTTGTCATTCCTGTCATTTCTTTACTGAAATTTTCCCTCAATCAGTCCCCTGGAAACATGCTCCTTTTTGTTGTTGTGGAATTTTTCTGTGGCTGAGGTTATTGACGCTTCTCTCTTTTCAACCCTGTTAGTCTCTTGAACAAACTCTTATTGTCTGTTTTCTCAAGAGATTCACATAGGATTCTTACTTATTACTAAACATCAACTTCCAGGATTCTACATTATCTGCCAGTAAAGAGTATTTTTAAGAAACCCAGATATTTATTAAATTAAGCACAAAAGCAATATATAAAGCAACTTGGGCATATTTCTTATTATTTACATCACTAAGTGACATTAGCATAAAGATTTCAAATAAATTTCTTTTACAGCCTAGTGGATACATATAATTAACTAAAGGCCATGGACCCATCGTAATTCCCCTTGAAGGAGCAACATGGCCAAGGGTTATCATCCACCCCAACCATTTTAGAATGGAATTCCTGTTCTCCTGTGACGCTTAGCTATTTTCACTTTCCCAGCACTTGAATGCAAGTATATAATAAAAACTGGTTGTCATAATATTATTAAAATTTGCATACCATTATTTTATAGATTTCAGATATTTATTCCTATGGAAATAAAATTTTTATGTGGGCTGCCTAAACTTTCACTTGCATTTAGTACATATGTTGATAAATAAAGGAATAGACAAGGCTCAGATGGATGAATTAATGCAAGTTGAACACATACTAGTAACCAGACATTGATAATAAATGACAAATAACAAAACAAATACTTAAAACAATACCAAATATTACCAGTACCATTGAAGTTCGTCTGTGTCACTTCCTTTTTTTTTAACTTTTTCTTTAAATTTTTTTTTTTTGACAGGCAGAGTGGACAGTGAGAAAGAGAAAAACAGAGAGAAAGGTCTTCCTTTTGCCGTTGGTTCACCCTCCAATGGCCGCTGCAGCCGGACCGCTGATCCGAAGCCAGGAGCCAGGTGCTTCTCCTGGTCTCCCATGCGGGTGCAGAGCCCAAGGACTTGGGCCATCTTCCATTGCACTCCTGGGGCACAGCAGAGAGCTCTCCTGGGAGAGGGGCAACCGGGACAGAGTCCGGCGCCCTTACCGGGACTAGAACCCGGTGTGACGGTGCCGCAGGCAGAGGATTAGCCTAGTGAGCCGTGGCGCCGGCCCCTCTGTGTCACTTTCTAGTCACAGCATTTCCCTAAAGATTATTGCCATCTGGACATATGAGAGAGTAGCTTTACATGTTTAATGTACACAAATTGATTTATACAAGTTTCTCTTTGGCTTTTTTCATTCTAATTTTTATGGTAAGATTAACTTATATTGTTGTGCATAGGTATAATTTTTCACTGTCGCTAATATATGAAATCCAGCTGTGTGATTAAATCACAATTTGTCTCATCTGCCACTGAAGAACATTTGAGCTCATGAAATCTTTTGAGTGTCTCTTTGTAGCATTTGTGTTAGGGTTATGTCTCACAACAAAATTTATGGGCCATGCAGTTTACATACATATATGCATTTTTTAAAAATACTGCTAATGTTATTCACCAATAGGATTGGCCATTATATATTCCCACAGCAGTATATGCATGGTGCTTCTCCCTTCACATCATCTCAGCTTGGTACTTTGAGTCTTGTTCTTTTAGTAGGGTTTCCACAATAACTGATAATTTTAGTCCTTACTGACCACCTCAAGATACTTTGTACTGTATAATATCTATTCCATTATTTTGTCTTTTCTATTGAGCTGCTTGTTTTGATTTCAGCTAGATCTAGGCTAGTTCTTTATTGCTCAGGATACAACCTTTTGTCAGATGCAGTTGTTGCAAACATCATCTCTGTTGTCACCTACACCTTCCATTTTCTCTTGGAATTTCAATTTATCACTTTTTAAACATTTCTGGTTAGTGATTTGTAGCCTATGAAATCCTTATCTACTTTATGATTATACAGATTTCCTCCTATGCTTTCTTTTGAAGTGTTACTTTATTTTTATACCTACGCCTGCATTTGTTGTTTATATTAAGAGGTAAGGTAAAAGATTTAAATTTTTTTATCTGAACAGCTATTTGGTTTCTCCTACTTACTTAAAAATTCATTTCATTTCACATTCCAATGCATGGTAACTTTTGTCATAAATCCCATCAATGTATTTTAACTCAATATATATTGAACATCTGAAATGACCAATTTCCTATTGCACATGCATGAGAGGAAAGTTATAAACATAAAGTAATAATAATACCAATGAAGAGGAAGTCATATGGCATAAATTTAATATAATACACACTAATAGTTGCTATAACAGAATCACTACAGAAGTGCTGAACAAACACTGCATTAATTTCTAGCAAATAAACAAATGTCTTTTGGTAGTCACTGACATATGTGAGTGGGGAAAGGCACAGGAATAGTAGCCCATGAAACTAAAATCCATTGTTCCTTGATCAGGGTGCATGTCAGTGAACAGGTGGAAGAATCCTTGGAAATGGAAGATTGAAATCATTGGTAGTAGAGTATCAGCAAGGGGCTAAGACTTCTGAATGTGTCTTTAAAGAATGCATGAGATTTTTATGAATCAAAATAATGAAATTTGGGTTTTAGAGTAATTATAGTGAATGTTATATTTCTAAGAGAGAAAAGGAGAAGTGGGTTTCTGAGCTGAGCAATGTCATGCACTTAAGATAAGAATAAAGGAAGTTCGGAAGTGTGGAAGGGTGGAGATGGGAAGCTGGTAGGGATCTCCCCAGTATGTGACAGAGAAGAATTTCAAACTTGGAAGGCAGTCTCACATTAGAGTGGTAAAATCAGAACCCCTCTCAAGGATTAATTTTGCAAATTGCAATGAGAACACACAGTAGAGGAGTATACATTGAAATCTAAAGAAGAATTAGCATGAAATTATTAGGAGGTCCAGGATTGTACTTGTTATTCACTAAATTTGAGAGCAGTTTGGCAGCAAGTGATAAACAGAAGCTATTGTTTCTAAAGAAAATGTGTAGGTATATACTTGTAGAACAAGAGGATAAGTAAGAGACAGAGTGAGGAGAGGAGAAAGGAAGAGGGACACTACCAAAGGGCAAGATACAAACAATTGAAAGATCAACACTATCCTTGGAGAGCTATGAACTGGCAAGTAGAACTCTTAGAGATGCTTTCTCAGCTACTATTCTGAATACTCCATTGCTATCTGTACAAAAGATAAGTAAAACTTGTGGATGGATCTCAACATGTTGAAAGATCTGCTGTCATCCCCAAATGATGGGAACTTCTCGTGTTGATTCAAAGCAGTGTTGGAGCAGGTGCAATGCTCTCTGCATATTAAAAGATAAAGGCCTTTCTCCAACGTTGTGATGACCTTTGCATTTCCCTTACAGAATGCCACTTCATGGGCTACATTCTTTCTGTCAGTGTTGTAAATGCAAACTTATTTTTAGCATCTAATCTAATGCTCTTTAAAGAGATGAAATTTAGATGCTTGCAATAATATTTTATTCTGCTTATCATTAATTATTACATTGTTCCATCACCACTCTTTGTTCTTGAATCAGAGCTTTTATAATATTGCATGGGTAAATACTAAGGGATGAAAGTTCAACTTATGAGTTTCTTTTAAAAATGTGAGGTTAAATTTTGAAGAAATCTAAAGGGAAAAGTATCCTTTATTCAAGACAACCTTAGTTAAATCTGAATCATCTTTAAAACCATAAATATGTTTCTATAATTCAATTTGTAGGATATCATGTTAATGCATTTGTGTCTATATATACTCGTTTAATGCTAAGTGTTTTGGTTTTCTTTATTTTTTTAATTTTTTATATTTAGTAAATATAAATTTTCAAAGTACAGTTAATGGATTATAATGGCTCCCCTCCCCATAATTTCCCTGCCACTCACACCCCTCCCATCTCCCCTTCACTCTCCCATTCCATTCACATCAAGATTTATTTTCAATTATCTTTATATACAGAAGATCAGTTCAGTATATATTAAGTAAAGATTTCATCAGTTTGCACAGTGTAATTTCAAAATATATGGCAATTTAAAATACTATACTGTGGAAAAACGTAAATTATAAGTGAGTACACATTTTTCCTACTCTGCTCCCTCTCTATTCCCCTCCCTTTCCTTTCTTTTCCTTTCCCTTCATTTCTTTTGTGTCTTTCCTTCCAGGAACATAGTCCAAGAGCACTGTGTGGAGCTAAGTGAGGTCAGTGTCAACATGTGAGTGTATGGGAGCAGTAAAGGGACAGAGGTGAGAGTCAGAGTCCAGACAGTTGGGAAGATGGCCGCCTGGTGTGCAGGCATAGCCAAGCAGGGCATCAGAGCACTGGTGGAGTTCACAAGGCTGCCACCCTGGAGGCAGTCCAGGGAGAGGATCAAAGATTGTGCAGATGGTTGTTCAGCATATGCATTTGGACCCTGAGTGGGGAGAGGAGGTGGTTCATGGCAGGAGAGGCTGTCCTGGTCCGAAGTCTGGGATGGGTAAGAACAGAGACCCAGGGAGGGGACCCTGCAAATTAGAATACACAAGGGATTAGAGTTCAGTAATTTATGTGGTATGACTGCAGGACAGGAACACTGTCTCAGTTTGTGGGAGACTGAGAAGCAGCTGAATGCTGAGGTGGTTGAAGTGACATAAGTAAGGTGAAAATGGGGTCCAGTTGGTGCAGTGTTGGCCTTGTGTGAGGTGGTAGAATGTAACCAAGGTGAGAGTGAAAGAATGGTCTTGCCAGGGTGTCAAAAGCTGGTAGGGTGAGGGGTGCTTTCACACTGGGAGGGGGGTGACAGATCTTCATACCCCACACAGGATGGTAGGCTGGCTTGTGATCTACAATAGATCAGGCTCAGGAGTGGATGGCAAATGGATCTGAGATGCACCTGATTTCCAGTGGTGGAGGATTACAGGAAGATTAAAGGTGTTCATTCACATATTGGGGTAGCCAGGTGCTCATGGTCATACCCTAGCGAAGTAAGGTGGGCTCTCCCCTGGGTCAGCTTCATGTGCAGACTCATAACAATGCCGTGACAAGGTGTCTGCATAGAAGTGTGGCCCAGAGCAGCTGTTGAAAGGTACCAGAGGGCATCTGAGTAGAAAAAATGGTGACAGAAAACATGGTGCACTGGCTTACCAGTAGGTTAACTTGGAGAATACATAAATATAGTACAGATACCTTTTCCATTCTCTGTTGTAGAATGAAATTGCTATTAGAGTCTTCAAGAAAACAAATACTAAACCTGTGGTATTGAATGGGAATTGGGGGAGCCGCAGGGTCTGCGCACCAGTGCAGGAAGGAGAGTGGATGTCACACAGACACCAGCAGGGAGAGCAGGGACGCCCAGGGCTCCGAGTCCACACATCGGCGCTGGAAGGGGAGGTGAGCTCAGTAACCCAAGACATTGGCGGGGAAACGGCGGTCAGAATATAGAGGGGAGCGGGAAAGTTCACCAGACTGACTACAGGAGAGAAGGAAAAAAGGTAGGGGGGGTAGTGGTACAGAAGAGTTTCTCTCTCTCTGCCAACCTTGTAAAGGTGAGCAAGAGACAAAGAGCAGGCCCCACTCTGGATTTACATAACAATAGGGGAAAGCTAAGGAACTGAGTCACTACAATTCAGTAACCTAGGCAACCCAGTGGGAGTCCAGAGGAGAAACAGAGCCTGCACAGACTCTTTGGGTAGAAGCCAGAGATCAGAAGCTAAATACCATCAATTCTGCACAGCTGTGCGGTGCGGTATTACTTACCTCCTGAATAAATAAATAAAATAAAATAAATAAATAAATAAAAAGAGAGAGATTTACCACACATAACCTGAGGGTATCACTTTGCATACCTGTAACCCAGAAGAACCAAGCAGAGCTCTCAGGCCACACCCATCTCAAGCCTCCAGGCTCCTCCAACAGCAGGCAGTCCACTTAAAACAGACACAGTATAAAATAAAAAAATAAAAAAATAAAAGCACAGTGAGGGAAGAAGAATTAACTATGCCAAGCAATAAACACAAAAATCAAGGGAACAAGATCAACGATGACACTATGATGCAACCAAATAAACAAAGCACCCCAAGCCAAGATTATAAAGATGATGAGATAGAAGAAATGCAAGATACGGATTTCAAAAAATTTATGATAAGAACATTTAGAAGTTTTCAAAAACAAATCCTTGAACTACAGAAATCCTTATTGGACAGGATTGAAAATCTCTCTCGTGAAAATGAAATTTTAAGGAAGAATCAAAATGAAATGCAGAAACTAGTAGAACAGGAAAGTGTGATAGTGAAGAGAAATCAAAATGAAATGAAGAGCTCAATAGATCAAATGACAAACACATTAGAGAGCCTTAAAAACAGAATGGGTGAAGCAGAAGAGAGAATATCGAACTTAAAAGACAGAGCACAGGAAAACATACAGTCAAACCAAAGAAAAGAAGAGGAAATTAGAAATCTAAAAAATATTGTTGGGAATCTACAGGATACTATTAAAAAAAAACCAACATTCAAGTTCTAGGAGTTCCTGAAGGCATGGACAGAGAGAAAGGATTAGAAGGCCTTTTTAGTGAGATACTAGAAGAGAACTTTCCAGGTTTGGAGAACGATAGAGACATCCTAGTACAGGAAGCTCATAGAACCCCCAATAAACATGACCAAAAGAGATCCTCACCACGACACGTTGTAATTAAACTTACCACAGTGAAACATGAAGAAAAGATCCTAAAATGTGCAAGAGATAAACGTCAGATTACTCTCAGAGGATCTCCAATCAGACTCACAGCTGACTTCTCATAAGAAACACTACAGGCTAGGAGGGAATGGCGAGACATAGCACAGGTGCTAAGAAAGAAAAATCGCCAGCCCAGAATATTATATCCTGCCAAGCTCTCATTTGTGAATGAAGGTGAAATAAAGACCTTTCATAGCAAACAGAAATTGAAAGACTTTGCGGCCATGGCCGGCGCCGCGGCTCACTAGGCTAATCCTCCACCTAGCGGCGCCGGCACACCGGGTTCTAGTCCCGGTCGGGGCGCCGGATTCTGTCCCGGTTGCCCCTCTTCCAGGCCAGCCCTCTGCTGTGGCCAGGGAGTGCAGTGGAGGATGTCCCAGGTGCTTGGGCCCTGCACCCACATGGGAGACCAGGAAAAGCACCTGGCTCCTGGCTCCTGCCATCGGATCAGCGCAGTGCGCCGGCCGCAGCGCGCCAGCCGCGGCGGCCATTGGAGGGTGAACCAACGGCAAAGGAAGACCTTTCTCTCTGTCTCTCTCTCTCTCACTGTCCACTCTGCCTGTCAAAAAAAAAAAAAAAAAAAAAAAAAGACTTTGTGGCCACTCGTCCGGCCCTGCAAAAGATGCTTAAAGATGTGCTACACTCAGAAACACAGAAACACGGCCATCAATATGAAAGAAGGGAAAGGAAGAAAACCTACCAGTAAAAGACCATGGGAAGCTCAAAGCATATACTAGAAAATATCTCTGGGAAAATGGCAGGGCAAAGTCACTATGTATCAATAGTCACATTAAATATTAATGGACTTAACTCTTCAGTTAAGACACCGATTGGCTGTTTGGCTCAAGGAACAAAACCCAACTATTTTTTGCCTACAAGAAACACATCTCTCTAACAAAGATGCATGCAGACTGAAAGGGAAAGGTTGGAAAAAGATATTCCATGCCAACAAAAACCAAAAAAAAGCAGGTGTAGCCATATTAATATCAGACAAAATAAACTTTAATAAAAAAACTGTTAAGAGAGACAAAGAGAGACACTATATAATTATTAAGGGTTCAATTCAACAGGAAGATGTAACTATTATAAATGTATATGCACCTAATTACAGGGCACCGGTCTATTTAAAAGATATGTTAAGGGACTTAAAGGGAGACGTAGATTCCAATACAATAGTACTGGGGGACTTCAATACTCCACTCTCCGAAATAGACAGATCAACAGGACAGAAGATCAACAAGGAAACAGCAGATTTAATCGACACTATTGCCCAAATGGATCTAACAGATATCTAAAGAACTTTCAGTCCTACATCTAAAGACTTTACATTCTGCTCAGCAGTGCATGGAACCTTCTTAAGGACTTGTATGCCAGCAAACAGGAAAATCTATCTGAAATGGATAGATTCCTGGACACATGCAATCTAACAAAATTGAACCATGAAGACATAGAAAACCTAAATAGACCCATAACTGAAACAGAAATTGAAACAGTAATAAAGGCCCTGCCAACAAAGAAAAGCCCAGGACCTGATGGATTCACTGCTGAATTCTACCAGACATTTAAAGAAGAACTAATCCAATTTCTTCTCAAACAATTCAGAACAATCAAAAAAGAGGGAATCCTCCCAAATTCTTTCTATGAAACCAGCATCACCTTAATTCCTAAGCCAGAGAATGATGCAGCACTGAAAGAAAATTATAGACCAATATCCCTGATGAACATAGACACAAAAATCCTCAATAAAATTCTCTCCAATAGAATGCAACAACACATCAGAAAAATCATCCACCCAGACCAAGTGGGAATTATCACTGGTATGCAGGGATGGTTCAACATTCGCAAATCAATCAATGTGATTCACCACACTAACAGACTGCAGACGAAAAACCATATGTTTATCTCAATAGATGCAGAGAAAGCATTCGATAAAATTGAACACCCTTTCAGGATGAAAACTCTAAGCAAATTGGGTATAGAAGGAACATCCCTCAATATAATCAGTCAATTTATGAAAAAACCCACGGCCAGCATTCTATTGAATGGGGAAAAGTTGGAAGCATTTCCACCGAGATCTGGCACCAGACAGGGATGCCCACTCTCACAACTGCTATTTAACATAGTTCTGGAAGTTTTAGCCAGAGCCATCAGACAAGAAAAGGAAATTAAAGGAATACAAATTGAGAAGGAAGAAGTCAAACTATCCCTTTTTGCAGATGATATGATTCTTTACTTAGAGGATCCAAAGAACTCTACTAAGAGACTATTGGAACTCATAGAGGAATTTGGCAAAGTGGCAAGATATAAAATCAATGCACAAAAATCAACAGCCTTTGTATACACAGACAATGCCATGACTGAGGAAGAACTTCTAAGATCAATTCCATTCACAATAGCTACAAAAACAATCAAATACCTTGGAATAAACTTAACCAAGGACGTTAAGGATCTCTACGATGAAAATTACAAAACCTTAAAGAAAGAAATAGAAGAGGATACCAAGAAATGGAAAAATCTTCCATGCTCATGGATTGGAAGAATCAATATCATCAAAATGTCCATTCTCCCAAAAGCAATTTACACATTTAATGAATACCAATAAAGATACCAAAGACCGTCTTCTCAAATCTGGAAAAAATGATGCTGAAATTCATAAGGAGGCAAAAGAGACCTCGAATAGCTAAAGCAATCTTGTACAACAAAAACAAAGCTGGAGGCATCACAATACCAGATTTCAGGACATACTACAGGGCAGTTGTAATCAAAACAGCATGGTACTGGTACAGAAACAGGTGGATAGACCAATGAAACAGAATAGAAGCACCACAAATCAACCCAGACATCTACAGCCAACTTATGTTTGATCAAGGATCTAAAACCAATTCCTGGAGCAAGGACAGTCTATTCAATAAATGGTGCTGGGAAAACTGGATTTCCATGTGCAGAAGCATGAAGCAAGACCCCTACCTTTCACCTTACACAAAAATCCACTCAACATGGATTAAAGACCTAAATCTATGACCTGACACCATCAAGTTACTAGAGAACATTGGAGAAACCCTTCAAGATATTGGCACAGGCAAAGAGTTTCTGGAAAAGACCCAGGAGGCACAGGCAGTCAAAGCCAAAATTAACATTTGGGATTGCATCAAATTGAGAAGTTTCTGTACTGCAAAAGAAACAGTCAGGAAAGTGAAGAGACAACCGAAAGAATGGGAAAAAATACTTGCAAACCATGCAACAGATAAAGGGTTAATAACCAGAATCTACAAAGAGATCAAGAAACTCCACAAAAACAAAACAAACAACCCACTTAATAGATGAGCCAAGGACCTCAATAGACATTTTTCAAAAGAGGAAATCCAAGTGGCCAACAGGCACATGAAAAAATGTTCAAGATCACTAGCAATCAGGGAAATGCAAATCAAAACCACAATGAGGTTTCACCTCACCCCGGTTAGAATGGCTCACATGCAGAAATCTACCAACAACAGATGCTGGCGAGGATGTGGGGAAAAAGGGACACTAACCCACTGTTGGTGGAAATGCAAACTGGTCAAGCCACTATGGAAGTCAGTCTGCAGATTCCTCAGAAACCTGAAGATAACCCTACCGTTCGACCCAGCCATCCCACTCCTTGGAATTTACCCAAAGGAATTTAAATTGGCAAACAAAAAAGCGGTCTGCACCCTAATGTTTATTGCAGCACAATTCACAATAGCCAAGACCTGGAACCAACCTAAATGCCCATCAACAGTAGACTGGATAAAGAAATTATGGGATATGTACTCTTTAGAATACTACACTGCAGTAAGAAACAATGAAATCCAGTCATTTGCAACAAAATGGAGGAATCTGGAACCCATCATGCTGAGTGAAATAAGCCAGTCCCAAAGGACAAATATCATATGTTCTCCCTGATGGGTGATAACTGGCTGAACACCAAAAAGGAAACCTGTTGAAGTGAAATGGATACTATGAGAAACGGTGACTTGATCAGCATAGCCCTGACTGTTAATGAACAACTTAATACATTATCCCTCTTAGTACTTTTTTTTGTCTGTTCTAGTTAATATGACTGGTTCAATTCTGTAATTAATACTCAGTTATTCTTAAGTGTTGAAATTTAACTGAAATATGATCCCTGTTAAACATAAAAGTGGGAATAAGAGAGGGAAGAGATGTACAATTTGGGACATGCTCAATCGGACTTGCCCCAAATGGTAAAGTTAGAAACAAACCAGGGGATTCCAATTCAATCCCATCAAGGTGGCATGTACCAATGCCATCTCACTAGTCCAAGTGATCAATTTCAGTTCACAATTGATCATACTGATAGGACTACGAGTCAAAGGGATCACATAAACAAGACTAGTAACTGCTAATACTAACCGATAGAATAAATAAAGGGGAGAGTGATCCAACATGGGAAGCGAGATACTCAGCAGACTCATAGAATGGCGGATGTCCTAAACAGCACTCTGGCCTCAGAATCAGCCCTAAAGGCATTCCAATCTGGCTGAAAAGCCCATGAGAGTATTCCAGCATGGAAAGCCAAGACACTCTGGCAAAACAAACAAACAAACAAACAAAAAAACAAAACCCTAAATGAAAGATCTCTGTGAGTGAGATCCCAGTGGAAAGAACAGGTCTTCAAAGAAGGAGGTACCTTTCTCTGAAGGGAGGAGAGAACCTCCATTTTGAATATGACCTTGTCTAAACAAGATAAGAGTCGGAGAACTCAAGGGGCTTCCATAGCCTTGGAAACTCATGACTGGAGCATAGGGAGATTGCTGATGCCATAAACAGGAGTGTCGATTTGTAAAGTCAACAACAAGAGTCACTGTGCACTTACTCCTCATGTAGGATCTCTGTCCTTAATGTGCTGTACATTGAGATTTAATGCTATAACGAGTACTCAAACAGTATATTTCACTTTGTGTTTCTATGGGGGTGCAAACTGTTGAAAGCTTTACTTAATGTATACTAAACTGATCTTCCGTAAAAAAAAAAAAAAAAAAAAAAAAGGAGAAGAAATTATCAATTCCCAACTTGACTCTCACTGGGATGAAACATGACAATAGGTCTGATCTGATTTCATCATCATTTAAAAAATCATCTATTATTTTTCACTTTATGTTTCTGTGTGGGAGCAAACTGTTGAAATCTTTGCTTAATGTATGCTAAACTGATCTTCTGTATATAAAGAGAATTGAAAATGAAGTTTGATGTGAATGGAAGGGGAGAGGGAGTGGGAAAGGGGAGGGTTGTGGGTGGGAGGGACGTTATGGGGGGGGGGGAAGCCATTATAATCCATAAGCTGTACTTTGGAAATTTATATTCATTAAATAAAAGTTTTTTTTAAAAAAAGAATGGTAATTGGAGATACTGATGTGAACATTTTTTAGATTAATATAGACATAAAGAAGTAGCATTAGATGTAGATATAGACATGGTTAAATACCTTCATTTCCCTGAACTGTTTTCTAAAAGATTATGGCATTACTGCTACATCAAAAGCATTGAGCACACCAATAGCCAGATCTTGATCTCTAAATTCCATTCTCCACTACAAGGAATCAGGGTTGGAAAAGTAGCTAATGTCTCTGATAGTTGTGGAAAATGTCAAAAGGAGCTGGACATTTATCAAGGGAGAAGAAAGTAGAATTTCAATAATTTGAAAGTCATGTCATAAGGGAAGGGAAATCAACATAAAGGACCCTTTCATGAATATTAAAAAAAAACCTGAATGTTAAAATGAGTATGGATAGGAATTGGTTATTGGTTGTAAGTATGAACTTTTGAGTAAAATAGAGTTTCAGTATTCTATGCTGATATACATATTTAAATGAATTTGTTGAAACTTTTATGAGCAACTATACATTTACATGGTCTCTCAGCATTCCCCACAAGACACTTGTTAAGTACAAAGGGACAAATAATAATATCACACAGGAAAATTGTAACAGATAGACATTGAATTCAGTGATGCCAGGGGATATCATCAGAAATGGGACGACAGAAGCTTGAGCCAGTGCCACCTGATAGGAAAGAATGGGAGGCACCCTCTTGCCAGATATGTGACCTGAATCTAAATATGGGAAAATATCAGACCAAAATTGAAGTACATTCTCCACAATAACTGGGGTGCAACCTTCAAAAATGTCAAAACCATTAAAGTCAGTGAAAGTCTGAAAACCATTCTATATCATTGGAATATAAATGCAGCTAAATGTAACACTTGATTCTGGACTGGATTCATACTATTAAGGACATTACTGGCAGGCTTTAATGAGATTTTAGTATTTGGTATAAATAATGTATCAATAATATTTTGATATGGGTAGCCTAATTGCAGATAAGTAGGGTAAAATATTAGTTTTAGGAAATACACTATTAAGAATACGGGATGAGAAAGCTTCGTGTCAGAAACTTATACTCAAGTAGTTTAGAAAGAAAAAAATATTTTGAGGCCGGCGCCGCGGCTCACTAGGCTAACCCTCCGCCTAGCGGCGCCGGCACACCGGGTTCTAGTCCCGGTCGGGGCGCCGGATTCTGTCCCGGTTGCCCCTCTTCCAGGCCAGCTCTCTGCTGTGGCCAGGGAGTGCAGTGGAGGATGGCCCAGGTGCTTGGGCCCTGCACCCCATGGGAGACCAGGAAAAGCACCTGGCTCCTGGCTCCTGCCATCGGATCAGCGCGGTGCGCCGGCCGCAGCGCGCCGGCCGCGGCGGCCATTGGAGGGTGAACCAACGGCAAAGGAAGACCTTTCTCTCTGTCTCTCTCTCTCTCTCACTGTCCACTCTGCCTGTCAAAAAAAAAAAAATATTTTGTGTGTTGCATCCAACTTTTTGGTAATTTGGAGGTTATTCTACAAACAAGAAATGAAAATAAACAAACAATAAATAAATACATAAATAAGCAAAGAAGAAATAAGGACAAAAATGTTGTGCTCTTAATGAAGATATTTTAAAGACCCATCTCTTGGGGGGCCAGCACTGTGGGTCCCAGAGGAGTCTCCTGGCTTCAGATCAGCCTAGCTCTGGGCATTGCGGCCATTTGGGGAGTGACAGCAGATGCAAGACCTCTCTCTCTCTCTGCCTCTGCCCCTCTGTAACTCTACCTTTCAAATGAATAAATAATCTTTAAAATAAAATTAAAATAAAAGATGAATCTGTTAATGTGGCGCTATATATATATATATATATATATATATATATATATAGACTTGGACCATCTTCTGCTGCTTTCCCAGATGCATCAGCAGAAAGCTAGATTGGAAATGAGTAGCCGGGACTCAAACTGGCACCCATATGGGATGCCGCACTGTAGGCAGAGGCTTAACCTTTTACACCATAGCACCAGTCGCCACACTTTCCTTAGAGCCCACAGCTGTTACTACTTTTAAGGCTTGATTTCCTGAATAAGACTACATGCAGAGTAGAAAACAATTCTGAGATAGTATCAAAATACAATGGCTGCTAAATCACCTCCCTGAATTCTGTAAGCAGGGAGATGTGATTGCCGTCACTAACATTCAGTGAACCACACAGGATGCTCTCCTGAGGACAGATGGGCCATATTCTTCTGCTTGTCTGAAACTGAAAGTTGGAATGATTCTCATAGCTCTTCTGCTGCTGGCCATGTGGACATCCTCTAAAATTGTTTTGGACTCTGACACCAGGAACAAAGCATTGTGGATTCTGTGGATAAAAATAATATTGACATTTTTGAGTATATCCTTATTTATGAGGATACATGCTGTATTTTGAGGAGAAAGTGCTTCACTAACAGGTAGAATTTAGTCCGCATTTTGAAGATTAAATCCTTTTTCAAATTCTGCAAAGGAGTTTTTTTCCCAGAAAACTATTCCTTTGTGGAAAGTGAATAATAATAATGCATTCCTAAAGTATGTAATGTATAACACAAACCCAAGAAGTTATATATCTATATCTATATCTATATCTATCTATCTATCTATCTATCTATCTATCTATTTATAGTGATAGATCCGAGGACCTATTATATTTTGATAAAATGATTTTATTTTGGACAATTCAGAATTAATTATACTATCTTTATGCTATGACTATACAATTAATTAACTTGAAGATAAGCAGTCATCTTTTTCTTTTCATTCATCTTTTATTCATGTAAAAAACTTAATATTCACTCATTATATACCAGTAAAATCCTGGTACAATGAGACAAAATGTTTCTGCCCTCACAAGCTGTCAGTGAAGAAACAATGAAGCAGACAGAGGCAGGTAAGCCAGACGATGCCATAAGGAGAGGTGGGTGTTCAGAAATGCACTGGCAGTCTAAGGCTCTGTCCCTACCGACCATGGGGAAACATCTGGTCCTGGTTTACAATGGTTCAACTTAGATTGTTCAACTTTAGCATGGTGTGAAAGTGACAGACATTCAGTAGAAATCATACTTTTAATTTTCATCCTTTCCCTGGCTACTGATGTGATCCTCTCTTAACATAGTAACCAACGCTCCCAGAAAGCCCCACAATCACAATGGGGGAACAACTGCACTGTGTCGCCAGTAGTTATTCAATTAGCATGATGCTTCAGTATTTTGATCAGTCATTAAATACCTCCTGGGACTCCTACATCCCATATCAGAGTGCTTGGATTCAAGTCCTACCTCTACTTCTCATTGGAGTATCCTGCTAATGTGGGAAGCAGCAGTGGTAGATCAAATACTTGGGTCTCTGTTACCCATATGGGAGACTGGATGGAGTTCCAGGCAGCTGACTTCAGCCTGGCCCAGCCTTGACTGATGCAGACACCCAGGGAGTGAATCAGTGGGTGGAAGATTCCCTCTCTCTCTCTTTCTCTCTCTCTTTCTTTCTCTCTCTCTCTCCCTCCCTCTCTCTCTGCTTTTCAAATAAGTTGGAAATAAATTTTAAAACTTTTTTATCAAGAAACATTCAAAACTTTATTATAAAATAATCTTTCTGTTAGATGAATATATTTAGTCACAGCATTAGGTAGGCATTCTGAGAATATTTAAGGTAGACTAGGCTGAACTTTAATTTTAAATTGGTTGGATATATTAAATACATTTTTTTGAAATTTATATATGTTGTTGGCAGAGACTCAACTACTTAAGCCATCACCTGTGCTTCACGTGATAAGAACTGGCATAAAATTAGAGTCAGAAGCTGGGGGCTGGACTCCAAAGCACTCCCAAATGTGATGTGGTATACCAATCCAGCGCCTCAACCACTAGGTCAAACACCTATGCCTGAGTCAGCCACTGACTAAGGAGGATGTTTTCAGCTCAGGATGAGTTGATTAGGAAATAACCCCATGGTGAACAGACCAGGACCAGCAATTGAAGTCTTCCAGGAAGAGACACAAGGAAACTTCTTACAGAGTTGCTAATATCTGAAGGCAAAGACCAGTAAAGAGCGGATCTGGCAAGAGGTGACTTTCTGATCAACATCACCAAGCAGGAGGAGCCTCTTACACACTGAAGGTCAGAAGTTCTCTGTTTTCCTGGGTCACCAAAGATGCAAAAAAGGAACAGGAGTTAAATCTGAAACGACAGGCAAGGCCAGCTCACTGCAAATATTTGGTGACATGTCAGCAATGATGGTCATACCACTTTATCCAAGCAAGGACACATCTTGAGAGGAAACCAGAGCAACTGGTGAATGCTGGCATTGTAAGTGTATAGCAAGTCTGTCCTTAGCAAATTACACAGCACTATGTTAAGAAATAAAGCTGCAGGCAGGTATTTGATGTACACTTAAAACGCACTTGGGACATCCGTATCCCATGGCAGAGTGTCTGTGTATGAGTGCCAACTCCCAATTCTAGCTTCTTGCTGTTGAGCACCCAAGGGAAGCAGCGATGATTGCTCTAGTATTCGAGTCCCTGTCACTCATGTTGGAGACCCTGATTGAGTTCTAGGCTTCTGGCTGTACCCTGAGCCAACACTGGCTGTTTTATGCAATTGGCGAATCAGACAGCCTATAGGAGCACCCTCTATTTCTCTGCTTTTCAAATAAATTGTAAAAAAAAGAGGAAAATCTAAGGAGAGTTAAGCCTTATCCTAATGTGAAATACTTTAAGGGTTTTAATTGGAAATTCAATTTTATAATGATTTTGTTTATTTTTGAGCAATAATTATACTGAATAATATGTGTATGGATCTGGGACCTTTTACAAAACTGCAATGAGCTGGAAAACATCAGGAGCAATTTTACACAAGCAAATTCTCCAGCAGCTGACACCCCAACCGGACTTGAGCTTGAACTGGAAGAAAGTATATGGAGAAGCTTTGCTGCTTTTCAGGCCACTAGAGTGTCATTGGGGAAAATATTGCACAGAAAGAGTTAATGCAGATTTCAAACATGCTTAAAAGGGGTGTTTGGATGGTTAAATGCTGAGAAAATGTGGCCTAATCTCACCATATCCGAAATATCCTCAAACCCTAGAAATTGAAACCGTATGAGTGAAATTCTGGAACCCCTTGGTACCTACTTGGATTTCTTATCCTCACTTTCATTTCATTCTGTTCAGCCTGGGGAACACTGAAAATTCACAAGAGGCATATCACAAAGACAGCTCTCCCAAATACCTGCCATATCAACTGCCGACGAATTGGGGGTTTTATTCTTAAAGGAAACAGAGAACTGCAATTTTGTGGTGGCAGCTCTGCAGCTTTCATGCAGTCTGTTTTGTACACACAGGTAAAACTTGGTTTTAACTTCAAGAGGTAAACAGCTTGTGGATCTTTCAGTGCAATTCTAGGGGAAGCCAGAGAACTTGGCATTATTTCTCTACTTACTCTGGGGACAAATTGGTTCTGGTTTTCAAATGCAGTTGGTAGATTGGCTGGATATCTAGCTAGACACAATCTTCACAAAGAAGATTGGCCAATTTACTGGATATGATCAGCAAGCATTTTATTGATAGGCCTGTGTACTATTTCTCATATCAAGAGGTGTCAGAACAAAAATTCCTTCAAAAGCATTATAAAAAGAGAAACAGCTGGTGACTCAGGTCTCTGGTTCCATAATGCAAGTGGAAAACAATTTAGAGAAGGCCCTAGAGATATACATCTGTAAAGAATTCTGCCATTGAAGCTGTAGCAGAGACCTTGGTGTGCACCTAGGAGGAGCAGCTGAAGAATTTCTGGTAAGAGTTTCTGAGAGTTTGACCCAGGGAGCGTTGCCAATGACAGCTGCTGGAAACTGTCATGGCTAAGAGAAAGATCTAGAGGAAGCATCAGGAACACGGAGCACAATGGACATGGTTCTGGAAGACAATGAAGAGGCTGATGAAAACTGCCGCTACTCAAATAAACTTAGATAATCAACCACTGACCAGGCAACTGTGGCAAAATGCTTTACAGAATCTGTTGGGGTGTGAGGCCACAAACCTAGGGTGGAAAAAGAAAATGAAGTTAACTGGTTCATTAAGAATCATGAGACTCAGTAAAAAGGTGGAAGAACAGGAGTTACAAATGAGCACTACCTACAATAACTATTCCCCAGTTCAGGGAGACCTCTTATTTTTGCCATATTCAATATAAATAACTATGTCTGTGAAATCATTGCTAAATGATAAGATAGTCATACCAAGGAGATTACATATGAAGGAAATAAACTATTACTTAAATAGTGTGGTAACAAATTTTTAATTTCCAAGTAAATAACTTTAATATCAAACATATAACTCATTAACTTTGATTTGAAATATATAAATAATAATTTAGTTATTCTTTTTAAAAATATTCATTTATTTATTTATTTGAAAATCAGAGTTATAGAGAGGGAACAGAGAGAGGTCTTCCATCCACTAGTTCACTCCCCACATGGCCTCAATGGCCAGGGCTTGGCCAGATTTTCCAGGAGCCAGGAGAGTATTCCAAGTCTCACGTGTAGGTGAGGGTCCTAAAGACTTGGGCCATCTTCTGCTCCCAGGCCATTATCAGGGAGCAGGATCAGAAGTGGAGCAGCCAGGACTCGAACCAGTGCTCATATGGATCTCAGCATCACAGGTGTGGCTTTACCCACTATGGCAAAATGCTGGAGCCAATACTCAGTTATTCTAATACAATGATGGCTCCTAAACCTTCTCTTTTTTTTCAACTTTTCTTTAATAAACATAAATTTCCAAGGTGCAACTTTTGGATTATAACAGCTTTTCACCCCATAACCTCCCTCCCACCCGCAGCCATCCTATCTCCCACTCACTCTCCGATCCCATTCTTCATCAAGATTAATTTTCAATTATCTTTATATACAGGAGATCAATTTAGTTATAAACTAAGTAAAGATTTCAACAGTTTGCAACCACACAGAAACATAAATGTAAAATACTATTTGAGTACTAGTTATATCGTTAATTCACATAGTACAACAAATTAAGGACAGAGATCCTACATGGGGAGTAGATGCACGGTGACTCCCTTTGTTGATTTAACAAATGACACTCATGTTTATGGCCTCAGTAATCACCCGAGGCTCTTGTCATGAGCTGCCAAGGCTATGGAAGCCTCTTGAGTTCACCGACTCTGATCATATTTAGACAAGGTCATAGTCAGAATGGAAGTTTTCTCCTCCCTTCAGAGAAAGGTACCTCCTTCTTTGATGGCCCGTTCTTTCCACTGGGATCTCACTCACAGACATCTTTCATTGGGATCTCACTCACAGACATCTTACATTGATTTTTTTTTTTTTTTTTTTTTTGCCAGTGTCTTGACTTTCCATGCCTAAAATACTCTCATGGGCTCTTCAGCCAGATCGAATGCCTTAAGGGCTTATTCTGAGGTCAGAGTGCTGTTTAGGACATCTGCCATTCTATGAGTCTGCTGTGTATATCGCTTCCCATGCTGGATTATTCTCTCCTTTTTTAATTCTATCAGTTGTTATTTGCAGTCACTGGTCCTGGTCTTATTTATGTAATCCCTTTGACACTTAATCCTCTTTCAGATCAATTATGAACTTTTATTTATTTATTTATTTATTTTGTACAGGCAGAGTGGAAAGTGAAAGAGAGAGACAGAGAGAAAGGTTTTCCTTTTTCCATTGGTTTACCCCCCAATGGCCACAGCAGCTGGCATGCTGCAGCCAGCGCACTACACTGATCCGAAGCTAGGAGCCAGGTGCTTATCCTGGTCTCCCATGCGGGTGCAGGGCCCAAAGACTTGGTCCATCCTCCACTGCACTCCTGGGCCATAGCAGAGAGCTGGACTGGAAGAGGAGCAACTGGGACAGAATCCGGCGCCCCAACCAGGAATAGAACCTGGGGTGCCGGCGCCACAGGCAGAGGATTAGGCTATTGAGCCATGGCACCGGCCTCAATTATGAACTTAAACTGATCACTTTAACAAATAAGATGGCATTGGTACATGCCACCTTGATGGGACTGAATTGGAATCCCCTAGTACATTTCTAGTTCTACCATTAGGTTTAAGTCTGAGTGAGCATTTGCTGAACCATATATCTCCTCCCTCATTCTCACTAACAGGGATCACTTTTCAGTTAATTTTACACACATAAAAATAATTGTATTTTTTTTCCTTGGCACGCAGAGTTAGACAGTGAGAAAGAGAGACAGAGAGAAAGGACTTTTTTCCGTTTGTTCACCCCCCAAATGGCTGCTATGGCAGGCTCGCTGCTCGGATCCAAAGCCAGGAGCCAGGTGCTTCCTCCTGCTCTCCAACATGGGTGCAGGGGCCCAAGCACTTGGGTCCTCCTCCATTGCCTTCCCGGGCCAGAGAAGAGAGCTGGACTGGGAGAGGAGCAACTAGGACTGGAACCTGGTGCCCATATGATATCCTGGTATTACAGGGGGAGTATTAATCAAGTGAGCCACAACATTGTCCCAAGGATAATTATATGTTAATTAAAGAGTTCACCCAATGGTATTCAGTAGAATAAAAAAATACTAAATGGAATAAAATAGTAAGTTGTTCCTTCAGAGTCAGAACAAGGGCTGATCAAGACATTGTTTCTCATAGTGTCCATTTCACTTCAAGAGGTTTCCCTTTAGATGCTCAGTTAGTTGTCATGGATCAGGGGGATGGAACTGAATAGAAACACCAGAAATCATTCCAAACATCTACAGCCAACTTATATTTGATCAAGGATTTAAAACCAATTCCTGGAGCAAGGACAGTCTATTCAGCAAATGGTGCTGGGAAAACTGGATTTCCACATGCAAAGGATGAAGCAACAGCCCTACCTTACACCTTACACAAAAATCCACTCAACATGGATTAAAGATCTAAATCTTTGACCCAACACCATCAAATTATTAGAGAACATTGGAGAAACTCTGCAAGATGTAAGCACAGGCAAAGACTTCTTGGAAAAGACCCCAGAGGCACAAGCAGTCAAAGCCAAAATTAACAATTGGGGTTATATCAAATTGAGAAGTTCCAGTACTGCAAAAGAAACAGCCAGGAAAGTGAAGAGCTAACCAACAGAATGGGAAAAAAATATTTGAAAATTATGCTACTGATAAAGGATTGCTAACCAGAATCTACAACGAGATCAAGAAATTCCACAATAACAAAACAAACAACCCACTGAAGAGATGGGCCAAGGATCTCAATAGACATTTTCCTATAGAATACTATACAGCAGTCAAAAACAATGAAACCGGTCATTTGCAACAAAATGGAGGAATCTGGAAAACATTATGCTGAGTGAATTAAGCCATTCCCAAAGGGACAAATATCATATGTTCTCCCTGATCGATGACAACTAACCAACCACAAAAAAGGAAACCTGTTGAAGTGAAAGGGACACTATGAAAAACAGTGACTTGATCAGCCCTTGTCCTGACTGTTGATGTACAGTGTAATACTTTATTCCTTTTAGTATTTTTTTATTCTAGTTATTACTATTGGTTGAACTCTGTAATTAACAAACATTTATTCTTAGGTGTTGAAATTTAACTGAAAAGTAATCCCTGTTAAATATAAGAGTGGGAATAAGAGGGAAAAGATGTACAATTTGGGACATGCTCAATCGAACTTGCCCCAAATGGTGGAGTTAGAAATGTGCCAGGGGATTCCAATCCCTTCAAGATTGCATGTGCCATTGTCATCTCACTAGTCCCAGTGATCAATTTCAGTTCACAATTGATCATACTGATAGGTCTAAGAGCCAAAGGGATCACACAAACAAGACTAGTGTCTGCTAATACTAACTGATAGAATAAAAAAGGGAGAGAACGCTCCAACATGGGAAGTGGGATACACAGCAGACTCATAGAATGGCAGATGTCCTAAACAGCACTCTGACCTCAGAATAAGCCCTTAAGGCATTCGATCTGGCTGAAGAGCCCATGAGAGTATTTTAGGCATGGAAAGTCAAGACACTGGCAAAAAAAAAAAAAAAAAAATCAATGTAAGATGTCTGTGAGTGAGATCCCAATGAAAGATGTCTGTGAGTGAGATCCCAGTGGAAAGAACGGGCCATCAAAGAAGGAGGTACCTTTCTGTGAAGGGAGGAGAGAACTTTCACTTTGATTATGGCCTTGTCTAAATAAGGTCAGAGTTTGTGAACTCAAGAGGCTTCCATAGCCTTGGCAGCTCATGACAAGAGCCTCGGGTGATTACTGATGTCATAAACAAGAGTGTCAATAGTAGTTATATCAATGGCCGGTGTCACGGCTCACTAGGCTAATCCTCTGCCTGTGGCGCCAGCACCCCAGGTTCTGGTCCCAGTTGGGGTGCCAGATTCTGTCCCAGTTGCTCCTCTTCCAATCCAGCTCTCTGCTGCGGCCCAGGAAGGCAGCGGAAGATGGCCCAAGTGCTTGGACACCTGCACCCGCATGGGAGACCAGGAGGAAGTCTGCTGGCTTCAGATCGGCGCAGCGCGCCAGCCATAGCAACCATTTGGGGGGTGAACCAACAGAAGGAAGACCTTTCTCTCTCTGTCTCTGTTCACTGTCTAACTCTGCCTGTTAAAGAAAAATAATTATATCAACAATGGGAATCAGTGTGCACTTACTCCTTATGTAGGATCTGTTCTTAATGTATTGTACTATGCAAATTAATGTTAAAACTAGTATTCAAAGAGTATTTTATACTTTGTGTGTCTGTGTGAGGGCAAACTGTTGAAATCTTTACTTTGTATATACTATGTATATAAAGATAATTAAAACTGAATCTTAATGAAGAATGGAATGGGAAAGTCAGTAGGAGATTGGATGGTTTGCAGGTGGGATGGTGGTTATGGGGGGAAAAACTGCTATAATCCAAAAGTTGTACTTTTGAAATACATATTTATTAATTAATAGTTTTCTTAAAAATATACAATTGTGCATTTCCAAAGATGACTAATTTTTAAGGTAATTTTATAAAACATAAAGCAAATACTTTATTTTGAGCTTACAAGAAAATTCATTCACAGAAGTGGATACAGAAGTAAAATATTGAGACTTTTGCTATAAAAAGGAAATAAAATAAATAAATAAAGAGAGATGGGCCAAGGACTTCGATAGACATTTTCAAAAGAGAAAATCCAAATGGCCAACAGACACATGAAAAAAATGTTCAGGGTCACTAGCAATCAGGGAAATGCAAATCAAAACCACAATGAGGTTTCACCTCACCCTGGTTAGAATGGCTTTCATACAGAAATCAACTAATGGCAAATGCTGGCAAGCCTGTGGGGAAAAGGGATACTAATCCATTGTTGGTGGGAATGCAAACTAGTTAAAGCCACTATGGAAGACAGTTTGGAGATTCCTCAGAAACCTGAATATAGTCCTACCACATGACCCAGCCATTCCACTCCTTGGAATTTACCCAAAGGAAATTAAATTGGCAAATAAAAGAGCTGTCGGCACCTCAATGTTTATTGCAGCTCAGTTCACCATAGCTAAGACCTGGAATCAACCTAAATGCCCTTCAACAGTAGACTGAATAAAGAAGTTATGGGACATGTACTCTATAGAATACTATACAGCTGTACAAAAATGAAACCCAGTCATTTGCAACAAAATGGAGGAATCTGGAAAACATCATGCTGAGTTAAATAAGCCAGTCCCAAAGGGAAAAAAAATCATAAACCTTCTCTCGATTCATGATCTTTGACTGCAGTACTCACTATACTTTTTGCTTTTCCATACACTAATTTCTATCATCCTTTATGTAAACTTAGGAAAACTAATTTAATTAAATTCTTGTCCAAAAGACATACTTTGTGACTAAGAAAAAATTTTGAAATGATTTAATTTTAATACTTTATGAAAATATTTACAAAGTGCTGGATTGAGAGACAGTTAAAGAACAAGGTGTGGGAATCTCCTATATGAAAATAGAGAATTATAGAGCTTTTTCTACCCTTGGCTATTCGTGTTTTCTTATATTTATTTGCAAACATATTTTATCAGAACAGTTTTGAAATTGAAGCAGTGAGTTGGATTTGTGAGCATACATTGAACAACTCAGTTATTACTGAGAAAATGTCAACATCAGAAGCAATATAAATAAATAGAAATATATAAAAATGGGTATTTACACTGACATGTCAGGATGTGTCTGTGCCTGAATCCTGGTCTCAAAACTTAGTGTATGTTAAAGGGAAGAAAAATGTAGTTTTCTATTTTGTATTATTTTTACGCTAAGCTACAGCTGTTGATTAAATCATATGTTGAGACTCATGAAAGAAGGAAAATTTCTGTAAATCAATCTCACTTTTATTCTACAATATCAGTTTTTATACCACTTAGTTCATCAAATTACTACATTTGTCACTCAATTGTAGCCCTTTGACAAAAACTGGCAAAAAACACACACATATTTTAATAAGAAATTTTTAACTATGAAAACAAAACAAAACAAAATGATCAAACCACTCAAGAAAATAGGTTAATATTGAGTGAAATAAGTCAGAAACAGAAAGACAAACACCACATGTTCTCTCTTATATGTAGGAGCCAAAACTTAAAAATCAGAAACTACAAAAACAAAAAAAGAATGCCTGTGTGTATCAGTTTTCCTGCAAATCCAATGTTTTGTTTTAAATCTTTGTCAAATTGCCAAGAAAGATATACTAGTATAGTTTTGATGATTTGTGACTATTTTTTAACTTACTGTATATGAGAGAAATAGACTTCTTTTGAAAAAATTATATTTCTGTATTTATTATTATTAAATGAAATGGGGAGATATAGTTCTAAATGATTCTTAATATAGTATGTATTTATGAATTATGAATTTATTGAAGTTCTGATGAATAAAAATGAAAGTCACTGAAACTTGGTGAATGAATGGAATCAGCATTTGAAATTATCTCAGGCACTAGTCATCAAATTATAAAAACTTTCAAGTCACCTGAAAATATCCAATTGTAGATACAAAATTTTAGATTTTGTATAAATTCTAGTTAGTCACTCAATTTGGCAATAAGACATGGCATAAATGTTGTAAATTAAATATACCATTACGGGTTGGCATTCAGCATAGCAGTTATGGTGCCGCTCAAGATGCCTACCTTATATTCCCCGGTGCCTGCATAGAACTGGATCCCACTCTTGGTCCCACATTCCTGCTGAGTAACCCTTAGGAAGGACAATAGATTATGTCTCCAGTATATGTGTCCCTGCCACAAACATAGAAGGCCATGATTGAGTTCCCAGATCCTGGCTTCATCCTGGCCTAGCCCTGGTAATTGTGGGCATTTGTTTGGTACAGCAATGGATGGGCGATACATTTATTCTCACTCTTACTTTCTTTCAAAAAAATAAAAATGTTTTTCGTTATATTAAGCCTCAATTAATGTACATGTAGAATTAGATGTTTAATTTGAAATTTATTTCTTTAAAAGTTATCCTGAACAAAATTTGAGCAATATGAATAGCAATGCATTAATACATTTGAAAGTATTCAAGACGTGTTAGATATTAGAAAAGTAAAACTAATGGGGGAAAAGTTTAAATCATTTTTCCTCAGATCTGGAACAAGACAGGGATATCCAGTTTTGCCATTCTTATATAGTACTGGAGGTTTTAACAAGAGCCATTATGGAAGACACAGAAATAAAGGCAACCGGAATTGGGAAAGAGGAAGTCAAGCTATCCATGTTTGCAGATGACATGATACTATATAAGAAAAAATCTAAAAGTTCCATCAAGCAGATGTTAGAATTGCTAAACTAATCCAGTAAAGTTGCATGGTTACAAAATAAACATACAAATACAGTAGCTTTTTGCATACTAATGATGAACTCACAGAAAGAGAAATCAACAAATAAATCTCATTCACAATAGCCACAAAAACAAATATGTATGAATAAAGTTAATCAAAGAAATCAAAGTTGTCCAAGATTAAAATGATCAAACATTTATGAAAGAAATAATCAACAACACGAAAAATGTAAATATATTTCTTACTCGTGTATCAGAATAATCAGTATCATTAAAATATCTATACTACCCAAAGATTCAAATTCCATCACTATCAAAGTATCAATGACATTCTTTACAGAATTAGAAAAGTCAATCCCAAAATTCATATAGGATCATAAAGCACCCAGAATAGACAAAGGGATACTGAACAAGAAAAATTAAGCTGGAGGCATCACAATATCTGACTTCAAAGCATACTACAAATTTATAGTAATTAAAATAGCATATTATTGGTATAAAAAATAATACATAGATAAACCGAAAAGAATAACAAGCCCAGAAATTAATCAACATACATATAGCTGACTGATTGTTTACAGAAGTGCTCACATCACCCTTTGGAGTAAGGGCACTCTAACAAATGGTACTGGATAAACTGGAGGTGCATAGGTAGAAGAATGAAATTAGATTCCTGCCTCTCACCATATATAAGTCAACTAAAGATGGATCAAAGACTTTAAGTCCTGAGACTATGCCCTGAGACTATGATGTTTAAGAACATGATCTTTCTGGAATAAAACATAAGGGAAACACTTCAAGTCATTGGTGTAGGGGACAAATTCTTGCACAGGCAACAAAAGCAAAACTAAACATATTAAATCATATCAAACTCAGATTTTGCACTACAAAGAAGCAATCGGTAGAATGTAGAGGCATCCAACAGAATGAGAAAAATATTTGTAAATCACTTAACTGACAAAGGATTAATAATCAGAATATAAGCAACAAAAGATCACCTAGTCCAACTGAGAAACGGGCAAAGAAACCCAATAGACAGTTCCCAAAAGAAGAAATACAAATGGCCAACAAATATATGAAAAAAAATACTCAATATCACTAGTCATCAGGGAAATGCAAATCAAAACCACACTGAGATATCAGCTCACTGCTGTCGAATGGCTAAAATCCAAAACAAAGAGAGTAACGACTGCTGGGTTGGAGGGGTGGGCAAAGGAAAAACATACACTGTTGGTGAGAATGTAAATTAGTACAGCCACTGTGGAAACAGTGTGTAAATTAAAAAAAAAAAAAAAAAAAAACGAGAAGTAGACTTGTCATATTATACAGCAATCCCACTATTGGGTATATACCCAAAGCACTTGAACACAATGTATCAAAGAGATACCTGTACCACCATGTTTATAGCAACAGTGCTCACAATGGCTAAAATTTGGAATCAACCAACACATGCATCATCAGATGAATGGATAAAGAAGATGCAGTGTATATATACAATGGAATATTATTCAGCTTTAAAAAAGAATAAAATTCTACCATTTGCAGCAAAATGGAGAACATCATGAAATAAGCTAGACCCAGAAAGACAAATAACACAAGTTCTTCTTTATACATAAGAGCTAACTTAAAAAAAAAAGAGAGAGAGAGATAGGAAAGGAAGAAAAAAGAAAGAAAAGTCTGTATGTTTCATTATTTCTGCAAATATAGTTTTGTAAAACTGTGTTTTATGCCTTTATGAAACTAGTTAAGAATGTTGTACTACTATATTTTAATGACATGTGATTAGTTTCAAATTTACTGTATATAGGTGGAATTTTAATTTTCCCATTCAATTATTGTCTATGAGCTGTTGTCGACATTCCCACTAAACTAGGATCTTTTTTGCTTTTTTGGTTAAACTTATTTGGTGATGTATTAAGCCTTTTTACTGTAATGTAAATTTAAAATAGATTATCTAAAAAGCAAAAACAAAATGCCAGAAAGGGAGATGGAAAGAGGGTAAGAGAGATAAATAGGAAGTGAGGGAGGAAGGGATTATCATTATGTTCTTAGAACTGTATCTACAAATCACAACAAATCTGTTAAAAACTAAGAAAAATTTAAATTTAAATTTTAAAAATTAATAAGGGAAGTGTCATGAGAGGTATATGTGAACTCTGTATTAAAATAAACTGATATAGTCAGAAAATGTAAAATAATTTATTATATTTAAGGTTAAATTTAAAGGGGTAACTGTTTTTACGTATTTGAAGGATTGTCATAAAAGTTGTGGCAACTCATTATCCATTGTTTTCAAAATGTTATGGGGATGGACATTTGAAAGTGACTGGGAAGCAAGGAAAATAAATTAAAAATATATGATGGATTTTAATTCTTGAACATAGATACATATCTTAACACATCATTATGTGCTTTTTAGTGCTTGGCTTATTGCCCTTCACTGAAGGTTCTTCAAAAACTGATGTTGAATCAATAAGTGTATTAACAGACAAGACTGACCAATAATGAAATGCTGAGCCATGCCAGGCAGTAAGATTTCCACTACTGAGGGTACTGAAACCAAGTCAATGACTATCAGATATAGAATGCAATAAGAGCTATGATTGCACTACATGTCTAATTTCAATGTGTGCCTTCTAAAATCAATCTAAAATTCATTTTATGATTGCATTGCATATAATGCTTACAAACACTGTCATTGAGTCGGAGAAGGAAATCTTTTCTCCCATGTACTCCATACAGGAAGATATTTGGGTGAGAGCACATATGTTGATATGAGGTAAAGACAACTCCAAATATGGTACATCACATGAAGATGTGCCATCTGAGGCCTTGTTGCTGTAAATGTGGATTGAAATAGTAGGAGACTCCAGAGGCATGTTGTAAGACTCAATTGAGATTGTATTTTTCAAGTCTCAGGCAGAGTTAAGTTATTGGTGCAGTCTGTATCTTATTAATCACTTTCTGATTTTACATGCATTTTAAATTTTCTTTTGATTTATGCGTTCCTTGACTATACAGTCATTATAAATCCATCCTCAGTATGTTATCATTTCAAAGCACTTAGTCAAGTGCTGTGTGCAAAGCAGATGGTAATTACAAGGATGGATTAATGGATACTGACTACTTGGGTTTTCTAGAACTACTTATAGTAATACACATCAATGTAAAGAAGGACACATCTCTCTGTGTCTCTCTTTAACTCTGCTTTTAAATTGAAAAGTTATTTAAAAAAAAGATACATTGTTCTCCTGTGCCCACCAAGCCTTGCACAGTTTGAAGACCAAGTGAGCTCTTAATAAATATCTGAGCCATTAGAATTCCCTCTTTCCACTCCATCATTTTAAATTAGCCCTTATGTGGAATATATCAAAAACATGATAGGGAAAACCATAGCATTAGAGACAAGGAGAGCTTCCTTAGAGCTGATGCCAGGGTTTAATAACACACTAAATGATAAACCAAGAGGCGATAAAGTGTCAGGTCAAAGTATGCCACATTTACATAGTGGGGAAGGACAGAGAAGTCAAGCCAGAAAGCAAAAAATTTCAAAATAAATTAATTAGTAAGAGAAAATCTTGAGTATTATAGGATCCTCAGAAAGCCAAGATCCCATATTATCTAAACCTTTAGGAGGATATGAAAGTACTTTATGCTATTTTTTGTGACAGGAAGAAAAATAGCAAAGGTATGTAGGAATAGCTATTAGTATGACTAACAGTGAAGAATTCTAGACTCAACCACAACCCTGAACTGGTTAAAAAGATTCAGATATGCATAATTACCAATCAGGTGTTTAAAGATGAAAATTTTCAGGCAGGTGTGTGAGTGGCGATTTGCGAGATTATCCAGCTCTCTTCTCTACAAATAAAACTTGATTCAAAGCAGAGCAACTAAATTTCCTGTATCACTCAAAATCAGCGGTGTGCATTGTTCTAATGGAGATCATGTAAGAAAGAGAAATTGACCAAATGTCTCCACGCGTTATATCATTAACAACTCTATAAGTAAATTTTCCTTTAAAAAAAAAGCTACGAATTTCCAAGTGTACAATTAAATGTGAACTCTTTCTGTTGTATTGATTGAATTGATCTCTAATTTCCTAGATCCTGACAAGTTAGAAATTACAGTTGGATTTCTAAAAAATGCAGCTTGCAGATTTAGTGTTCCCTTGAGCATCATAGTTTCAGAGTTTCTAGCTGTTTCGAAGAGTGCTTTTATTTATTTCATCCACTAGAAATGGTTTCTGAAAAAGGCCTAACACAGCATGGTCAGGACAGTCAATTAGCCCAGCAATTAAAACAAGCCCACCTCCCAAGTCAGAGTACCTGGGTTCCACATCCAGCTCTACTCTGCTAATGCAGACCCTGGGAGGCACCAGTGATGGTTGAAGTGGTTTTGTTCTTACCAAGCGGACCTGAATTGAATTTCTGGCTTCTATTTTGAGCATTTGGGAAGTCAAACAGCTGAGGGAGTCTCTCTCTCTCTCTCTCTCTCTCTCTCACACACACACACACACCCTTCTGCCATAAATACAATAAAAATAGAGAATGGATGGCCCCAATAAGAGAATATACTTAGTACTTGCATTGCAATGTATTTGAAATTTATTTAAAAGAAATAAAACATGCATCAATGAAAGTTGCCTTCAAAGCCTTTAGATTTCACAATAGAGAAGTCGAAATGTTGGGATCTGGTCAAGGATTCAGTTAAACTCAAAACAGCTCCAAATCGAGAGACAGTAGCATTCACTGAAGCCATGCCTCTTGCCTTTGTATCCTGCTGCGGAAAGCATTGCAACTTGGGTGACTATAAAGACAAAATGCTTTTATAAAACTACGTTTTTCTCTCTTCTTTAAGCCAGGCTAAGAAACAGATGATCCAAAACAATATGAAAATGAAAACAAAAAATCTCAGAATATATGGTAATAAAATAACTTTCTTTACCCTTTGGAAAGAAACAGCAGTTAGAAACAGGTTAACTGACAGATTCTCAACTGTAAAGTTTACCTCATTATTTTCTTGCTTCAGTTCAAACACGATGCGTGGAGTGATACTTTAAGGAAAGAGCCACCACATGAGGTCTTAAATGGGCTTAAAAACACTCAAAAATTATGTTTAATTATCACAATTCATTATAGAGAACAAAGCTATTTCATAAAGGATGACTGCGTATTTCTCCTTGAAAGTGCATAATAGAGATTCACAATTCTTACAGTAACTATTTTATATAATCTTGTATTTGAAGCTTGGGTTAATGTAAACATAGGAAATGCACTAACTTAGAACCAGCCTTATGCTATATAACCCAAGAGCCTATGAGAAAACTTCTATTTCGGATTTCTGATAGTGGTCAGACAAAATTATGCAGAAAATAATATTGATTAGAAGTCACACACAGTGACGTAAGTATATGACCAATATGCGCATGGCCCCTCACTAAGTCCTGCGCATTGCACCAAACTCAGTTTCCTAGGTTTTTTGTTTTTTTTGTTTTGTTTTGTTTTTGTTTTTGTTTTTATTTTTCAGTTTCCTAGTTTTAACATTGTGTTATATTTTTTTACAAGAGCCTAACATTGGAGAAAGCTGAATAAACAGAATAGTAACAGCCTCCAACCCCTACCATGCCTTTCTGTTACTTTCTTTGAATCTATAATTATTTCAAATGAAACCTTAAAAATGTGCAGAGAGACTGGACATAATATATACCATGTCTTAGGTCATTCAGGCTGTTTTGACACAAGACCATAGACTAGAAGGTTTATAACTAACAAACATTTATTTTTCCCAGTGGTGGAAACTGGCATGTCTAATACCAAGGAGTCTAAATATTCAGTGTCCCATAAGGCCAACTTCCTGGGTGATACATATCTGTCTTTCCTGCCTTCACATGGCAGAAGTTACCCAGAATCCCTCAGGTTCTATTTTATAAGTGAACTAAACCTGTGCATGAGCACTTTCCCCTATTTCATACCCATCTACTAGAGAGAGAGAGAGAGAGAGAGAGAGAGAGAGAGAGAACTTATATGATAGCTCACTTCTCAAATGCCTCTAGGGACTGGAACTGGATCAGGCTGAAGGCAGGAAGTTGGAATTCAGTCTAGGTCTCCCTAGATGACAGGGTCTCGACTACTTTAGCTATCATCTGCTGCCTCCTAGAGGGTGAATCAGCAGGCAACTGGGAACAGAAGCTGGTATTCGGGAATGAGATGTAGGCATTCCAACCGTGGTTGAGCGAATCTGTGTGTCAAACGCCATCTCCAAGCCTCACATATAAGAGCCATCATCGTGAAAATAGGATTTTTTGAGATTTATTTACTTATTTTTTATTTATTTGAAAGGCAGAGTTGGAGGGGGGGAGAGAGAGAGAGAGAGAGATCTTCCATCCACTGGTTCACTCCCCAAATGGCTAGAAGAGCCTGGGCTGAGTCTCCCACATGGGTAGCAGGGACCCGAGCACTGGGACCGCCTTCTGCTACATTCCTGGTTGCATTAGCAAGGAGTCGTTTCTGAAGCAGAGCAGCTGGGCCTCAAACCGGCACTCATATGAGATGCTGGGGTAATAGACAATGGCTCAACCTGTTACAACACAGCACTGGCCCTGAAAGGTGGATCTTTGTACCTTTAAGTGTCAGGGATTCTGGGACAGAAAACGTTCTGTCTGGAGCACACCTAAACAAGACTTCAATCTCACTTCAAAACTAATACTAACTGGAAAGAAGGAAAAGTTAAATGATGTGAGTGACAACATTTAACATTGATAACTTGTATTCAAGAAATTAATAATAATATTAACTATTTAAAAACATTTCCTACTACTACCCTATAATTTTTAAAAGATTTATTTATTTTATTTGAAAGGCAGAGTTACAAAGATGCAGAGGCAGAGAGATAGAGAGAGAGAGGGAGAGAGAGAGAGAGAGAGATCTTCCATTCACTGGTTTACTCCCCAAATGCTATAACGGCCAGAGCTGTGCCAATCCGAAGCCAGGAGCTTCTTCCAGGTCTCTCACCAGGTGCAGGAGCCCAAGGACCTGGACCATCTTCCACTGCTTTCTCAGGCCATAGCAGAGAGCTAGATCGGAAGTGGAGCAGCGAGACTTGAACTGACTCCCATATGGGATGCTGGCACTGAAGGCAGCGGCTTTACTGACTATGTCACAATGCTGCCCACCCCCCTAAGTTTTTGAATGGAAACATTGGCAATGCGTCTGCTCATTCTGTATTGTATTGGTTGTTAAGTACCTTTTAGAGTGAATCAGGAATCAGGAACTTGAAAACCCTCTTGGATTCCCTGCAGAGACACTGCTGCTCGGACCCCTGCTCTAAGTGTGAGGGTACTGGCTACTCACGCCATCTTCCCTGCCTGAAATGGGTTAGGGCACAATCTAATGACTAAAATTTCAGGTATTAAATCAACTGTTTTACCTAAGGCAGCACTACAATCATTTTGTTTGTAATAGATGGAGTATAGATTCTTTAAGTTGGAATAGGGACATCAATCTGAGTTTCTCCACTCAGCGTGAACATGATCAAGTTGCTTAGTACTTGTAAGTAGGGTTTTTCTTCTGTAATTTCAGATGACAAGAGAATTTACCCTCTATGTTTTTGTAATTTGTAAGGGCTGATGAAAATATTACATATACCATGCATATCTCAAGGATTACAATATAATGTGCGTGTATGTAAGGTCAAAATAAGCACAATAAGCAGAATAAGTAATCAGTCTGTTACAACAGCAGTTTATAAATACAGAACAGAAAGAACTCTTAGCTTATAACAGAAATCCATGTTCAGAACAGAGTGATGATCATGCTAAACTATTTCTATTATTATATCTTTGAATGAAATGCCAAAAATAAACAAAAAGGTATTAGTGCACTTTCCAGAAGTACAAGATATTTAACCAGGATAACTGATATCACTAAAATCTTACAAAAATTAAAACAAATTCTGAATTTCCTTTTGCTCTGTAAAAATTATATATGCACCAAATAAAGAGATTTAGCAAGAATCTAAACCAAGAAATATTTTCTGGTGCCTCATAAAATTAAATAAGCATACACTGCCAAAGAGCTGACTGTTTTAGGAAGACCTCTCAGGGGGAAAGAAATTAAAGATATCTGTGGAGAAATTGCTTTGTTCTTCATCCCTGTTTGATAGGAGGCCACTGCTTACTGTGTTTTTTTTTTTTTTTTTTCTCTTTCTCTTAGCCTTCCTATTGTTACAGTTCCCTATTTTCTTTGGAGAAGATGAAAGTAAAATTTTTCTTTAGGAACTATAATAAAGGACAAGATATTTTTGCTTTGCTGGTGAAATGTATAGGACAAAAACGATAAAAATAAGGAATGTTAAAATGGCCTTAGCAAACTAATTATAGTACTGTTTAGCAGATAATATTTCACATTTACAATCAACTCATCTGCTTATTGATACAGCTATAGATTTTGAATGACCTATGCTATTTTAATGTGAAGAGTGTATATTGTTTCATAAATGTATTTATCACATTTCCTGCAATGCAAGTTTTTAACATTGATTTCTAAATAGAAAAAGTGAGCTTACTGCTTGGCAAGACATCATGCTGTGATAGTGTTTTTTTCTTTGAGTATGAAATGGATATCAGTCTGTCAGGCTATTTAGTGAGCTTATATACCACATTAAAATATCTTTGCCACATTTCTATAGATCTATGCTTTCAAAAGTATTAGAGATTGAACAAGATTTGCTCCTAAACTCATGCAGCTGTTTAAACTCTAAGGCCTTATGTTAAGAGTTCATGGATTAAGAATGAAGACTTGATTTCATTATGGTGCCAGAGAGGTGGTCCTGGGAAGAGATCTTTGGTCACAGAGAGCCTACCCTTAAAGGGTACTTCTTGTGATAGAGTTGGTTATTAAAGCTGAGTTCAGTTTAAATCTCCTTTCTCCTCGATGGCTTGCTACACATTCATTCCTCCACCAAGGCACCACCGTCATCCTCTTCCAAGAGCGAGACTAACAGAAAATCACCTTACTTTGGATTGTGGAGCTCCAAACTGTAAGCCAAACAGACATTTCCTTTCTTTCAGGTGTTTTAGTGGAGTTAATGGGAAGCTTACTTCAAGAGGTAGACTACAAAGAGCTTCCATAGTTTAGGAATGGGCAACACAGATGCATTATCCTCAAGATCTCCCATTGGGATGATTCCCAAAGACTTTCTTTTTCAGCGCCTTCTTTATTAGGCCCTCCGTGAACAGTTCAGAGAAAGTTCCCACTCTAACTCATACCAGGGCTTCCGCTGTGAGCTTAGACACATGATTAATGTGATAGAATCGTTACGGAGGACACCACCCACAACTCTCTCCCTGAACTCCACCTACAAAAGAGATCAGGGTCTCACAGGAAAACAGATATATTAGAGCAAAAATTATTTAAGCATCCAGCAGTGACCACTCACACCGTGACAATTCCCAACCACCATTCTCACCCTGCCCTCCTCCAAGTTGGTGGGAAAGTCCCCAGCTTTTCAGTGTCTCACTGATTCCTAATGTCTTGCTCTCGGTGAGGAAATGTCCTAAGACCCTCTAAACATAAGAATCTTCACTAGCTTGCTAGTTGCACCCTCTTTTTCCTCTTTTGAAATAAACTTCTAAATGAGGAATCTTCACTTAGGGAATTTTCTATGTTTTTCTTTCAGATCCCTTAAGTTCCTAATCTATGTGAATGTGATGGATCATCCCATTCCACTAATAACATTGTTCTTACAGTGTTATCTATTACATTTCTATTGCTGAAACAGACATCTTTATGATCACTGTGGTACTTGTTCTTTATTAAGAAGTGAAGAGTGACCATGCTTTCCTCAAAACTCCTGTTTGTGCTACTTTGGTTGCCTTAAACCCTTTCTAATAGCCTTGTTTCTGAATTTTTGTTCAGAATCTAGATTTGCTAGTCTTTGATATACAACATCTCAGAAAACAATCTAATAATTTCATTTATTTACTTAAAATTATTTAAATGCTACTTGGACTGTGAAGATTAAAAGCCAAACAAATAACATGCCACAGAACTGAGCTCCATCCATCACTCCAGCTGCAGGTCTCAGGCTGCCTTTCTACTCAGCCAGGCTTGGTCATGACTAAGGTGCATTTCATAAGCAAAGACATCCTGCTAGTAAAGTTGCTGTTCACTGCTCATTTCTTTTAACTTTCTGTCTCTGATCTCTACTTAAACCTTGCTAAAACCAGAATCTCACAGATAGGAAGTCTTATCTTATTTTCTCTCTCCATTTTCTCTCTCCCTTCCTCCACATATTCTTTTATTGGACTGTATAGGGAGTGCTGAGCATCACATCATACCTTTACATATATTATTTATTTTAGGTCAATTTTATACCTTATGATTGCAAACATCTAGCACAAATGTAATTTGGCCAACAACCCAAGCATATACATGTCAATGATTTATAAAAACACCTTTAGTTTCTTTCTACCAACAAATTTAAAACAATCTATCCATCAGATATTTATTTAAATCGAGTAAATAGAAAAAGTATTTTGGGGTAATTTAACAGTTATAGTCTATATGAATGCTCTTTTATCTATAAGTTTATTAAAACAGAGCTCGTACAAATTTTTCCAAGTAAACATACAATATGTACACGTATAATATATATATATAACAAATATTACAGAACAGAACATTAAAGCAGCTTCACTATTAACTTCTTAAAATCCGTAACTGCTTATACGAAGTACCATCAATTGATTAGAATTATTTTTATATTACTAATCTGAATTAATCATACTTTTCCTCAGTTGGAACCTATAATCCAATGTGGAGCTATTTAACAGAGTCAGAACTAGGAAAGAGAAGAGAATTACTGGACCTAGTCAGAAAATTGACAGAGTCATCAACTAAAAAATACCATTAAAAGGAGATGCTGCAGTTTTTAAACAGATCTCAAAATTAGACATTAAGACTATTTCCAAATATTTACTAACATATATATATATATATATTTCAGAAACTGTTGCTGAAACAGAGGATCAGATTCTAATTCCATGTCACTGTACCTTTGGTATTAATGTTGAGTTTTTAGCAAACACCATAAGCAATATTCTAAGAATGATGATCAATTTTTCACACACAAATCCTACAAAATTTATTCCTTGCAATTCTGCTGTGACTTCCTCATACTTTCTGCAACCTGCTTCAACCTGTAGGTATCTTGTCCTATCTTTCCCTTTTCAGTCTAGAGTAAGATAGCCATTCTCTTATAGGACAAAAAATGCTTGACAAGCAAAATGCTTTCTTTTTCTAAAAAAATTATTTCATAACTTTGCTCACCAAGAACATGTTTTCACTCTTGCCACCTTTTTCCCCATCTGCTAAGTACCTTGATTTACAATGAAATAATTCTTCAATAATTCCCAAACATTCCACTTTCTTTTCTAGAGATTTTTTTCCATTTATTTGAGAAGTGGAAGCCAGCGCCGCGGCTCACTAGGCTAATCCTCTGCCTTGCGGCGCCGGCACACCGGGTTCTAGTCCTGGTCGGGGCGCCAGATTCTATCCCGGTTGCCCCTCTTCCAGGCCAGCTCTTTGCTGTGGCCCGGGAGTGCAGTGGAGGATGGCCCAAGTGCTTGGGCCTTGCACCCCATGGGAGACCAGGAGAAGTACCTGGCTCCTGCCATCGGATCAACGCGGTGCACCGGCTGATAAAAAGAGACAGAGAGAGAGGTCTTCCATCCGCTGGTTCATTCTGGAAATGGCTGCAACAGCTGGAGCTGAGGCGATCTGAAGTCAGGAGCCAGGCGCTTCTTCTGGGTCTCCTGCATGGGTGCAGGTGCCCAAGGACCTGGGACATCTTCCACTGCTTTACCAGGCCATAAGCAGGGAGCTGGATTGGAAGAGGAGCAGGCAAGACATGAACCTGCGCCCACATGGGATTCTGTTGTCTCAGGCAGACTTAGCCTACCATGCCACACTGCCAGCACCACACAACATTTTCCAATTAAAACAACATCTCAAATTTCAAACTTAGTTACGTTCAAACAGTCTCAAATTATTTTTCATATATTGACAATTTATGAAAACAGATCTGTTAACAAATCCAAAGTTTTCTCTTAGAATTTAAGATGCTGAGTACCTAAATTTACATTTACAAACATTTATATCATTTACCTTTATTCAGTTTATACTTAGACCTAGATGATTTAAGACACTGAGATATTATATCATACCTATATCTGAATCTATAAGGAATTCTACCCCTTTTTATACAACACTCCAGCTGGAAATCAGTGACATAAAACAGAGGCCTATTAAATGGCCATTTCATGTTCAGTCTCTCAGTAGCGAGGCCAAGCAGTGTTGCAGCAAAACACCATCTTGCTTTATTAGATTTAAACCAAATTTTCTAACTTTGCAAAATCCACTCAAAGGGACTATAACAAAGGCTGACTCCCCATTGCTATTTCAGCTGGATGTGTTAAGCCAAGTTACCCAACACGTTTGGGAAGCTGCAAATAAATTTTTTTTCAAGCACTGATCTTCCTAGATTCAAAAGAGAGACATCCCCTTAAACACAATATCCAGCTGCAGCTGAACCAAATTAGCATGAGAGACATTACCCTGGCATTTTCATGCATGAGATTATTATTTATCAATCTCTCTCTTTAGGTTTTAGATTGAATTTGAGCCTAGTTTTTCACCCAACAAACACTTTAGACCAATGATGCCTCATCAGTAGTCAGATACTTGAGACTGTCTCCGAAGCAATCACGTGTTCTGGAAGCTGCAAGACAGGTCCCAGGGGTGACTGTGGGCCAGCGGCTGGTGTGCCACAGACAAGAAGCCCAGTGGAGATGCTTAACTTACATCCAAGAGATTTTTAAATGCCATCACCCTTTGTTGAAAAATAACTAACTAACTTCCTTTCTCCCATGCCCCCTACCTGGCAAAGTGGTGGAGTTCAATGTAAGGAAATGCATAGAAGAACAGAGAGGAGAGAGGATGCAAACTCACAGCCAAAATAAATTTATTCAAAGGAGAATAAATGTGCAAATATAGCTAACTATTGCCATGCACACAGAATGAACATATGGCAGACAGTGCCACACCTTCTTTTATTCCTTCCTTCCTTTCTTTCCTCCTATTATCTCTATCATTTGCTATCCTGCTTAGCATGTTCTGTATAGTACATACATACACACACAAGTTTAAGATTGAAACTGAATCTGAATATATACTTCATGAAGAAAACAAATGATGCAGTTCATAAACATATCTATATAAATAAATAAAGAGTGTCTGAGAAGGAATAAAAGATGGAAACTAAAATGTTTTGTTTTTTTCTAGATATTTCATCAAATGTATCTACTTGTTTACATTAATAATGTTACTATTAGAATGAATGATTGTATCATGGCTAAATGAAATGAATGGCCCAAATGGTGAAAGAAACAGGAAATAGTGACTGGGATTTCTCTGTAACAAGTTGTTATACTTCTCTTAAATACAGTTTGAATATCTGTTATTCATAATGCTAGAGACATGAAGTGTTTAGGAGTTCAGATTTTTTTCAGATGTTGGAATATATATATAATGAGGAATCTTGGAGATGAGATTCAGGTCTAAAAAAATTCACTTGTTTCAAATGCTATTTGTACTTTTGAATCTGAAGGTAATTTTATACAATATCTTAATGGTCTGTTTGAATTGTGACCAATCACATGAGATTAAGTGTGGAATTCTCCACTTGTGACACTTGTGATATCATGCCAGAGGTCAAAATATTATTTGGAACTTGTCAGATTTTTGAATTATGGTTTCTTGGCCTTTTAGTGTTACATTTAGTTACATTGAGGAGAGTCTGGAGAATTAGAGAAAAAAGAAACAAACAAATGCAATGGAAAGAAAACATCTCTACAATGGTAGCTATTAATCCAACAATAGCAATGATAAATGTATATGTGAATGTTGTGACTACACTAAATATTAGAGATTATGGGTGGGTTAAACATGACCCAACTTTTATCTGTGATAAAAGTAAAAGGAAAATGATAATTCTAATCAAAGAATAACTGGAGTCATTCTAATAATGACAAAAACACAGCCTTCAAACAAAATTTATCAGAGATAAAGAGAAGCATTTCATAATGATAATTAGGTCAGTTTTCTAAGAAGACATGATTATGCTGGCATGGATGTGTCTAGCAACAAAGAAAACAATACGTGAAGTAAAAGTCACAGAATTTCAAACTGAAATAGACAAATCCACTGTTGTAATTTGTGGCTTCAATAATATGCTAATATTAATGGAAGAAGAAAATCAGTGTTATCAGTCAGATTGACCTAACTGATAGATTCTAGAATACATATTCTCTGAGGCACTTATGCGGCATCCACAAAGATGGAACACAGTCTGACTCATAAGTCAGACCTTAACTATTTGAAAGAATAGAAATAATGTAAAACATGTTCTTGAACCGTAGTCATATTAAGCTAGAAAACAACAGAAATACAGGATGAAGAGACCTTCAAATAGTTGCAGGTTAAATCACACACTTACAGATAACACATGGCTCAAAGAGGAAGTCTCAGTTTCAAAAAAGACATTAAAATATTTTATTAAGTGAGAACAACAAAAGAATTTATCAAATGCAATAAAGGCATCACTTAGGTGAAATTTTATAGCATTAAGTGCAAGTATTAAAAAGGAATAAGGGCCTTAAATCACTAATCAATTAATGCAATTACCCAAGCTTTTTTCTTAAAACACTAAAGAAATGACATACATTTTAAGTGAAAGCAGGGAGAAGAAGAGAAATCATAAAAATTAAGACAGAAAGAACAGAATTTGCAAAGAAAACAACTATAAAGCATAAACAAAGCCAAAATACAGTTTTTTTAAAAAAGATGAATGCAGTTCATGCACATCTAGTCAGTATTACAAACTAGAATGAAGACACAAATTATAAATATAGAAAGTGATAATGATGTTTAAAACATACAATAAATAAATCATTGACTAGCTGGAGGGAATTGATCCATTCTCCAAGGACAGGAATTACACAAATGTTCCCTAGAAGATAGACATCATCTGAATAGTGCCATCTCTGAGAGAAATTAAAGCAATGGAATTCTACAAAAGAAAGTAGTGGGCCCATTATAGTTCAGGGATGGATTCTGCCAAATATTTAAGGAAGAGATGAAACCAGTTCTCAATAATCCCTTCCAGGAAATAGAAACAAGAAAAACACATTCTACAAAGCCAGGATTATCCTAAAACCAAATATATATATATATATATGTTTATATCTATACATTATAAAAAAGAAAAACTAAAGACCAATAACTTTTATGAAAATCCCTACAAAATTTCTCAAGAAACATTAAAAATAATTCCAACTATGTACAGAAATAATTATACAGTCAAGAATGTGGATTCCATTTATGTGAATCTCATTCAACATTTGAAAATATTCAATGCAGAGTATCATCTAAACATACTTTAGGAAAAAAAATCATATGAGTAACAATTGATGTTGAAAACACATTTGATGAAATCTGACACCTGATCATGAGAAAAACTCAGAAAACCAGGAATGGAGGACAACTCAGGAAACCTAACAAAGAATACCTTCAGATTACGTATGGCTAACATTATACCTACTAATGGGAAACCTGATGATTGCTTACAAGATTAAGAGCAAGGCCAGGGTGTCCTCTCTGACTGCCCCATTATCATTGTCCTGAAACTCCAAGTTGGTGCAGTTAGATCAGAAAAGGAAATCCAACTCTAAAACTGCAGAGGAAGAATTTTAATGATCTTTATTCATAGATGGTATGATTATCTATGCTTAAAGGAGTCACAAAATGAAAAACAGATAAAACATTCCTCAGTCTCACAGAATAAGCGCATGGGATAAAAGACAAACATACTGAATTCAGAGGTCAGTGCTGTGGCATAGTGAGTTAAGCCACTGCCTGCAGCACCAGCATCCTATATGGGTGCCTGTTTGATTTCTAGCTGTTCCACTTCCAATCCAGCTCCCTGCTAATGCACCTGGAAAAGCAGCTGTGGATGGCCCAAATGCTTGGGCCCCTGAAGCCATGTGGGAGGCCTAGAGGAAGCTTATGGATTCTAGTTTTGGTTTGGTCCAGGTCCAGCTGTTGTTTACATTTGGGAAATGAACCAGTGGATGGATGGAAGATCCCTCTCTCTCTCTCTCTCTCCCCCCTCTCCCACTCTCTTTGTAACTCTTTCAAATAAATTAATAAATCTTTAAAGAAATATACTGAATTCAATCATTTTCCTACATACTGGCAAAGGAAAGTTGGAATTTAAAGAATATTTTAATCTACATCAAAAAGCAGCTTCTCAATTAAATGTTTAGGAGTTAATCAGTTGAAAAACTGTAAAGCTCACATGAAAGAAGTATAAGAAAATACAAATAAGGGGAGAGATTAGTATTTGGTATTAATTATATTTATTTAAATTATTGATATTACCAACATTCCTGTTTAATCATTAAGAATTAGTCACTGATAAGTATTAGTAGATGAGTCAATACTATTAAGACATTAGGAACAGGCTCTTAGACAATCAGGCTGCCCACACCCCTTTCTGGAATGTCTGTGTTCAGTTCCTGGCTCCTGTTCCTGACTCCAGATTTTCAACAAAGCAGGACCCAGGAATCAGTGCTGATGGATCAAGTAGTTGGGTTCCTGCCACCCATGTGAAGATCTGGATTGTGCTCCCGGTGATGACTTCAGCCCAGCCTCAGATGTGGGCATTTGAAAAGTGAGCTAGTGAATGGGAGCTGTCTATTTGTCTATCTCTATCTTACCTCCAGTTCTCTGCCTCTCAAAAAGATAATAAGAATTGTGTTAAATATTCTTAAATTAATCCAAATATTTCACAAAATATGTAAAAATTCCATCCAACAAGGTATTTCATAACCATCAGTAAACTATTTAAAATTGCCAAGACTTACATTACTAAGAACAAAAAATGGAAAGATTATACTATCCAACATCAAAATTTATTATGAAGCTACAATGGCAAAGCCTGTGTGGTAATGGTGAATGGACTGACACAGAGATAAATAAAGAAGAATAAAGCACTCATTTACAGACCTGCAGGAATATAACAATTGACCATTGACAAAGGGAGATGACAGTTCAAAGAAGAAAGGATACCCTTTTCAATCAAATGATGGAACAATTGGACAACCCTTTATGATTCACAAAACTATTAAACTCTCAAGACAAAATCTATATGATTTGGAATTTGGCATGCATTTTTATTTTATTTTATTTTAAGATTTATTTATTTTACTTGAAAATCACAGTTGCAGAGGTAGAGGTAGAGGCAGAGAGAGAGAGAGAGAGAGAGAGAGAGAGAGAGGTCTTCCATCCCCTGGTTCACTCCCCAATTGGCCGCAATGACGGGAGTTGTACAAATCCAAAGCCAGGAGCAAGGAGCTTCTTCCAGGTCTCCCATGTGAGTTCAGGGGCCTAAGAACTTGGGCCATCTTCTAATGCTTTCCCAGGCCATAGCAGAGAGCTGGATCAGAAGTGGAACAGCCAGGTCTTGAACCAGCGTCCATATGGGATGCCGGCACTCCAGTAGGTGGCTTTATCTGCTACACCACTGTGCCGGCCATGGCAATGCATTTTTAGATAAAATACCAGTAGTATGATCCATGAAAGAAAAAAAATTGATAAGCTGAACTGAAATGAAACTAAAGACATCTGCTCTGGAAAGTGTTATACAAGATATATCAAAAAGCCACACATGGGAGGGAATGTTTGCAGATGTTTACTGTTAAATATAATGTATAAAAATATAAAGATCTTTTAAATATCAACAATAAGAAAACAAGCAACTCAATTAAAATGGTCAGAATATGTGAATAAACATATCATCAATGAGAATGTACAGATGGCAAATAAGCCTATAAAAAGATGCTCAGTGAAATTGTGCTATATAATAAAGGAATTTCAAATTAGAAGAACAAAAAGACGCTGATAAAAACTCACGAGACTCTTCAGGAATAATCTGACCATATCAGGTACTTGTGAGGATGCAGAGCATCAGTGACTGTCACTCACTGTTGGAGAGAATACAGAACTGCAGTTGTCCTGCGTATCTGTGCGTTCTGCATTCAAGGAATCAATCAGCTATAGATCAGAAATACTTGGAAAAAATGCATCAGTACAGAAGATAGAATGGGTTATTTCTAGATATTATTCCCTAACTAATAAAATAACTATTTACATAACATTTACATTGCAATAAAATTTATAAATAATCTGGAAGTTATTTTAAAATAGATTAGAGTATAAGCATACATTATATTCAAATATTGTACCACTTATATAAAGGACTTGAGTGTCTATGGATTTTCATATTCATGGGAGCTCCTGGGAGCAAAAATGCCCCTGGGAAGCTGAAGGAGCAACTTTAAAAAAAAATGGAGAATTTCTTAAATATTTAAGTATACTGTTTAATCGAGTATATCCAGGTATATCCACAAGTAATTTGAAAACATGCCCATGAGAGTATTTCAGGCATGGAAAGCCAAGACACTCTGGGAAAAAAAAAAAAAAAAAAAAAAAAAAACACTAAATGAAAGATCTCTGCGAGTGAGATCCCTGTGGAAAGAATGGGTCATCAAAGAAGGAGGTACCTTTCTCTGAAGGGAGGAGAGAACTTCCACTTTGACCATGGCCTTGTCTAAATATGATCAGAGTCAGTGAACTCAGGGGGCTTCCATAGCCTTGGCAGCTCATGACAAGAGCCTAGGGTGATTACTGATGCCATAAACAAGAGTGTCAATTTGTTAAGTCAACAACAGGAGTCACTGTGCACTTACTCCTCATGTAGGATCTTTGTCCTTAGTGTGCTGTACATTGAGATTTAATGCTATAACTAGTACCCAAACAGTATTTTTCACTTTATGTTTCTGTGTGGGAGCAAACTGTTGAAATCTTTACTTAATGTATGTTAAACTGATCTTCTGTATATAAAGAGAATTGAAAATGAATCACGATGTGAATGGAAGGGGAGAGGGAATGGGAAAGGGGAGGGTTGCTGGTGGGTTGGACGTTATGGGGGGGAAGCCATTGTAATCCATAAGCTGTACTTTGGAAATTTATATTCATTAAATAAAAGTTAAAAAAAAAGAAAACATGCCCACAAAAATTTCATTTGCATATTTATTGAAGATTTCTTGATAACTTCCAGGAAAAGTGGGAACAACCATGATGTCTTTCAAATGGGAATGCATAAACACATTGACACATCCATCGAAGGGAATATTATTTTTTATTTATTTATTTATTTATTTATTTAACAGGTAGAGTTATAGACAGTGAGAGTGAGAGAAAGAGACAGAGAGAATGGTCTTCCTTCCGTTGGTTCATTCTCCACAATGACCGAAATGGTCTGAGCTGTGCCCATCCAAAGCCAGGAGCCAGGTGCTTCCTCCTGGTCTCCCATGTGGGTGCAGGGCCCAAGCACTTGGGCCATCCTCCACTGCCTTCCTGGGCCACAGCAGAGAGCTGGATTGGAAGAGGGGCAGCCAGTACTAGAACTGGCCCGCATATGGGATGCTGGGGCCACAGGTTGGGATTAACCAAGTGAGCCACGGCGTCGGCCCCGGGAATATTATTTCTTAATAACAGGCTCTCTGATATCGTTTGGATATAGTTTGTTCCCCTTGTATTGGGAGCTTAGCCCTTCATGTGGTGAAGTTGAGAGAGGATTAGAACTAGCTGGTTCTGGAGAAAGCACAGTTATATAAGCCTGAGTTTCTCTCAGCATCTTTTTGACTTCCTGGCTGAGGTGCAATCCCTGGTTTCTATACATACTTCCACCATTGACAGCTGCCATTAATTGATGCAGTTGAAAGGACTTTCATGTGAACTGAACCAATATCAGCACCATGCCCTTGAATCTCCTAAACTGTGAGCAAAATAGACCGGTTTTTTCTTCATAAGTATCCTGCCTCAAGTATTTCATTGTAGCAATGCAGAACTATGACACTATCAATACCAGAAAAAGGCATGGCTGAATTTTAAATGCACATTGCCACGTGAAATAATTCTGTTCAAAAAGACTATATATTGCACCAAACAATTTACAAATCATTCTTGAAAAGGTGAAAGTCTACCAACAGTAAAATGAATAGCAATTGCCCACAATGAGGCTGAAGTGGAACATGGATATATGACGCATGGAGAATTTGTTGGAGTGGTGAAATTATACTGCATGGCACTATAGCTTTGGATCTACAAAACTGCATTTTCTCAAAAAGAAAAAAAATGGAACACAAATAGCGCTTCTTAGTTTATGCACGTTTTTAAGGAAAATAATGATTAGGAGGCCCTGGGATTTGAGGATAAAATAGAGAACAAGGTAATTTTCTATTATAAACACATTTAAACAATTCAGCTATGAAGATGGAGGAGATAGGGACTGATGAAAATACATATGGGGCTGAGTATAGTCTGCATAACTGAAGACAAAGTGAACAGTGCATATGCACTGTGTTACACATATATGCTTACTTTCCATGTGGCTAAAGGTAACAGTTCCATTGCTAGTGTAAATGACTCTGCAACACAACATGTATGTAAATAGATGTCCTCTGCTGGCAGCCAAGTTTCTCACTATTGGAGATAAACAAGGGGAGGAATCTAAAGCATTTGATGTGCACTGGATCCATGCATTAAAATCTGGCTCAATATACATAAACAGTGTATATTGGTTTCCTATGGTTGGTGTAATAAATTATCACAATTCTGATGGTGTAAATCTACAAACATGTATTTTTTTTATAATCTGTGAGGTCCAAAGACCCAAGTCAGTGTAATAAAGTCAAGGTGTTGGCCGGCGCAGTGGCTCACTAGGCTAATCCTCTGCCTGCAGCGCCGGCACCCTGAGTTCTAGTCCCAGTTGGGGCACCAGGTTCTGTCCCAGTTGCTCCTCTTCCAGTCCAGCTCTCTGCTGTGGCCTAGGAAGGCAGTGAAGGATGGCCCAAGTGCTTGGGCCCTGCACCCACATGGGAGACCAGGAGGAAGCACCTGGCTCCTGGCTTCAGATCGCCATGGTGCGCTGGCCACAGCACGCTGGCTGTGGCAGCCATTTTGGGGGTGAGCCAACGGAAGGAAGACCTTTCTCTCTGTCTCTTTCTCACTGTCTAACTCTGCCTGTCAAAAAAAAATAATAATAATTGAAGTCAAGGTGTTACTAGGGCTTATTGTCTGGGTCATGAGGGCATAATTGCCATTCTTGTCTTTATTGCTTTTTTGGTGGCTTCATCATCCAAATTCAAAACTCATCTTTACCTCCGTTATTACATCCCTTTCTTCACTTTCTCCTCTGATTGTAACTCTCACTATATTTGCCTTACAGTAGTGTTGCGATTGTACGGGGATGAGGTGTATAAGGATAATAACCTGATCTTAAGAAATTTAATCACATGTCGAAAGTCCCATTTTTCCATTTAAGGTAACATTAATGGGTTCATGGGGAAGCTCCAGATTTTGGATATATTTGGAGATCCATGACTCAGCCTACATTAGATTGTTGCACATACATGAGGCTGGGGACCTTCAACCTTTAAACTCAGATGTATAATCTTTTCCAGAGGTAGCAGTTCCTTCATCAACAATATTAGCATCTCTATCATATCTGGTACTATTATTTCTGCCTCCCCAAAGGCAGTTGCCATGTGGGATCACTGATGCTACCAGGGCTTACTCTTCTACCTTTTCTTTGCTTCTTGACTTACTCCTGGACCCAAGTCCCACCAGGCTTCTGGACGGTGAGAGATGCAGAGTATGACTCATGAGGTAGTGTTCTGTGCCACAGTGAACAATTTTATGGGCCTGGGATTGTGGTGCAACAGGTAAAGTTGACTCCTGCAAACCCAGTATCCCATACAGGTACTTGTCCTGGCTGCTCCACTTCTGATCCAACTCCCTGAAAATGTGCCTGGGAAAGCAACGGAAGATGGCCTAGGTCTATGGGCCCCTGCACTCATCCTGGAAACCATGATGTAGTTCCAGGCTATTGACTTTGATATGGCATAGCTCCAGTCATTGAGACTATTTTGGAATGAAACACCAGATGGAAGATCTCTCTCTCTCTCTCTCTCTCTCTGTCTCTGTCTCTGTCTCTCTGTCTCTCCCTCAAACTCTGGGACTCTGACTTTCAAATAAATAAATAAATCTTTAAAAACTACTTGAGATTACAAACTGACACAGGCAGAAATTCTGGCAACATGTGTAGGTATGTTTGCTAAGGGTGCAGGAACATGGTGAAAGGAATATAAAGTTGGATCAGGCCAAAATATGTAGATTCAGACTCATTAAGCAGTGAATCTGCATGTAATGTTCAGCATGTGGCCCACCAGTCAGGGATGAGTGAGCCACGACGCCAGCCCCACCTAGTTTTTAACTATATGAAAAATGCATGTTCCTCCATTCCATCCAAAGACCACCAGAAGCAACTTGCTTTCAGTTGACAAGGCCAGCAATATACTTTTATCTTTCTACTTCAGAGGTATATCAATTTTTCAGACATTGGTTTTCATTTATGTTTATCTTGACAACATTTTCCTTCCATAAGACAGCAAACAAGCTCATTATATTGATGGTGACACTATGTTAATTTGATTTTGTAAGCAAGAAGTAGCAACTACTCTAGACTTATTTGTAAGATGTTTGCATACTCAGCAAAAGATGACCTCAGCAGAGGAGGACTTTAACAATGAAGTGGATGAGATGATCCACTCTGTGGATAATGGTCAGGTTCTTTCCCCAGCCAACCTTGTCATTGATCAATGGGCTCATGAAAAATATGGCCACATTAGCAAGGACAGAAGTTATATATGCACTCAGCAACATGAAATTCCACTTACAATGGCCAGCCTCACTATGGCTACAACTGAGTGCCCAATCTATAAGAAGAAGAGACCAACACGTATCTCTCAATATGACTTTATTCTCTAGGATGTTCCTCAAGCTACCTGGTAACGAATTGATTACATTGAACTTTCTTTTTCTTCCTTCTTTCTTCCTTCCTCTCTCCCTCCCTCCCTCCTCTCTCTCTCTCTCTCTCTCTCTCTCTCTTTCTTTCTTTCTTTCTTTCTAATGATTTACTTATTTGGAAAGCAGAGTTATAAAGAAAAGGAAAAGAGAGAGAGAGAGAGAGGTATTTTCCACCTTCTGGTTTACTCCCCAAATGGCTAAAACAACAGAGGCTGGGCTAAACCTTAATCAAGGGTCAAGAGGCCCCTAGCAATTGGGATATCTTCCACTGCTTTCCAAGGCACAGTAGTAGAGAGCTGGATCAGAGGTGGAATAACCATGACTCAAAGCAGAGCTCCCAGAGTCACAGGACGCAGTATGCCACAAAGCTGTTCCTACATTGGACTGATGTCATCACAGAAGTGCAGTGTTCTACTTATGAGAATAAATATTTACCCTCAATATAGATCTGTCTTCCCTGTACATATTGTTTATGTCAAAAGTATCATGCATGAACTTACAGAATTTTGTATATACTTTTATAGTGTTGTAAACGGTGTTGCTTCTGAACGAGGAGCTCCTTATCAAAAGAAATCTGGTGATAGGAGCAGGCTAATTGAATTCATTGGTTTTACCATGTACACCACCATCTTGAAAAGCTGGTTTTATAGAATGGTACAATAGCCCTTGGGAGCTCCAGTGAGATGGCAATACCTTGTGTGGCTGGGACAAGTTTTTCCACATATATGTCTATTTGAATCAGTTCAGTGTCAATTTTTTTTAGATTTATTTTATTTATTTGAAAGGCAGAGTTACAGAGAGAGGGAGAGGGAGAGGGATGGGGGAGAGAGAGAGAGAGAGAGAGAGAGAGAGATCTTCCGTCCACTGTCTCACTCTCCAAATGACCGCAGGCCAGGGCTGGGCCAGGCCAAGCTAAGAACCAGAAGATTCCTCTGATCTCGCACCTGGGTGCAGGAGCCCAAGCACTTGGGTAGTCCTCTGCTACTTCCCCAGGCTCATCAGAAGGTAGCTGGATTGGAAGGGGTTCATCAAAACTCAATGCAGAGCCCAGGTGGGATAGCGCCATCACAAAGTGATGACTTCACCCAGTACACCAGAACACTTAACTCAGTGTACAATATATAATTGATTTCCTCTTATAGCCAAGATGCTCATGTCTAGGAATTAAGAGGTTGAAATGGATGGGGTACCACCAAATAATACCCTGAATGATTCATTAAAAGAATTGTTGTTTCCCATTCCCTCAACCTTATGTTTTTCTGGCCTAGAGGTCTTAGCTCTAGAGGGAGAAATGTTTTCACTAGGAGGCTAATTAGCAATTTCATTAAACTGGAAGTTATGCTGCCCACCTTGAGCTCCTTATATATTGGGATTAATAGATTAAAAAGGGGAGCTAGTTTGTTGGCTGGGGTGAGTACTCTTGACTTCCAAAGGGAAATTGTGCTAATATTTCATAATAGAGGTGAGGAAGCACATTAACACAGGAAATATCTTAGAGCATCTTCTAGAATTGCCATGCCCTGTGATTAACTACAATGGAGAATTACAACAATATAACCAAGGATGGGATATTAAAGGCCCAGGCTCTATGACAATGAAGGTTTGCAAAAACCCAACAGGTCAAGACCCACAACCAGCTCCACTTACTGTGCTTTATTGAAGGTAAGAAGAATGGAAAATTGGTAGAGGATGACATATTTTTTCATATCACCTACAGATTGCATGACTAGTTACAGAATTGAGGATTTTTATTGTTACTATTTTCTCCTTATTTGTGTGTGTCTATCTATTGATCTCTCTCTCATATCTCCTTTATTTTCTTTCTTCTTATTTCTTTTTCATGTAACATAAATGCAGTGGCTTTATCTTACAGAAAGGAAATGTTCTTACTATTACATAGTATTATTTCAGCTATGAGGTATCAAGGAGATTGAGCATCATACAAGAACTTTATTTGCTCCTCTGGGTTCTTGCGTTTATGTTTGTGTATAGGATAGATGCATCATATTGTTTGGAATTATGATCCTGATATTATCTTTATTTGGGGACCAAGTATGGATTAATGAGATGTGTATGAGTGCCCAGGTGACAGTTGGTAAGCTTCTAATGTTTAATTTTATTTGTCAATTTGATTGGTACACAAGATGCCTGGATTAGCCTTTACTTCTGTCTGTGTCAGTGAGGGTGTCTCTTGACAGTATTCACATTTGAATTACTTTTCCCAAGGTGAGCGGGCATCATAAATCTTTTGAACCTTGAGAAAAATTTATATTTATTAAATAAAAGTTAAAAAATGGTAGAGGAAAGTGAACCTTATCTTTCTTAACTGATTGAAGTGAGATATCTGTATTCTGTGGCCCTGGATATGGGCTTACCCATTCAGCTCTCTGGATCTCCAAATTCTACAGTTGTCTTTCCTGCATCTCCAGTTTTTAAATGGAAAATCATGGGATCTCTCAGCCTCCATAATTGTTTAAACTATTTTTAATTGCTTTCTTACTGACTCTTTTTCTCTGGAGAATTATGTCAGTGAGCATGTTTTCAAACAATGTCCATGAACTACTATGGTGTACAGGGCACACAACTGTGGGTGTTAAAAATAGAGGGATTGGGGAATCTATGAGTAGCTACTTGGACAATACAGCCAACTTTCTGTAATTTTGAAATTAATTAAAATATATTTTTAGAATTAGTTGTTACTTGGGGTTATTGACTACTAGAAAGTTTATAGCCAAAAATCAAAGTATATATTTCTGGGTTGGCTCCAAAGCTGTTTTAGCTACACTAGTGTTCTATGTCAAATTTCCTACCTTAGAATAGTTAGTCCAGGCAATATCAAGGAAAATGTTCTTAAAGGTATTGATGTAACAACAATCTCAAATGATCAAAATAGCATTTAAAAAAAAAGGTAAAGAAATTCTATTAGGTAGAACAGGATAAAAACACAATCAAAGTGGGATTGAGGTCAACACACAGACAATCCTTTAAATAAGAAGAAATGTATTTTGGTGAAATAATAGAACACCCTATTGTTAAATCTTCAGCTTGCATCCAAGTCTTTTATATCCTTGTAATTTTTTTATTCACCTGGAATGTATAGCCTGTGCTAGCAAGGTTGTGACTTTCTATGTGGGTAACAGCTAAGACTGGGTTACAGCCTTAAGCAGGTTTGTTATCTCACATAGAATGTGGCCATGAAAAATGAATAGTGATTTGCCAGAGTAGTTTTAACATCATATCTTTGAAAAAATCTTTTTAGCTAATGCTCAATTTTCAGATACCACCTTGTATTATGCTTAATACTTAATTCTTGGAATAACAGAATGTCAAAGATCATGATACTGCATGAGTCCTGATTTTATTTAAAATAAGTACCTGTTTCTTCATTACATTAGAGTAAAATGTATGAAAGAAAGCCACAAATTAAACAAAAAGAGACTGAATTCTATATCCAATATGATTTCTACCGGTGAGAGACAATTGAACATGACCAAACAATTCCTCCTTTGTTCCTTGAGACAATAAGATAATAAAACTAAAAGTCATGTTGTATGTGGATGCAACTCATTTCTTTTTCCTTCCTTTTTGTATTTGTGTTTCCACAGTTACAAAACCAAAATAGAGATCGGATTCATAGTGCATGATCTACTTGATTTTTAAGATATACTTGCATACATATTTATTTGAAAGCAGAGTGACAGGGAGGGAGAGAAAGAAGAAGAAAAACACACACGTGCGCACACACATATCTGCTGGTTCATTCTCCAAATGTCTACAACAGCTTGGCTAGGCAAGGCCAAAGCCAGGAACCAGGAACTCCATCTACCACTCTTACATGGTTGGCTCATGCCAATATTTCCTGCCTCCCAGGCTTTGGCACAAAGCTGTTAAGTGTAAATAGGAATCAACCCCAAACACTGCAATATGGGATACAAGCACCCCAAACAGCAAATTCATCACTTGCTGTATGGTATGTTTGAATAGAATATAATACACTGGTTTTTAGTAGAGATGCCTCCCTAACCAAGGCCTCTAAAAGTGAAAATATTGTTGGTTTTTTGGTGTGCTCTCCTTGTACACGGTAGCATTGCTTTCACAGACATGTTGATTTACGCAACATTAATAGGAGTTAGACAAACATGCTAATCTATATACTTACATTCTGGTAATTCAGATAATAGGAAAAGCACTCAAACGTCTCTAAAAATTATTATAGAAACCATAGTCTTGACTTTTGAATAAATCAGCATATCAATGAAATAATATTTCTGTGCATTCACACATATGAACACTTGTGAAACTGGATGTGAAAAAAAAGGAAGATGGACATAGATTCAATTCATCTAGGGTGTACACTATGACACCAAATAGTGTTCATACATAAAAACAAAACATGATGATCTGAAGGAACTGTGTCTAATTCATTTTGGGTGGCAAAGGAGAATTTCTGTGAGGGGATGATTTTTTTTTTATTTGGGACACAATGACAGAGGTGATTGCCCACTAAAAGTACTGAGTTCTAGAGTAAAAAACAAAAACAAAAACAAAACAAACAAAACAAAAAACAAAACAAAACAAAAAAAAAACAAAGCACAATGTACTCTGAGGAGAGAACTGTGAAAGGTAAGCTCTAACCTGTGGATGATGAGTTAGGAATTGTGTGAAACAAGGCTGAAAAGATAGAGCCTCATCACACCAAGATGTAACCTTGAGGATCGCAAAGATTGAATAATATTTTAGCCTAATTATGATTAAAAAAAACTTCTCAGGACTTACAGATAGTGAAATAATGGTTACTTATTCAACAAAATCTTGTTCTGGAAATCAAGGATCGAAAAATGGTAAAAATAAGGTTAAAGTTACAAGATCTAATTCATCTTTTCAAAAAACTCTCAGATGAGGTATTTGGCATGGTGGTTAAGCTGTCAATTAAGTCACCTGCATCCCACAGTTGAGTACTTTGGTTTGGTGCCTGGTGTAGCTCCTGCTTCCAGTTTATGGGGGACGGCAGTAATGGAACACGTAATTGGGTTCTAATACCCACATGGGAGACCTGCACTGACTTTTGACCCTTAAACCTTCTCTCAATTAGGAATTTGTATGTTTTTTGAAACTTGTATTCTATAAATTCATTTTCAAATATTTTGAGAGTTTCCTTAATTTTAAGTAGAATTTCTATTTATTTCAAAGTTTTGTAGAGTAGAAATGGATTCACATCAAAGATCCCTTATTTATCCTACACTCCCAACCCACCCACACATCTTACAGCACACACCTTTACAATCTATTCTAGCTTATTGAAATTTCATCTACCACTCAGGCATCTGTGAAATGCTGTTCATGAGTATTAAGTTTTATGTGAAAATTGGTATGTTTCCTAAACACAGGCTTCCACTTCGTCCTGATGAAGGGATAATATCGCTATAAGGCTTCAGCAGCATTCTTTTCTGAAAATTGCCTTTGACTACACCTAGCTGATAAAATTATATCCAAGATTTTTGTAGCTCCACAACCTACATGGATCAGTCTTTGTGGACAATATCCCTCTTATTATGAAAATTCTTCTATTAAAAACCAGGAAAACTTGGGGTAGACATAGTGTCATAGAAAGCTAAGCATCCAACTATAGTGCTGGCTTTCCATATGGGCACTATTTTAAGTCCTGGCTACTCAACTTCCAATCCAGATTTCTGTTAATGTGCCTGGGAAAGCAATAGAGATGGCACAAGTGCTTGGGCTCCATCACCCATGTAAGAGACCCAGAAGAAGCCACTGGCTGCTGGCTTTGGCCTGGCCCGCTGTGGCCATGCCTGCCATTTGGGGAGTGAACTAGCAGATGAATAATTGCTTCCTCTCTCTCTCTCTCTCTCCTTTTCAAATAAATAAACCTTAAAAAAAATGAGGCCACTGCTGTGGCGTAGTGGGTAAAGCTGCTGTCGCTGCCTGCAGTACTGGTGTCCAATATGGGCGCCGGTTCGAGTCCTGACTGCTCCACTTCCAAAGTAGCAGAAGATGGCTCAAGTCCTTGGGGCCCTGAACCCATGTGGGAGACCCAGAAAAAGCTCCTGGCTCTTGGCTTCAAATAGGCGCAGCTCCGGCCATTGCAGCCAATTGGAGCGTGAACCAGTGGATGGAAGACCACTCTCTCTCTCTCCCTCCCTCTCTCTCTCTCTCTCTCTCTCTGCCTCTCCTCTCTCTGTGTAACTCTGACTTTCAAATAAATAAATGAATCTTCTGGAAAAAAAATCTAATAAGTGTTAAAATCTCAAGCTGCCTTCATGAACAAGGAAGTAGTAACACCTAAAATACTCAGTGAGCTGTTTTATTTTCCATGGCCAGAGAAGTTTAGCAACCATCAGATATGTAAGAAATTTGCGAAATGTTTCCCTGGGCAAATTTTAATTAAACTAATACCTAATTTGTTGTATAATTACAACCAGTTAAATAATGCCACTAAATTATCATGAATAATTCAGCTTTTAATCATATGCACTGAAATAATTTTTTTTTTTGACTGACTTTTCTCAAAAACCTGGTTTTTACTTAGCCAAGGAAAGTTTCAAGGACATTGTTCGGATTTTAACTTAGAAATAAGAATAATGCTGAGAACACTTATATATGAGGAGAAAACTGCACTCATTTGATCAGTTCTCGGATATTGAGAATTGAGGTTCTTTTGCTTTCTTAATTTTTTTTTCCACCAGATGCATGTGCTGAAATTGAGTACTCTGGTCATTCATTGCTGTGTGGCTGATCACTTCAATCTCTTATTAGCTGAGATCTGAGCACTGGGAAGTTTATGCAATAAGGAATTGGAGTCCCAGGAGTAATCAAGCATTACTCAACTGTAAATCATTGTCTGCTTATTAGGTCATCCTAGCAACCAGAATGGATACCTCCACCAGCAATCAAATGGCTCTGCTCCACCACCCAAGCAATTGGGCAGACTTATCAAGGATGTCAATGATCAATTCCAAGGGCTATATGGACACCCACTGTGTTTCTATAATATATAGCAATATCACTTGTATATTTCTTCCACTGATTAATTTTTCATATATCATGTTATGCTGTTGATTTTATAATAATTTTAATATTGTAGTTAAATATGTAGATACATGTCTTTAAAAGAGCACTATTAATTTATTGCTTTACTGCTTCCTTATAAGAAATATTTGCTTTACATCATGCTAAGGCAATGCCAAAATTCAGAGTGAAGATGAAAGCTTGCATTTAGTTGGACCTTATATATATATATATATATATATATATATATATATATATAAAAATATACCAGGGGATTCCAATTCAATCCCATCAAGGTGGCATGTACCAATGCCATCTCACTAGTCCCAGTGATCAATTTCTGTTCACAATTGATCATAATGATAGGACTAAGAACCAAAGGGATCACAGAAACAAGAATAGTGTCTGCAAATACTAACTGATAGAATCAAAAAGGGAGAGAACGATCCAACATGGGAAGCGAGATGCACAGCAGACCCATAGAATGGCAGATGTCCTAAACAGCACTCTGGCCTCACAATCAGCCCTTAAGGCAAGAGATCTGGCTGAAAAGCCCATGAGAGTATTTCAGGCATGGAAAGCCAAGACACTCTGGGGAGAAAAAAAAAAAAAAAAAAAAGAAAGAAACCTAAATGAAAGCTCTCCACGAGGGAGATCCCAATGGAAAGAACAAGTCATCAGAGAAGGAGGTACCTTTCTCTGAAGGGAGGAGGGAACTTCCACTCTGACTACGACCTTATCTAAATATGATCAGAGTCGGTGAACTCAGGGGGCTTCCATAGCCTTGGCAACTCATAACAAGAGCCTAGGGTGATTACTGATGCTATGAACAAGAGTGTCAATTTGTTAAGTCAACAACAGGAGTCACTGTGCACTTACTCCTCATGTAGGATCTCTGTCCTTAATGTGCGGTACAGTGTGATTTAATGCTATAACTAGTACTCAAACAGTATTTTTCACTTTATGTTTCTATGTGGGTGCAAACTGTTGAAATCTTTACTTGTTGTATGCTAAACTGATCTTCTGTATATAAAGAGAATTGAAAATGAATCTTGATGTGAATGGAAGGGGAGAGGGAGTGGGAAAGGGGAGGGTTGCAGGTGGGAGGGAAGTTATGGGGGGGAAGCCATTGTACTCCATAAGCTGTACTTTGGAAATTTATATTTATTAAATAAAAGTTAAAAATATATATATATATAAATATATATATATTTACCCTTTGACACTTTGTTTTTTTCAAAATACAGGATAAATGAATAGCAAATAGAAAACCAAAAATAATTAAGTACCCACAGATTTCATTTTTACATACCAATATCTGTCCATGCAGAATTACACACACACACACAAATTCTTAAACTTCTCCAGGAGATCCAAACAGTTGCAATATAAAAGTGTTATAAAGTTGATTTGACTAGTATAAGAAAATCATTATCTTCATCCAGAAAATTATGAATAGTATCATTTTGCAGTATTAGATAATCAGTAATAGTTCTCTTGAGTCCTATATGTATTATCACATACGGATATTATTCTCCTAGTAGAGAACTTATCATAAATACAGAGCTTATCATTGTCTTTCAAGTTTGTGCTACATTGTATAAAATTTGATAAAATGTGATCAATGAAAAACTCATACCAAATCATGAAGAAATGATTGAAGAATGTTGTGAATAATTAGATAACATTTTCCTATCAAACAATTACTTAACGGTCAATAATTAGTAATGAAAAGTTAAAAATGAAACAGAGCAATGGCTGAAAATTGGCTCTAGAAACACTACTGCAGAGGCTAATGATTCTAAGTAATATATACTTTGAGGTATATTTCATTTTTATTTGAATTTCTAAATAAACATAGAACACTAATAAAACAATAACATGCAATAATAGTTTTTGAAAATACACCCTAGATAATACTGTAAAAGCTGGATATGAATTTTTCATGAACAGGCATGCATATCTCTTTCCAGAATTATTCACTAAAGGTTTCCTCGGAGATGCCTATCCCAAGAATTATACTCTGTCTATAGACAGAACAGGAGACTCATATTTTTGTCTTTAAAGTCCTAGAGCTTATTGAAAGAATTACCAAAATAATCAAAATAGCTCTGTAAAATATTTTTTTTTCTTGAAAACAGATTTCGTGGATTGTCTTAAAAATAAACTCAGATATCTGACCAACACTGATACACGAGGAAACTCCTAAACTGAGTGTCATTCTAGTGTCATTCTCTCTTTTTCTATCACTCTCTTCTTTCTCCCAGTCTCTGTTAAAACAGACATGGAAACATATCTCCAATGACTAAATGGTAATCAAATTAAGTATAACAATGAGAAGGGGAGGGCTGAAGTAATAAGAATGTCAGAAATTCCCATCTTGCAAGTTTGGTCCTATTTATCCTGTGTATTCATTAAATATACTTAATATTTAATCTGTTATATTATCATAATTCATTTAACATCAATAAGGTTCTTCAATGCTTTATAATCATAAAGGGTACTTTTGACAAAATAAAGTTACAATATAATTATTTTAGCATCATCATGACATCATGACCATAAACACTTTCGGTAGACTTGTTAAAAATTTAGTCATTAGGTTAACTGGGTGCTATAAATTAGAGTACATATTCTCTATTGAATTATTACATACCCTGAAATGACTTATTGGCCATGTATTTGGTGAATAAGTTATTGCTTATTGTTATTTTAGGCATATTGTTTCTTTTCTCTAAAGCAGACTCTTAGGAGCATTTTTCTCCCTTCTCTATCATATGTTTGACTGATTAACAGACTCATTCTTTATTACAGAGCAAAGTACACTTCAAAATATAGAATTCCCTGATACATATATATTAAAATGGATCTGAATACATCAAAATGTAATAAAAGCTATAATAATTAGTCAAAAGAATTTTTTTCAGGAGGTCCATGATGGCTGAACAGGGAAAAGACATTCTGGTTTTGACCAAGGAAAATAACAGAAGGGAAAACAAGGACCCACATGCTCAGTGGAAACTTGGAGAGAAGTCTGTAGTGAAAAATCTATAGAAAGAAGAGAGAGGCTGTGAAATACTGGGGACGTACAATCCCACAGCATGAGCAGTACAATCCTGGTGACTCCCACAGTGGGTGCCTGGAAGGGATGACATCATGACATCTTTTTGGGGTGTGTAGAAGGATCCCATGTTACCCTGTGCCAGTGGTGATGTGGCCTGAGGAAGAATCTCACAGTTCCCACTGACGCTCTGACCTGAAGCACTAGTGGGGTCAGGGTGCCCATCTAACCCTGTGAAGATAAAGGAATCTCATTTCCTCTCCTGTGCCCATCAAGGCACCTGGCAACCAACAGGGAGGAAGTGCCATCTTAATAGGGCAAATCTAGGATGCTGTGGCCCGTGCAATACTAGAGGATTTTATCAGATGGATAAATCGATGGGTCCCACTGATTCTGGCCTGGAGGGCTTGTAGGGAATAGGATGCCCATTTAGGCCCCTGAAATGTTTCCCTTCCATCATTCTATCAAGGGACTCAAACACAACTTGCTAAGACAGAGCAATGACACACCTGTTTGGAAGACAGATGACTCTTAATGCCATGGCTCTCTCTGTGTATGGTGAGGATAGTGGTGCTGTGAGTAGATCCCCTGTTTCCAGTGATTTGGGGAGCCCTGCACTCTGTGACTAAGAATCCTGTGGCTGTGTTATAGGGCGTGGGGGTGGCTGAATCTATGGGCAGTCACTGGACCGGGGTGAAGAGGCTCAGAATTCCTTTGGTGCTGTGGTGTGTCATCACAGAGGGCTCCACGTTAATACCCAGGCATACACAGGAGCTTGGTACAGTTCATGCGCTTGAGTGGGTGAGGTTCATAGGCACACCGAGTGTGGGCTTGACTTGGGTTCTCCTTCACACAGGGGCTGCTGCTATGAACATACTAGCCCATATGATTATACCCTTCCTGCTCCCCCACTCCCCAACAATCAGCTAATGATAGAGGAGATCTACCATGCACAACTTGGGAATCATCCAGGCTTGAGCACTGCCCTGAGGCTCATAGTTCCACTGAGCATATGCCTCCAGATAACCGCTAAAGGAGCAGAAACTCCACTAAGCCATAGAGGCATATTTCAGAGATAACAGCCCTCAAAAGAGAAAATCAACAATGGTTTGTACTGATATCTAAAAACAAATGTGGAAATACACAAAAGAGGAAAACAATATGAATCCCCAAAAGGAACACTACCACACTTCCATATTAGAATGTGAAGATGAGGACATTGAAGAAATGCCTCAAAAGGAATTCAAAAAAATGAGCATGAGATTACTCAAAAAGAGTGAGCAGCAATATATGAATTAAAGAAATCCATGCATGATGTGGATGAGAAATTTTGATGGGGAGACAGAGATATTGAATAATTCAAACTGAATTTTTAGAAAGAATTCAGTATGTCAAATAAAAACATAGTGGAAAGCCTTAGCAACAAACTCAGTCTCCGTGAGGCAGAAGAAAGAATATCCGAACCAGATGACAAATCTTTGGAAGCATAAGTTATAAAAAAGTAGTGAAAATTATAAAAACCAAAATAGCATTTGGGAGTTATGAGATACTATCAAATGACTAAATATATGTGCCTTAGGAATACCTCAACATGTGTAAAGAAAGAATGGATTAGAATAACTATTCAGTAAAATAATAGCAGAAAATGTCCCTAATTTGGAGAAACATAGGGACATCCAAGAACAGCAAGCACATAGAAGTTCTAATAGACATGATCAGAAAAGATTTTCTTTTTTCTTCCATGTCACTGTTTTTTTTTCAAATTTTATTTAATAAGTATAAATTTCAAAAGTACAACTTTTGAATTATAGCAGCTTTTCCCCCATAACCTCCCTCCCACCCACAACCATCCCATCTCCCACTCCTTCTTCCATCCCATTCTTCATCAAGATTCATTTTCAATTATCTTATATACAGAAGATAAATTTAGAATATACTAAGTAAAGATTTCAACAGACTGCACCCACAGAGACACACAAAGTATAGAGTACTGTTTGAGTGTAGTTTTACTATTAATTTGCATAGTACAACACATTAAGGACTGCCATTTTATGAGTCTGCTGTGTATCCTGCTTCACATGTAGGATCATTCTCTCCTTTTTAATTTTATCAATTATTATTTACAGATATTGGTCTTATTTATGTAATCCCTTTGACAATTAATCCTATCTTTTTGATCAATTATGAACTTAAACTGATCACTTTAACAAGTAAGATGGCAATGGTACATGCCCCCTTGATAGGATTGAATTGGAATCCCTTGGTACGTTTCTGGCTCTAAAATTAGGGCTAAGTCTGAGTGAGCATGTGCCGAACTGTACATCTCATCCCTCTCTTATTCCCACTCTTATATTTAACGGGGATCACTTTTCAGTTAAATTTAAACACCTAAGAATAATTGTGTGTTAATTACAGAATTCAAACAATGGTATTAAGTAGAACAAAAATATACTAAAATGGATAAAATATTAAGTTATTCCTTGAAAGTCAGGAGAAGGGCTCATCAAGACATTGTTTCTCATAGTGTCCATTTCACTTCAACAGGTTTCCTTTTAGGTGCTTGGTTAGTTGTCACCGATTGGGGAGAATATATGATATTTTTCCTTTGGGACTGGCTTATTTCACTCAGCACGATGTTTTCCAGATTCTTCCACTTTGTTGCAAAATGACCAGATTTCATTGTTTTTGACTGCTGTATAGTATTCCAAAGAGGACAAATCCCATAATTTCTTTATCTATTCTTCTGTTGATGGACATTTAGGTTGATTCCAGGTCATAGCTATTCTGAATTGAGCTGCAATAAACATTGAGGTGAAGACAGCTCTTTTATTTGCCAATTCAGTTTCATTGGGTAAATTCCAAGGAGTGGGATGGCTGGGTTGTATGGTAGGAATATATTCAGGTTTCTGAGGAATCTCCAAACTGACTTCCATAGTGGCTTTACCAGTTTCAATTCCCACCAACAGTGGGTTAGTGACCCTTTTTCCCCATATCCTCGCCAGCATCTGTTGTTGGTAGATTTCTGTATGTAAAGCTATTCTAACCGGGGTGAGATGAAACCTCACTGTGGTTTTGATTTGCATTTCCCTGATGGCTAGTGATCTTGAACATTTTTTCATGTGTCTGTTGGCTATTTGAATTTTCTCTTGAAAAATGTCTATTGAGGTTCTTGACCCATCTCTTATTTTTTTTATTTTTTTTATTTTTTTATTATTTTTTTTGACAGGCAGAGTGGATAGTGAGAGAGAGAGACAGAGAGAAAGGTCTTCCTTTGCCGTTGGTTCACCCTCCAATGGCCGCCGCGGCTGGCGCGCTGCGGCCAGCGCACCGCGCTGATCCGATGGCAGGAGCCAGGAGCCAGGTGCTTTTCCTGGTCTCCCATGGGGTGCAGGGCCCAAGCACCTGGGCCATCCTCCACTGTACTCCCTGGCCACAGCAGAGAGCTGGCCTGGAAGAGGGGCAACCGGGACAGAATCCAGCGCCCCGACCGGGAGTAGAACCCGGTGTGCCGGCGCCGCTAGGCAGAGGATTAGCCTAGTGAGCCGCGGCGCCGGCCCGACCCATCTCTTAAGTGGGTTTTTTTGCTGTATCTCATAAGGTTTGATATGTTGTGTTGTTATCCTTATTTACTTCCAGAAAGTTTTTTATTTCTCTTTTGATCTCTTTTATGACCCAGTGTTCATTCAGGAGCATGTTGTTCAATATCCATGTTCTTGCCTATGCTCTATGCATTCCTGAGTTGCCAATTTCCAGTTTCATTCCATTGTGGTCTGAGAAGATGCATGGTATGATTCTAATTCTTTTGAATTTGCTGAAACTTGCTTTATGGCCTAGTATGTGATCATTCCTAGAGTTGATTTCATGTATTGCTGAGAATAATGTGTATTCCTTAAGTGTAGGATGAAAAGTTCTGTAGTTATCTGTTAGATCCATTTGGTCTATAATGTCAATTAAATGTTTCCTTGTTGACCTTCTGTCTGGTTCATCTGTCTATTGCTGAGAGTGGAGTATTGAAGTCCCCCAATACTATTCTATTGGAGTCTAAGTCTCCCTTTAAGTTCCATAACATATCTTTTAAATAAACTGGTGCCTTGTAATTAGGTGCATATACGTTTATATTAATTATATTTTCCTGTTGAATTGATCCCTTAATCATTATATAGTGCCCGTCTTTGTCTCTCTTAACATTTTTGAGTTCAATTTTATTTTGTCTGGTATTGAGATGGCTACACCAGCTCTTTTTTGGTTTCTGTTGACATGCGATATCTTTTTCAAACCTTTCACTTTCAGTCTGCACGCATCTTTGTTGGAAAGATGTGTTTCTTGTAAGCGGCAAATAGATGGGTTTTGTTTTTAATCCATTCAGCCAGTCTGTGTCTTTTATTTGGAGAGTTGAGGCCATTTACATTCCATATGACTGTTGATAAGTATTGACTTTGCCCTGACATTTTTCCAAAGATATTTCTAATATATATTTTGAACTTCGTATGATCTTTTACTGAGAGATTTTCTTCCTTTACCTTCTTCCGTATTGATGGCTGTGTTTCTGTGTTTCTGCGTGTAACACATCTTTAAGCATCTTTCGCAGGGCTGGATGAGTAGTGACAAATTCTTTCAATTTCTGTTGGCTATAAAAGGTCTTTACTTCACCTGCTTTCACAAATGAGAGCTTTTCAGGATATAATATCTGGGATGGCAGTTTTTTTTTTTTTCTCTTAATACTTGGGCTAGCCTGTAAGCTTGCTGATGAGAAATCTGCTGTGAGTCTAATTGAGGATCCTCTGGGAGTAATCTGATCTTTATCTCTTGCACATTTTAGAATCTTTTCTTTATGTTTCACTGTGGTGAGTTTGATTACAATGTGTCTTGGTGAGGATCTCTTTTGGTCATGTTTATTGGGGGTTCTATGTGCTTCCTGTGCTTGGATGTCTCTTTCCTTCTCCAAACCTGGGAAGTTTTCTAATATCTCACTACAATGCCTTCTAATCCTTTCTCTCTCTCTCCATGCCTTCAAGAACTCCTAGAACCCAAATGTTGGGTTTTTTAAGAGTATCCTGTAGATTGCCAACAATATTTTTTAGATTACTAATTTCCTCTTCTTTTCTTCAGTTTGACTGTATACTTTCCTGTGCTCTGTCATTTAAGTCTGATATTCTCTCTTCTACCTCACTGATTCTGTTTTTAAGAATCTCAAATGTATTTTATTTGTTCTATTGAATTTTTCATTTCATTTTGATTTCTCTTCCACATCACAATTTCATGTTCCCCTAAATTCCTCATTTCATTTTGAGTCTTCCTTAAGATTTCATTTTCATGAGGGAGATTTTCTGTCCTGTCCTGTATGGATTTCTGTAGTCATGCATTTGTTTTTGATAACTTCTAAATGTTCGTATCATAATTTTTTGCATTCCGTATCTTGCATTTCTTCTATCTCATCATCTTCATAATCTTGTATTGGATTGTCTTGTTTATTTGTGGGCGTTGGTATCTTCCTTGTTCTTGTTTTCTCAGTTTTTGCATTTGTTGTTTGGCATTGTGGAGATATTCTTTGGTTTCTTCTCCTCCTCCTCCTCCTCCTCCTTCTTCTTTTTCTTCTTCTTTTGCTGTGGTGGCTTTTCTCATTATACTATGACTCAAGATTAAGTGGTCTGGCTGGTGCCGCAGCTCAGTAGGCTAATCCTCCACCTTGCAGCACCGGCACACCAGGTTCTAGTCCTGGTCGGGTGCTGGATTCTGTTCTGGTTGCCCCTCTTCCAGGCCAGCTCTCTGCTGTGGCCAGGGAGTGCAGTGGAGGATGGCCTAAGTACTTGGGCCCTGCACCCCATGGGAGACCAGGATAAGTACCTGGCTCCTGCCATTAGATCAGCGTGGGTGCTGGCTGCATTGTGCCAGCGGCGGCCATTGGAGGGTGAACCAATGGCAAAGGAAGACCTTTCTCTCTGTCTCTCTCTCTCTCTCACTGTCCACTCTGTCAAAAAATAATTAAAAAAAAAAAATTAAGTGTTCTATCTGCTTTTGGTGAATCTCTAAAGGCTTATGATGGGTGTGGCCAGAGAGCTCTGTTCAATTCTTCAGCATTAAGGGTGTGCCAAAGGTGACACACCCAGGTTTGCATGGTCCATCTTCTCTCTCTCTCTCTCTCTCTTTAAATTAAGAAGGGATGTAACACTGCTCAGCTGAGCTCTTCTCTTTGATGGCAATTAGTGCCCAAGTGCTAGCCCCAGTGGGTATAATATTCATGTGCTCTGTCCCAAGGACCACACAAAGGATCTGTTCAGTCCTCAGTGTAAGCTCAGATTCCCCTGCAGTGTCTCTCACCAGGTAGCCAAGGATCCCCGAGTTTGTGGCGTCTCCCACTGAGACTACTTATATCTTAGCCACACCATGAGTTATCCCACACACCCTCAGTTGTTTTTTTTTTTTTTTTCAGCTGCTGTTATGTATGTCCAAAATGGCACCTGCTCATTTGCCTCGCTTGCCTTTGTAAGGTGTGTGGAGAGAGAGAATCATGTCCGTACATCCTTTTTATTTTTTTCTCTCCTCTGGTTAGGCTGGTGTACTTCCCCACACAGGGCTCAAGCTTTGTTCCCTCTAGGCTATTCCTGCCACTTTTCCACCAGTGTCTCGGCTACTGTGGTTTCACCTCACCTCTCTTTCCAGTGCTGGTGCAGAGCAGAAGACTCTTGGCAGCTGAGATCCTGAGCTATGGGCACCCGTGTCCTCCATGTAGTCCACCATGTCCCTCTAATTCTGGAAGAGTTTCTTTTGTAGTTTTTTCCCCTAACTCTTCCTTGAGACTACACAATCTCCACTTTATTAAATTATCTTTTTTCTGGTCTATCAGTGAGCTCCCTCCCTATTCTGCCATCTTGGAGCCCCTGAGCTCCATGGCACTGAAAAAGATTTTCATCACAACAAACTAGTCAAATTTCTGAAAGTAAAACATTATGATCCAAAAATATATATGAAAAAATACCAGATTACTTTCAAAGGATCTCCAATTTGATTGACAGCTTATTTCTTATCAGAAACCCTATGGGATAAGAGAGAATTGAGAGACATAACTCAAGTACTAAAAGAAAAAAAATGTTAATCAAGAATAGAGTACCCAGCAAAGCTCTCATTTATAAATGAAGGTGAAAAAAGGTCTTTGAAAATAAACAGAAGCTCCAGCCTCCTCCTCTGGTCTCCTTTCTCTTCTCTTTTCTCTCCTGCTCACTCTCTCTTCTCTCATCTCTCTTCTCTCCTCACTAGCTCCTCTCTTCTCTTGTCTCTCTCTTATACTCTCCTTCTCTCTTTTTCCCTTCTTCACCCCACCCCTCCAGTCTGCTAGGTTTTAGGTCAAGTGCCTAAGCCAAAACCTCTGCCTTCCACGTTTGCAGCCCCAACTCTTCACTATCTCACTGTACTTACCCCTCCCACCTAGGAATTCGTACTTTATCTTAGAACCAGGCCTGGTCCACAGTCTATTCTCTCTATCAGTTTTGAAATAATTGTCTCGATGCTTTCACTCTCCAGCCCCTGTCCTCCAACTGGTCTTGTATCCCACCCTTCCAATGGCTCTTTTGTTTTATCATGAGGAAGCCAGACAGGAAAATCAGGTCTGCTGACCACCACTTCTTTTCCTTGGTACATCGACCTCTGGCCCACTGTTACCTTTGGGAACTGTCTTGATGCAATCAAGGGCCTAAGGTGTTCTTAGGAAAAAGGCAACTGTAATTAGACACTAGGTTTGAAGGGATTTCTCAAATCTAGGAAGATCATTACCTTTAAAAATATCTTTGTAACTTGTTGAACTTATTCTGCAATTTATTTTAACAGGTTTCCGGGTAATCAGTACTCAATTAAACAGCAATGGGTAATTAGTACTGGTTTTAGTTGAATGCAATTTTAATTTAAATTTATTTCAGATAGAGATAAAATATAATATCAGCATCTTAAGTCATTTAGGTGTAACTACTATATTAAATTGGGTAAAGGCAAATGAGATAAAAGTGTCTAAATGTAAACTTTTGTATACTCAGCATGTTATATTCTATAAAAAACTATTTGGGTTAGTTTATAAACTGTCTATGAATACAATTCAATATTGCAGAGTAATTCAGGCTGAAATGTGATGTGTTACCTTATTTAAAAATGTCTTAATTTGGAGATTCTTAGGTTATTTCAAAGCATAAATCAAGGAAATTGGCAGATGGAAAACATCACAAGTATAGAAAGATGTATTTGGTAAGGAAGGTTAAAAGGAAAGAGTTATTTTGAATAAAGAAAGGACAAGGTTTGTAATATTGACTTCATCCTGATGGCTAGTTTACTCTGGACAGGAATGAAAATGATGGAATGTTTCACATAAGTTGAAGAGGGTGTGTGGAAGTCACAGAAGGTTACGAAAGAAATCTTGGATCTTAATGAGAAAGCCACAGAGGCCTAAAGAGTTAAATGTTCTGTAAAACCCTACAGATGCTTTCAAAAATGCTATGTGAAGTAAGTGCCTCTTGTTGAGTTTATAATAAGTTTATAATTTTAAACGTGGCAACTTAAAGTCTTTTGTCATCCACAGTTTTATATGTCAGATTTGCCACTCATAAAACTAAAACATTGTTGGTTCTGTGATTAGCTGTCCTCCTATAGGTTCTGATGGACTTTTTCCAGCTACATCTATTGTATTCAGTACTTTGGGATGGCTCTGTAAACAGATGAAGCCAACAATGTATTACAGGTACCAACTGAGAGAAAGTATGGTTAGCTGAGGTTACTAAGAGCAGAAAGTAATTCGAATCAATTGGTAAATAAAAAAAAAGCACTTAAAGAGTTTAAAAAGCTAGTATTGAAAATTCTATATTGTTCCATTATGTTATGTTATATGTCTATACATATTGTATGTCTACATGGGAAAATTTACTGAGTTTCATTTTAATTGGCTTATAGATAAGATTGCCAATAAATTTAAACTGCTAAAATTATTCAAAGATACATTTTGATTCATGTGACCTGAATCTCTGTATCAGATGTTTTAAATTTGTTGGTAGAAAGAAACTAAAAACATTTTATATGCTTGTGCTGAATTTGCTGGTTATGTATTCTTAAAATTTATAGAAGGCATTGGACCTTCTGATAAATGTTTTCCTAAGTTGTTATCTAATGATTGAAACTGCTTTCTAAGTTTTCATTTGATACTGCTATTGTCAGTAAGTGATCTGGGAATGGCACCCCCATTTCTCTATTGTAAGTCCAACTGTTCTCTCATTTCTCGGTTCTTTTCGAGGTGGAAACTAATTCTATCCTGAAGGACTCTCCAAGATGTAAAATTTGATCTTGATATCTTATAAAAGGAATTTTCTGTAATAGCATAGCCAAAATAAGCTTAAATTATAATTTCACAGCTAGATTTACTTTGCCATGGGCATAGTAAACAGGCAAGACCTCCCTTTCAGATCAAACAAAGGGAAAGAAAGTTTTAAAACGAGGACATAGCTTTCCTCATGAGCATTATCTACCTCAGAAAAACTACTACAGAACATGCCTGTGACTATAGACTTCTAGTTTAGGCCACAAAGATTAGAGATGGGACTTAAACACCCCCTTCACTTGGATCCTCTGGTCTGCTTAACAAAAACCAGGAGGAAAAGAAAGCTAGGCATCAGAAATGGAAAGATAGCTGGCAGGCCTATTAACAGCTGTTCTGTACAGTGATCTGCCCTCAAGGAGACCCAACAGGCCAGTCTACTACACTGGCTTTCAATGTTGTAAACCTGGGCTTTAGCAGAAGTCAGCTTATGAAGAGCCCTGGCAGCTTTGGCAGCCAAGAATTGGATCACTGGAAATAGAACTGCCCTGGAGTTGAAGGACTTCAGGACAGAGCCACAGATCTTATTGGCTCTAAGCTGAAAAGCCCTTCACTCAGCCCAGCTTCCAAAGTGACCAATGCAGCTGAGGGGATGGCCAAGTAAGGTCAGCAACTTTGCAGGCAGAACTGTAAATTTTCTGTTAGAGATGCCACCTGCCTTTACCTGGCCAACTCTCCTCCCAGGCCAGGTAGGTAATGGAAGTCAACAGGGTGCCTTCCCCAAGGAGGTTCACACTTCCCTTATAATGCACCCTATTTAAGAGATAGGTAAGTCTGGGCCTCATAATTTACAAGGCCTTAAAGCCCACCAGATTATTATCAAGCCCCTTCTGTCAGGTTCTATTTGCCTCTCAATCAGAAAACTTATTCGTGGCTTAGACAGTACCTTTCTTGGGTCCTCCAATAATGACTCTGTCCTTTGTTCTAGACCCTGTCTACCCCACTTGGGTCTCATTCCTTTATAATCATAGCCTCTACTCTAACATCAATGGCTCTGCCCCAAGCTATGTGTGCTGATGGTCCTCTCCTCCACTTAATGTATGATTATTCTGAATTTCTCTACAGACAAACTCCACTACCTGCAAAGTATGAGTGGCCTTTCTCCTGGTCTTTGCTGGGATCAGATTTAAACCACACCCATCAAACAATCCTTACAAAGGTCCAGAGACCCCCCCCCCATTTCCTCTCCTCTCTCCTCTATGAAATCCTTTCATTACCTGGTTAATGCCACTCTTAGGATCATTGGTTGCTATTCTCACCCTGACTTGTATACTACAGTGTCTGTTTAAGTGTTTACAGCAGGTGATAATGGAATGAACCAAGGCCTTCAGCAACCAGGAGGTCAACCAAGTGCTGCTACAGGGATATATTTGGCTCCCAACCCAGGAGACAGCAGCTTGAGACATTTCCCCATGCCAGCAAAGAGTACCTCATCATCCCCAATCAGCAGGAAGTAGCCAGAGAGATTCATCATCACCCCTTTTCCTATCATCAAAAGGTCAGTTGGTAGCTTTGGGATCCACAAGGAGGGAAGGCCTATACTTCTGGGAATGGAGAGTCCCTACCTGTACTTCCGGGGACAAAAAGTCCTTGTCAAGGTTCCCACGGGTGCCTAAAGTTCAACCAATGAGGATCAGGCCTGCCTCAACCTTTAACCCCCACACCCTGTATCTATAAAAGGAGCCCTCCCAACCTCTGACATGCGACTTCCCTGGCTCCCCCTCTGTTGGGACCGGGGAATCTCCTGGGAGCAGAATCCCAATAAAAGCTTGTGAATTATTTGCCAAAAAAAAAAAAAAAAAAAAAGGAAAACAAACAGAAATGGTAGTAATTTGTCACCACTCACCCAGCCTTACAAATGATGCTTAAGGATGTGCTACATAAAGAAACAGAGATAGTCACCAACATGAAAGAATGTGAGACAGAAAATGTCCTAGTTAAAGTACAAAGGAATTCCAAAACGAACAATAGGAAAAATGGCAGAACTAAATCATTACTTATCAATAATGACCTTGAATATAAATGGTCTAAATATTCCAATTAAAAGCTACAGACTGGGGCCGGCGCCGCGGCTCACTAGGCTAATCCTCCGCCTTGTGGCGCCGGCACACCGGGTTCTAGTCCCGGTTGGGGCGCCGGAGTCTGTCCCGGTTGCCCCTCTTCCAGGCCAGCTCTCTGCTGTGGCCAGGGAGTGCAGTGGAGGATGGCCCAGGTGCTTGGGCCCTGCACCCCATGGGAGACCAGGAAAAGCACCTGGCTCCTGGCTCCTGCCATCGGATCAGCGCGGTGCGCCAACCGCAGCGCGCCGGCCGCGGCGGCCATTGGAGGGTGAACCAACGGCAAAGGAAGACCTTTCTCTCTGTCTCTCTCACTGTCCACTCTGCCTGTCAAAAAAAAAAAAAAAAAAAAAAAAAAAAAAAAAAAAAAAGCTACAGACTGGCTCCATGGATAAAACAAACAAACAAAAACATCTTTTTCTCCCTACCAAAAATACACCTAACCAACACAGATACACACAGACTGAAATGGATGGAAAGTAAAAGGATGCTAATGGAAATCAGAAGTAATTAGGATAAGCCATCCTAATGTAAGACAAAATAGATGTTAATAAAAAATTAAGAGGCTAAGAAGGGCATTATGTAATGATTAAGGAATCAATTCAACAGGAAGATGTGACTATAGTAAATGTATACACACCTAATGCCATGGAGCCTGGTTATTTAAAAGCAATGTTAATGGATCTAAATGGAGATAGAGACCCCGACACAATGATAATGGGGGACTTCAAGCCCCATTTTCTTCAATAGACAAATCAACAACACAAAAATCAACAAATGACAGATATTACTGATATCTCATAACATTTCATCCTGCAGTTGTATAATATACTTTCTTCTCATCAGTGTATGGAAATTTCTCTAGAATAAACCATAAAGTAAGTATGAATAAATTCAAAAAACATGAACTTATACTATGTACTTTTTCTGACCATAATGGAATAAAGTTAGAAATTAACATAAGAATCCCTTGAAATTATGCAAACACATACAGACTAAACAGCAAGCTCCTGAATGAACAGTGGTTCTTAGTAGAAATCAAAAGGGAATTCAAACAAATTCTAGAAGTGAATGAATATGATAGCACGACATATCAAAACTTATGGGATGCAATAAAAGAAGGGCTAAGAGGAAAGTTTATAGAAATTAGTGCCTAACATCAAGTAATTGGAATGTCAAATAAATCAAATAAATTAACACGGCTTCTATAGGACCTAGAAATACAAGGAAAAAAATTGATAAATAATTAATATTCAGATTATATAAGGAGCTCAAGTAACTCAATAACAGCAAAATAAACCATCTAGTTAAAAAATAGGCAAAGTTTTTTTTTTTTTTTTTTTTTTTTTGGACAGGCAGAGTTAGACAGTGAGAGAGAGAGAGAGAGAGAAAAGTCTTCCTTCTATTGGCTCACCCCCCAAATGTCTGCTATGGCCAGAGTGCTGCGTCGATCCGAAGCCAGGAGTCAGGTGCTTCCTCCTGGTCGCCCATGCAGGTGCAGGCCCAAGCACTTGGTCCATCCTCTACTGGCCTTCCGGGCCACAGCAGCAAGCTGGACTGGAAGAGGAGCAACCGGGACATAATCTGGCGCCCCGACTGGGACTAGAACCCGGGGTGCCAGTGCCACAGGCAGAGGATTAGCCTAGTGAGCTGTGGCGCAGGCCTAGGCAAAGTATTTTAACAAGCATTATTCAAAGGGTAAAATTCAAATTGCCAGCAGATACAAGAAAAAATGCTCATGATCACTAGCCATCAGGGAAATGCAAATCAAAACCACAGTGAGGTTTCTCCTCACCCCAGGTAGAACGCCTGTCACACAGAAATCAACAAACAATAAATGCTGGCAAGGATGTGAGGAAAAGGTACTCTAATCCACTGTTGGTGGGAATGCAAACTGATGCATCCTTTATGGAAAAGAGTATGGAGATTACTCAGAAATACAAAAATTACTAATAATGTAAATTACTTGTTATTATCCTTGATAGATGAAGCTGTATAAAATGAATAAAATCTAAACGTATAAAAATATAATTAATTGCTCTGACTTAACTAAAATATACTGATACACGAACATTAGGAAAGTGTATCACTTCATTTTATCATAAAACACTAACAGTATCCTTGACAACAAAAATTAGAAATTATGAAGACAGCTTACTTGGATGATAACACATTACAGTTGGTACTTGGAAACCAGTGAGTGTTTATCTTTTGTGTTGATTCAATCTCTTAAGCCCAGGAGATTTTCTTATCCTTGCATTACAGACAAAAAACTTGAATGGAGGCTTATCCTAGAAGTAATAGCTCGCTGAATATATGCCATATTGTCTGAAGATAGAATATTCGGCTTTGTGTGGTGTTTGTGTGTGTGTGTGTGTTTGTGTGTGTGTGTGTGTGAGAGAGAGAGAGAGATGGGTATGATAGTCTTAATTTTTCTACATCTTAAGCAGAAATAAATCTATTAAGATGCTATATTTGACTTTGTTTTGCAGAAGTAATAGAAAAAGCATTGAAAATAGACATTTAAGAGTGCCATGATGTGTTATTAGCACATTTTTCTCAGAATACCATTCATTTAATATTAATTCCCAATATAGTCACCCTGCACAGTCGGGCTGGACTTCATGAGCAAATATTTGGTACAAAAGTCCACTGCTGATTCGTCAACATAGTGTGAAGATGTGTATCTCTCACAAGATGAGACTGGTATGAGAAGGCTGGTAGCTAAGAGAGAAGAGCTAATGATGGGAAACTGGATGTCTGATGCTGCAGTACAGGTTGCTGTTGGACAGCTTCAGTGTGACCCACAGCAGGATGGCTCGGGCAGCACAGTGTTACCCACATGACAGCCTGACTTGTCAGCCTGACAACACGCTTTCTGTGCACCATCCAGTCTCGCCTACTTTGTTCCACCAAGCACCCATTCCTCATCCATGTAGTGGAAACCCAGGTTCCACAATGCAGCAAACTCAGAACCAGTGTAGACTGGAAAGTATGATGACTTCAAGATGTATTTCTGCAATGGCCTTGAAGTTACTATACTGTCATTATAATAAAATTACCATGCTGGGCACTCTCATTCTCATACCGCACCTGATACCGTGATACTTCTGTTTCCAAATAAGAACATGGAAATGGACAATACTCAATTTTTATTTATTTAAACTCCTTCTCAGTTGAATATTCATTTAGACCCCATCTCATGCACCATCCTCCATATCTCCTGATAATATAAAAGAAAAGCCCAAACCTTGTTGAAGGTATTTTCTCCTTGTTTGGGACCGTCTTGTTTTTTTTTTTTCATTCTCCCTTTCTCTCCTTCTTAGCTGCACTTCTCCTTTGCTTGACATAAATTCTCTTTCCCTGCACATCTTTATGTCTCCACTTTGAATTAGTTCATACATGGAGGCAAGAACCTGCAGTAAACCGTCTGGGGGACCAGCTTTACACAACGCATGCCCTTTCTCCAACGAAAATAGGGTAAGCTTCCGTGCATGTCCAAACATGTCTTGAGAGAGCTGGGAAGGAAGTGTTTTCTGTGTTGGCTTTAGTTTTAATATTTCCTAACTTAAAATAAAGGGTATCAACTAAATGAGCTCACATGAAACCAAAACTCTATATTCATATTTGCATAAACTACAGAACTGCTAATAAATCATGTTGATATCTACGTGTATATATGAACACTTGAATATTCTTCACATGTATTAAAAAATAACAGAATTGTGCCAAATACAGCTATAAAATTTCATCAATATACTGTAGTGTGGGGATTGTATGGAGTGTGCCAGAATATTATGGGGATGTTTGAAGATTATGAAACATTCTGTGTGCTCTGCCTTCTGATGTTATCTGACTTAAGGTAATTTCTCCTGTTCTGACATGAACAAGTTTCTTTGTTATCATTTTCCTTTTAGATATCTGAGTAGACCAATATAATAGAGGCATAAGTGGTAACATCCCAGGCCATCATTTGACTTAAATATCCCTCCTACTTATTCTGCTTTTAAGAATTTACTCTTGGTGGGAGGGAGGGTAGGGTAGGAAGTATCACTATGTTCTGAATCTATATAAATGAAATACATGAAACTTGTCTAACTTAAATACAATTTTTTAAAAAAAGAACTTGCTCTTATTGTATCGCCATACAAGTACATTAAAAATTTATCAATTTTATAATATATCAACATGAGTTAAACTTCTGTATTCAAGCTATAAATTTAATAGCACCAAAGAGTTATAGGTAAGTATTTAATTTACAGCAACAACAGACATTATTTTAAGGTTAAGTTCTTCTATTTCTAGGCAGGAAGTTGTGTTAAGGACCTCAAGCAATCAGGTGGATCAAATGAATATTGATTGATAAACAAGGAACATAGCCATGGTTCATTATAATAGTCCCCTCACATTTAGAAATAAATTTAGTAAGCTGTTCTTTGTCCACTGTAGTATTTCTTGATCATAAGCATCATTATAACTTGATATATTTTTCAATTTCAGTGTTGTTCAGTCTTGCTTACTTATGTCTACTCACCTCTATTCCTATTTTGAATTGGAGTCTATTTATTCGTGGAATATTCATGGAAACTGTGAGAAAATATATATTAAAGTACAGGTAAAAACATGTTTTAACATTGCATAAACAATACAAAATTTTAGAATGATGGTGTTTACCTCTTGAAGTATGCAAGGTAGAATGTAGACTACCTTGTAAATGATAACATCTCCTTCATTATATTCTCAGTCTACAACTAAGGCATCACACTTGTTATTATATAGTATTAACAGAGTATTTTTTCAGAATATTTGTTGCCATCTACTTAATATATGTTTAATGGTGCTTTTGGTAATGTCTTTCTATTTTAGCTATTTCAACATTCATCAATTATGAAGATTTCAACATTCATTTTTCTCTATTTTGAGTACTTCTGAGTATTTCTGGAGAATATCAGGAAACATTTTTCCCCAAAAAAAACTTTATGCCTACTGAAAAAATCCGCTAAACATCCACCAAAATTTTTCTAGGCAATGATTATTTTTTGGTTTGTTTATCTTTTTTTTTTAACTCTCAGCCATGTTTGCTATAGTATATATTTCTCCTGTTTTCCTGTTTTTTGATTACTAAGCTACTAAGCTCTGTACCTTTATTTGCTAAAGATGTTGGTTTACTTGTATATAACCTTGAGCTAGCATATGGCTGGGCATGTGTGTTCTATCCACCTCCTAATCACCATGTTGGTGAAGGAGCAACTTCTCTTCCCTAAATAGTAGGAGATGACCAAATACATAGGAATCCACACTGCACAGATGAATGTGGCAGTGTTGTATTAGTCAGGTATTCCTATACTCACCTCAGGGAGGGGTGAATACTACTTGCCACTTAGGGCCATAAGGAGACTTCACTTGAGATTAAACAAGAAAGGACTGTGAGAGACAGGATTTGTAATAAAAATGTAGTGAGTGTTTTATGTCCTGTGGTGGGGTGACAGAGTTGTTTGAATAGTTACATGGGCTAGAAGGCAAGTCAAGTAAAACCTAGGAGACAGAAGACTAGGTGAGGCACAGTTTGGATGATAGGGAAAGTAACTTGATGGAGTCTTTCCCTGGCTGAGTCATAGCTGGTGAGAGCAGGGAACCTCATGGTTAGGCCTTTCTGGACTTTTGAGACACAAAGATGTCAAGACAGCACATGAGATTTTATGCCTTATATAACATGCAAGTGTGTGTGCATCTTCAGCCACACCTTCTTGTAATTTACGAACAGTTAAAATGGTGTACATTATTTACAATCCAGAACCTTTATACCATTGCTCCTTTTCATGTTTCAGCAAATACCAAGGGCTTATTTCTATCAGTTATCTCAGCTCTGTGACATCAATAGTATTCCAGGATTATAAATAACACTGCATTTCCCTTGCAACTCCACTACTTCATCAAGAACAGAGGGAAGAAAATATGAGATTTAAATTTGGAAGTCACAATTCCATGGAACAGCTCTGTAACTCACTAGGTGTATGGCATCACCTTTCATTATCCCAGACAACTTTGTGTCATCCTGGTTATAATAGGGAGAACAACGGCAAGGCAACTAGGAAGCCCTGGAAACTTAAAGCATGAAAAACTACCAAGAAAAAATAATCAGCCGTGATTTGGTGGGGCTCTTCCCAACTCAGTGCTGCAAGTGGTCAACATTCCTTCCATTTGGATTGCCTGGTCTCTCCAAACTGCTTCTGCTCATTGAAGCAGTAAATAAAAAGAATAAAAAAAGTCTGGTTTGAAGACTGTGAGGAGGCCTTGCAGCACTTGTTGAATAGTAGCATTGCATTTTTTATTTTCTGAAGAAAATGCAACTCCAGAGACTATCATGTCCCTGAAGATTTGGGATCATTTTTTTTTAAAAGTCATAACTTCTCTAAGTTGAAATAAAGCATAACATGCTCAAAATTTTGGAGAATTTTCCCAAAGCATTAAGCTACACTTTTATTTTTTATTTTTTATTTTTAACTGGGAGAATCACAATGCAAGCTATACTATCTGGAAAAAGCATATCACAAATGAGTGTTTAACACAAATTTATAAAAATAATGAAGAACAAATACTTTCTTTGTATGAAAGGTTATCCTATGGAGGCCAGATGATGTTCTCTACCCTACACATCACATTTTGGATAGTTGAAGTAGGGATAGTTAATTTGAAGAGGGATGTTATGAAAAGGGTAGAATGATTGTCCTCTGCTTACATCTCTTGATTGTCTGGAAATTCCAAGGAAGTTATCTTATCTCAGTGCTGGGAGTAGGCAATTGTGCAGCACTTGGGATTCCCACATACCAAATCAGAGTGCTTGGCATTTGTCCCTGCTCTGTTTCTGATCCAGCTTCCTGCTAATGTGTACCCTGGGAGGCAGCAAATGACAGCTCAGTGATTGAATCCTTGTCATCCATTGGGACAACCAGATGCAGACACAGTTCCTGGCTGCTGACTTTGGCCTGGCCCACCCCAGCCTACTGCAAGTATTTGGGAAGTGAAGTGGCAAATGGTCAATCTCTCTCCCTCTCTCTCTCTCCCCCCCCCTTTCTGTCTTTTGAATAAAATAAAAATTAAAAAAAAAACATAAAGAGACAATGCTAGGAAAACAAGGCTTCATCCACAAATGTGGTTGCTTTCATGAAACAAAGATCGGTATATTTCCTTCTCTTTGCTGAGAAAACTTTGTTCCTCAAATTGGTTTCATATTTATTCACTCATCAATTTTCTTTAATTTATGATCAGGTGAAACATTGTAGGCTTTAAATACAGATATTAAACTGTTTCATTTTCATTATGATTGGGGCTGAGGCATAGCCTCAGGGGGTACATAAAATTCTTCCAATTTTTTTTCTTAATACAACTAATCCTTCTTTAATATCTACAAATATTTTGCTTAAACAACTTAAAATTAATAATGACTTTCTGTCAGTTGCTCAATTGCACGTACTGTTTTTAAGTGGACCAGTACAATTAAGTATCCCAAATCATTAGAGTTTTGACAAATCATGAATAAATAGAAGATAAATATTGGTAAAGTGATGCTTTGATGAAATTGGGAAATTTTCTAACTGTAAATTGTATTGCCAGCTCAATTATTCCACACAGCTTATTTTATTGCACTGTGAGGGTCACTGTGTTTCCCAAACAAGTTGAATTATTCATTTTAAAGTAATCACCACAAGGAAAATTATCATTTTTGGCAAACTCCTTGCAATAACATATGCACCATTTTGTTGAAAAAACATTCAGACATCTCTGCCATTGAAACAACAAATTTAAAATGTATACCATGAAACATGGCTAAGAAATGGTGAGTGTTCACTCATAATCATGAAACTGATGAGTTTCTGGTTGTCTTCTTTCCTTGAAGTTCAGTCTGTTCATTTCGTCATGCTGTGATATAAGAACTCGTATGAGAACCAATATTTCAACATGACTCTCCTTCACTTCTTTTCATGATATAAACTCATATGACCAGATCAATTGATTGTACTAAATTACAATGTAATGATTTTTACTGTGTTCTCTAAGATGTCTGTCATGTGTCTTCATGGAAATTTAATTATAGACTTGGCAACTATCTGCCCCACTTAATTTATTTAATAAACATTTTAGGCATATACAACATCCAAGATGATTTGTGAGGATGCGTAAGCTTCAGATATATATGACCTATCTTCAGGTCTAATCCCATCTTTTCTCTTTCTCAAAGCCATTCCCACTCAGGAACAGATATTTTATAGCCCCCAAAAAGTTGTCATTGCTGCTACTATATGCCTAATTTTTGTAGAATCCTGACTCCTCAGTCCCTTAAGAACACCATCATAGTATTTCAGCTTTCACCTGTCACAGGCATCTATGATTGTTCCATACACAAGAACGTTACTTTTGAAACTGGTTCATACTTAAAGTTCTGTAGTTGATTAGCAGCTGACTTCCATAATGCAATGCACACCTTTCTGCATGGACTCCAGATGATGCATGGCCAGACTGAACAGCAATTTATATTGTGGCTTATTGTCGAAACACTGTGTGAGCATTAATTTTCAAGTGCTCTAATTTTATTTTTGTTTCTATTTCCAACATTTCAGATGCATTAGTTTCTCTAGAATCATTTTATCACAGAAACATGAGTGATTTATGAGCCATTGTACACCAACCTGATATTTAAATGATAGCAAACATTTACTGAGCATTTATTTTGTATCTCACTTGAACTCTGATTTTCTAATTGTCTCTTTTACAATAGCCTAAGGAAATAAATAGTGCCATTCTTTCCAATTTTTAGATTAAACATCTGACAGTGAAGAAGGGAAATATCTCTGCCAACGCCACATAGTGTGAACTTTTGTTACTTAGTTTGCTAGACAGGCAGTACAAGTTCGGGATCTTTTCTCTTAATAATTTTTTCACATGATTGGAAGAAATCAAGTGGGATGTAGCTATTTAACAGGACCTGAGTGTGATGATGTAAATGGTTTAATTATAAAGCCTTATATTCTACCTGGGAGTTCAAATTCATTGCAGGAAATTATCAATATTGTTTAATTATCACATGGTATAAACTATATAAGTCATGTAATAATATGGATTTCGTGAAGAAGAATTTATCAAAGTTTCATTTGACAGCTGGTATTGGATAAAATGATGGTTTTTCAGAGGATTCGTGTCTTTCTCCCTTTAATATGTAGTTAGTCATAGAAACATCAATGGTCAGTATTTATGGAGGAAGTTTGGAGAGACATTTTTGAAATGGTAAATGTCATCATGGCCATTTATGTTCATTACACTTCCGCTTTCAAACACACGAAAAAAAATGATGCTTATTTTTATAGATGGAACAAAATGCACTGCCTGAAATATTGGGAAAGGAAATACTTACTTTTTTGGGTTTATTTAAGTAACTGTCTATTTTAAACAAGGAATGTTGCTCTGAAAAAAAAAAACAAAACTGCCATCTACAAAGCTATCTTGAATCCTTTCTAATGGCTACTCACACTCTACCTTTTGCAGGGAGAAGAGACAGAGAATGCTGCTTCTTTTCTTTATATTTTAATCCAATTTTACATTCCGTAAATGTTATTGGAATTACAGAAAGCCCCTATATAGTAGAGATCTCACTTTTCTGTGTTTTTAACTGAGTGTTAAATAAAATATGGGAGACAAATAATGATAACTGACAGTCACAGTTTTGATTAATTTTTTGGAGATCACAGCTTACTTTGTGGCCAAAAGGCTGGCTACTAATCCCGGATTTTCATGCCTTGCTTCAATCTATGCCCTGTGAAAGCCCATTCAAACAAATGGTTGTATCAGCAAAGCTGAACCAGTTAGTGGGATCACTTCCTCTTAGTAATGCAAAGTCAAAGGAAAGAAAAAAGCAATCATATCACCAGAGATTGGATTTTGTTATATTGTTTAAATCCGCCTCATTGGAAATCACACATTTTCACACAGGGAAAAAAAAAAGGAGTGAAGAAAAGCACATTCCCTCCTTTAAAAGTACAAGACTTAGATGCAACAGAGTTAGGAGCAGTTGGTATAATATTACTTCATGTGTGGTGGAGTTCACTATGGTAGCAGCTAAGAAATAAAATTTTATTCAATTTGTTCTCTGGATAGGAACTAATAGTAAAATTCTTTAAAGTATACTAAGATTGGGCGGAGCCAAGATGGCGGAATAAAGAGGGTGCGCACTGATAGTCCGGGAAAATTTAGTTTAATAAAAGGGGAGTTACGGTAGCCGCAGAAAAAAGAACCAGGAAAAAATTGCACGGGAATCGTGAATTGGAGGACCTACTGGGAGAACAAGGTCACCCACCACGCGGAAGCCAAGTCGCGGGACCGAGCCGCAGAAGCCCCAGTGCTCCAAGGGGAGTGCATGCCACACAGACAACAGCGGGGAGACTTGGGACGCTCAGGGCTCCGAGTCCACACATCGGCGCTGGAAGGGGAGGTGAGCTCAATAACCCGAGACATTGGTGGGGAAACGGGGGTCAGAATCTAGAGGGGGGCCAGAAAGTGCAGCAAACTCACTACCGGAAAGAAGGAAAAAAAAGCTTCGGGGTTTCTCTTCCCCCTAACCTTGCAAAGGTTACAAGGCTGTGAGGCTAGAAGAATTCCCAAGAGACAAAGAGCAGGCCTGCTCTCTGGATTTACATATCAATGGGGGAGAGCTAAGGAACTGAGTCACTACAATTCAGTAGCCTAGGCAACCCAGTGGGAGTCCAGAGGAGCCAAAGACTGGAAGCTAAATACCATCAATTCTGCACAGCCGTGCCCTGCGGTGTTACTTACCCCCTGAATAAATAAAATAAATAAATAAATAAAAAGAGAGAGATTTACTACGCATAACCTGAGGGTGTCACCTTTGCACACCCTTAACCTGGAAGAACCAGGCAGAGCTCTCAGGCCGCACCCACCTCAAGCCTCCAAGGCTCCTCCAACAGCAGGCAGTCCACTTAACACGGACACAGTATAAAAAAAAAAAAAAAAAAAGAAAAGAAAAAAAAAAAAACGCACAGTGACGCAAGAAGAATCAACTATGCCGAGTAACAAACACAGAAATAGAGGGAGCAAGATCAACGATGACACTATGATGCCTCCAAATAAGCAAAACACCCCAAGCCAAGAGTATGAAGATGATGAGATAGAAGAAATGCAAGATACGGATTTCAAAAAATTTATGATAAGAACATTTAGAAGTTTTCAAAAGCAAATCCTTGAACTACAGAAATCCTTAATGGACAAGATTGAAAATCTCTCTCGTGAAAACGAAATTTTAAGGAAGAGTCAAAATGAAACTCAGAAACTAGTAGAACAGGAAAGTGTTATAGTGAAGAGAAATCAAAATGAAATGAAGAGCTCAATAGATCAAATGACAAACACATTAGAAAGCCTTAAAAACAGAATGGGTGAAGCAGAAGAGAGAATATCGGACTTAGAAGATAGAGCACAGGAAAACATACAGTCAAACCAAAGAAAAGAAGAGGAAATTAGAAACCTAAAAAATATTGTTGGGAATCTACAGGATACTATTAAAAAAACCAACATTCGAGTTCTAGGAGTTCCTGAAGGCATGGAGAGAGAGAAAGGATTGGAAGGCCTTTTTAGTGAGATACTAGCAGAGAACTTTCCAGGTTTGGAGAAGGACAGAGATATCCTAGTACAGGAAGCTCATAGAACCCCCAATAAACATGACCAAAAGAGATCCTCACCACGACACGTGGTAATTAAACTTACCACAGTGAAACATAAAGAAAAGATCCTAAAATGTGCAAGAGAGAAACGTCAGATTACTCTCAGAGGATCTCCAATCAGACTCACAGCTGACTTCTCATCAGAAACCCTACAAGCTAGGAGGGAATGGCGAGACATAGCACAGGTGCTAAGAGAGAAAAATTGCCAGCCCAGAATATTATATCCTGCCAAGCTCTCATTTGTGAATGAAGGTGAAATAAAGACCTTTCATAGCAAACAGAAATTGAAAGACTTTGTGGCCACTCGTCCGGCCCTGCAAAAGATACTTAAAGATGTGCTACACTCAGAAACACAGAAACACGGCCATCAATATGAAAGAAGGGAAAGGAAGAACACCTACCAGTAAAAGAGCATGGGAAGCTCAAAGCATATACTAGAAAATATTTCCGGGAAAATGGCAGGGCAAAGTCACTACGTATCAATTGTCACATTGAACATTAATGGTCTGAATTCTTCAGTTAAAAGACACCGTTTGGCTGACTGGCTCACAGAACACAACCCATCTATTTGTTGCCTACAAGAAACACATCTCTCTAACAAAGAGGCATGCAGACTGAAAGTGAAAGGTTGGAAAAAGATATTCCATGCCAACAGAAACCAAAAAAAAGCAGGTGTAGCCATATTAATATCAGACAAAATAAACTTTAATACAAAAACTGTTAAGAGAGACAAAGAGGGACACTATATAATGATTAAGGGTTCAATTCAACAGGAAGATGTAACTATTATAAATGTATATGCACCTAATTACAGGGCACCGGTCTATTTAAAAGATATGTTAAGGGACTTAAAGGGAGATTTAGATTCCAATACAATAGTACTGGGGGACTTCAATACTCCACTCTCAGAAATAGACAGATCATCCGGACAGAAGATCAACAAGGAAACAGCAGATTTAATTGACACTATTGCCCAAATGGATCTAACAGATATCTACAGAACTTTCAACCCTACATCTACAGACTTCACATTCTTCTCAGCAGCGCATGGAACCTTCTCTAGGATTGACCACATACTAGGCCATAAAGCAAGTCTCAGCAAATTTAAAAGAATTAGAATCATACCATGCAGCTTCTCAGACCACAGCGGGATGAAGTTGGAAATTAGCAACTCAGGAAACCCCAGAAAGTATGCAAACACATGGAGACTGAACAACATGCTCCTGAATGAACAATGGGTCATTCAAGAAATCAAAAGAGAAATCAAAAACTTTCTGGAAATAAATGAAGACAACAACACAACATATCAAAACTTATGGGATACAGCAAAAGCAGTATTGAGAGGCAAATTTATAGCAATAGGTGCCTATACCAAGAAATTGGAAAGGTACCAAATAAATGAGCTTTCAGCGCACCTCAAGGACCTAGAAAAACTGCAGCAAACCAAACCCAAATCTAGTAGGAGAAGAGAAATAATTAAAACCAGAGAAGAAATTAACAGGATTGAATCCAAAAAAAACATTACAAAAAATCAGCCAAGCAAGAAGCTGGTTTTTTGAAAAAATAAACAAAATTGACACCCCATTGGCCCAACTAACTAAAAAAAGAAGAGAAAAGACCCAAATCAATAAAATCAGAGATGAAAAAGGAAACGTAACAACAGACACCACAGAAATAAAAAGAATCATCAGAAATTACTACAAGGACCTGTATGCCAGCAAACAGGAAAACCTATCAGAAATGGATAGATTCCTGGACACATGCAATCTACCAAAATTGAACCATGAAGACATCGAAAACCTAAATAGACCCAAAACTGAAACAGAAATTGAAACAGTAATAAAGGCCCTCCCAACAAAGAAAAGCCCAGGACCAGATGGATTCACTGCTGAATTCTACCAGACATTTAAAGAAGAACTAATCCCATTTCTTCTCAAACTATTCAGAACAATCGAAAAAGAGGGAATCCTCCCAAATTCTTTCTATGAAGCCAGCATCACCTTAATCCCTAAGCCAGAGAAAGATGCAGCACTGAAAGAAAATTACAGACCAATATCCCTGATGAACATAGACGCAAAAATCCTCAATAAAATTCTGGCCAATAGAATACAACAACACATCAGGAAAATCATCCACCCAGACCAAGTGGGATTCATCCCTGGTATGCAGGGATGGTTCAACATTCGCAAATCAATCAATGTGATTCACCACATTAACAGACTGCAAAAGAAAAACCATATGATTATCTCAATTGATGCAGAGAAAGCATTTGATAAAATTCAACACCCTTTCATGATGAAAACTCTAAGCAAATTGGGTATAGAAGGAACATTCCTCAATATAATCAAAGCAATTTATAAAAAACCCACAGCCAGCATCCTATTGAATGGGGAAAAGTTGGAAGCATTTCCACTGAAATCTGGCACCAGGCAGGGATGCCCACTCTCACCACTGCTATTTAACATAGTTCTGGAAGTTTTAGCCAGAGCCATCAGACAAGAAAAAGAAATCAAAGGAATACAAATCAAGAAGGAAGAAGTCAAACTATCCCTCTTTGCAGACGATATGATTCTGTACTTAGAGGATCCAAAGAACTCTACTAAGAGACTATTGGAACTCATAGAGGAGTTTGGCAAAGTGGCAGGATATAAAATCAATGCACAAAAATCAACAGCCTTTGTATACACAAGCAATGCCATGACTGAGAAAGAGCTGCTAAGATCAATCCCATTCACAATAGCTACAAAAACAATCAGATACCTTGGAATAAACTTAACCAAGGACGTTAAAGATCTCTACGATGAAAATTACAAAACCTTAAAGAAAGAAATAGAAGAGGATACCAAAAAATGGAAAAATCTTCCATGCTCATGGATTGGAAGAATCAACATCATCAAAATGTCCATTCTCCCAAAAGCAATTTATAGATTCAATGCAATCCCAATCAAGATACCAAAGACATTCTTCGCAGATCTAGAAAAAATGATGCTGAAATTCATATGGAGGCACAAGAGACCTCGAATAGCTAAAGCAATCTTGTACAACAAAAACAAAGCCGGAGGCATCACAATACCAGACTTCAGGACATACTACAGGGCAGTTGTAATCAAAACAGCATGGTACTGGTACAGAAACAGATGGATAGACCAATGGAACAGAATTGAAACACCAGAAATCAACCCAAACATCTACAGCCAACTTATATTTGATCAAGGATCTAAAACTAATTCCTGGAGCAAGGACAGTCTATTCAATAAATGGTGCTGGGAAAACTGGATTTCCACGTGCAGAAGCATGAAGCAAGACCCCTACCTTACACCTTACACAAAAATCCACTCAACGTGGATTAAAGACCTAAATCTACGTCCTGACACCATTAAGTTATTAGAGAACATTGGAGAAACCCTTCAAGATATTGGCACAGGCAAAGAATTTCTGGAAAAGACCCGGGAGGCACAGACAGTCAAAGCCAAAATCAACTATTGGGATTGCATCAAATTGAGAAGTTTCTGTACTGCAAAAGAAACAGTCAGGAGAGTGAAGAGACAATCGACAGAATGGGAAAAAATATTTGCAAACTATGCAACAGATAAAGGGTTAATAACCAGAATCTACAAAGAGATCAAGAAACTCCACAAAAACAAAACCAACAACCCACTTAAGAGATGGGCCAAGGACTTCAATAGACATTTTTCAAAAGAGGAAATCCAAATGGCCAACAGGCACATGAAAAAATGTTCAAGGTCACTAGCAATCAGGGAAATGCAAATCAAAACCACAATGAGGTTTCACCTCACCCCGGTTAGAATGGCTCACATACAGAAATCTACCAACAACAGATGCTGGCGAGGATGTGGGGGAAAAGGGACACTAACCCACTGTTGGTGGGAATGCAAACTGGTCAAGCCACTATGGAAATCAGTCTGGAGATTCCTCAGAAACCTGAAGATAACCCTACCGTTCGACCCAGCCATCCCACTCCTTGGAATTTACCCAAAGGAGTTTAAATTGATAAACAAAAAAGCGGTCTGCACCCTAATGTTTATTGCAGCAGAATTCATAATAGCCAAGACCTGGAACCAACCTAAATGCCCATCAACGGTAGACTGGATAAAGAAATTATGGGATATGTATTCTTTAGAGTACTATACCGCAGTAAGAAACAACGAAATCCAGTCATTTGCAACAAAATGGAGGAATCTGGAACACATCATGCTGAGTGAAGTAAGCCAGTCCCAAAGGGACAAATACCATATGTTCTCCCTGATCGGTGACAACTGACTGAACACCAAAAAGGAAACCTCCTGAAGTGAAATGGACACTATGAGAAATGGTGACTTGATCAGCATAGCCCTGACTGCTAATGGACAACTTAATACATTATCCCTCATAGTATTTTTTTTTTTGGCTGTTCTACTTAATATGACTGGTTTAATTCTGTAATTATCACACAGTTATTCTTAAGTGTTGAAAATTAACTGAAATGTGATCCCTGTTAAACATAAGAGTGGGAATAAGAGAGGGAAGAGATGTATAATTTGGGGCATGCTCGGGCTGACTTGCCCCAATTGGTAGAGTTGGAAACATACCAGGGGATTCCAATTCAATCCCATCAAGGTGGCATGTGCCAATGCCATCTCACTACTCCAAGTGATCAATTTCAGTTCACAATTGATCATAATGAAAGGACTAAGAGTCAAAGGGAGCACATAAACAAGTCTAGTATCTGCTAACACCAACCGATAGAATAAATAAAGGGGAGAGTGATCCAACATGGGAAGTGAGATACTCAGCAGACTCATAGAATGGCGGATGTCCTAAATAGCACTCTGGCCTCAGAATCAGCCCTAAAGGCACTCGGATCTGGCTGAAAAGCCCATGAGAGTATTTCAGGCATGGAAAGCCAAGACACTCTGGCAAAAAGATTTCTGTGAGTGAGATCCCAGTGGAAAGAACAGGTCTTCAAAGAGGGAGGTGCCTTTCTCTGAAGGGAGGAGAGAACCTCCACTTTGACTATGACCGTGTCTAAACAAGATAAGAGTCGGAGAACTCAAGGGGCTTCCATAGCCTTGGAAACTCATAAGTGGTGCATAGGGAGATTACTGATGCCATAAACAGGAGTGTCAATTGGTAAAGTCAACAACAGGAGTCACTGTGCACTTACTCCTCATGTAGGATCTCTGTCCTTAACGTGCTGTACACTGAGGCTTAATGCTATAACGAGTACTCAAACAGTATATTTCACTTTGTGTTTCTATGGGGGTGCAAACGACTGAAATCTTTACTTAATGTACACTAAACTGATCTTCTGTAAAAAAAAAAAAAAAAAAAAAAAAAAGAAAGAAAGAAATTATCAATTCCCAACTTGACTCTCACTGGGATTAAACATGACAATAGGTCTGATCTGATTTCATCATCATTTAAAAAAAATCATCTATTATTTTTCACTTTATGTTTCTGTGTGGGAGCAAACTGTTGAAATACTTACTTAAGGTATACTAAGCTGATCTTCTGTATATTAAGATAATCGAAAATGAATCTTGATGTGAATGGAAGGGGAGAGGGAGTGGGAAAGGGGAGGGTTGTGGGTGGGAGGGACGGTATGGGGGGGGAAGCCATTGTAACACATGAGTCGTACTTTGGAAATTTATATTCATTAAATAAAAGATTAAAAAAAAAAGGAAAAAAAAATAAAGTATACTAAGATTAATTAAAATTAATTACCAGTTTTATTATTAATTAAGAAAGACAAACAGTAAGTTCTTAAGTTAAATAGGAACAAATTAGTTACTACATGAGGGTCCAATTTTAATCATAATACTAAGTTTGAAGTATGTGTTTGAGGGGCCAGCATTGTGGCATAATGTGTTAAGCCGCCACCTGCATCACCTGCACCCCAAATGGATGCTGATTCAAGTCCTGGCTGCTCCACTTCAAATCCAGTGGCCTGCTAATGCACCCGGGAAAGCAGCAGATGATAGCCCAAGTTCTTGACCCTGCCACCTATATTGGAGACCCAGAAGAAGATCCTGACTCCTGGCTTCCGTCTGGCCCAGCCCTGGCCATTGTTCCCATTTGAGGAGTGAACCAATGAATGGAAGATCTCTCTTTCTCAATCTCTCTCTCTCTCTCTCTGTATGTGTGTCTCTCCATCTCTCTCTGTAGTTTTGCCTTTCAAAGAAATAAAAATAAATCTTAAAAAAGAAGTGTTTGAACCTGCACTCATTTTAGCACAACTCTTATATTAAGAGTATTAGTGGCTGACACTGTGGCACAGCGGGTTAAAACCCTGGCCTACAGCACTGGCATCCCATATGGGCACCAGTTTGAGTCCCGACTGCTCCACTTCCAATCCAGCTCTCTGCTGTGGCCTGGGAAAGCAGTAGAAGATGGCCCAAGTCCTTGGGCCCCTGCACCCAAGTGGGAGACCCAGAAGAAGCTCCTGGGTCCTGGCTTCAGATTGGCACAGCTCTGGCTGTTGCGGCCATCTAATGAACCAGCAGATGGAAGACCTCTCTCTCTGTCTCTACCTCTCTCTGTAACTCTTTCAAATAAATAAAATAAAAATCTTTAAAAAAAGAATATTATAGTTGGATGAAATAATGCAATTTATTATTATAATGATGAATAGTAATATTTTCTTTCATATTAATTTTATGCATTATTCTCTCTTTAAAACACATACAAGTAAAATCTGGTGATAATGTAATAAAGTAGTTTATGGATATAAGATGAATTGGACAAAATAGGTCATCCATTTTGGTAAGCAACTTTTCATTTCAGAATTAAGTTTTATATTAGACTGTATCTGGAAATTTCATTTATTATAAAGGTAAAAAGCTAAAATGATATCAAAAAGGCAGCTTGAAAAAATGCACTTCAAAAAAGTGTGAAAAAAATCTTTGAAATTGGAGAATGCTTTGTAGACCATTGAAAACTTAGGGAAGCATGGAAAAATGTTATACAATGCTCTGGTTATTAAAACTTTCCATCACTCAATTCAACTGCGAAGACATTTTTAAGCATTTCTCAGTATCAGACACTGGGAATTCAAAGTTGGACATGCCTTGTAAGAAAGGCGGATGTCTATGAAGAGAGGGCATAATAGACCAGGGAACAATATAAGCCAGTTAAGACTACAGATTTCTGGACTAAATACAGAATAAGTGGTCTAAGATAACAGAAAAAAATTTGGACTACATACAAATGTGGGAGGGAAAGAAAAATGAGTCCTAACTTGGTGACCCCAATAGCTGTCTGAAGGTTCTAGCTTAGATTGTCAAGAGGCATATTTGAAATTCAAGACAGAGATAAATCAAAACTGTTAGCTATGTAGTTATCAACTTGGTAATTAGAAGAGTAGGAAAATGTAAATATACAGAAATGGGAAGAGAAACAGAATTGGTGAACACTAACTTTTAGGAGAACCTATTAAAAAGACAAATCTTGAGAAAATCCAGTTTCAGAAAGGAATGCTCAAGATATTCAAGCTGAGATAGTAGTAAAGTAAGGAAAGAATGGGGAAAAGAGTGTATTATGGTTATCAATCAGTTCTCTGTCGGCATTGCCAGTTCAAAGTTGGAATCATGGAAAGGCTCTATGCGCTATGGTTGCACTCCAGTGAAGATGTTTAATCATGTCTGTGGTTTTCTGTACAAATAAGGCTGGAATGTTTTTGTGTCCAAAGTAGACATAGAATATGCTACATTGGAAGCAAAACAGAAAATATTTCCTAACCATTTTGTAAAACTGGTGGATTAGCATTTACCTAATGCAAAATTTTTCTGATCATGCCATTTCTGAGTTTCCTTTGGAATAATGATTTGATTTATTTCATTTGTTCTTATTAGTCTTACATATTGAGCAGACATGATAACCTTCTTTCCTTTCTACTTTTCCTCCTTGCTTCCTTCCTTCCTTCCTTTTCCGACTGCCTTATTCACTCATTCCTTTCCCTCTCTCTCCTCTCTAACCACCACCTCTCCTAAATCTAAGAAACCATTCTACCATATTTCATGTCATTCTGCATTTTATGTCATTTCTCTACAGAATGTCCTATAGATATTTAACCTCTTTCTTGAAGATTTTCTAGATATCTATAACATTCAATCTTTCCTTCTTAAAATGTATCAGGTTTAAATCTCATTTATTGGACTATATTACCCACTAGCCATGAGAATAGATTTGTGATCTGTTCTCACTTTGGTCATTCCTCCTCATTTCTAGCTCTTTCTGCCTTTCTCTTAAGCTATTTCAACTATTTTTCACCTTTTTCTAAACCTCCCACTCTAATGTTCAAACCCTATACATAAATACTCAAAATATTAGTTCTATGTGAACTATTTGTATCTATGAAATACATGACATTTGTTCTCTTTATATTAATAAATTTTAAAAAACTGTATTTATGAAATGCATGTTTCCATTATTATCCATTTCCATTATTATCTCCATTGAATATCATAGGTTTTCGCTGGGTTTGGGTTTCAGTTATTGGTGACTGAGCACAGAAACATTAAGGAAATTATCTGTTTCATGCCTTCATATTTCAGCATCCACTGACAAAAGTCCTATCTTGATCTTAACATGCTTTGTAGACAAATTACTAGAAAAAGAACTGCAGCATCATGGATCTGGAAAGGTCCTGAATTCAACAGAAGACTTTTCATCCACTTTTATCTCATCTCTTCTAGTACAGCTCCTCCACAAGACAGCTTTATCCCTTGTGTCAGCCACATAACTCTGCAACTCTTTCTCAACAATTTCCTCTTCTAAAATGACCGAGGATGTGGTTGTCAGCATAATTTTCCAGCTTTTCAGGGTTCATCATGTCATTCCCCTACTCTATCTGAAATCATCTATGACACTTCTTTGCCCGAAGAATAAAATCATAATTCTGGCCTTGACACTGAAGAATAGGCACCATCCTGCCCCTGACTTCTCTGTGCAGTACATCTTCCATTTTATCCTCCTTGCCCTGTGCTGTACTCAGTGTAAGCCCTCGCCTTTACTGTATTTCCCCAGAGTATTTCCTGTACTTATACTTTGCCTTCTGGCTGAAGGATCACTCACAGTTTTCTGTATACTAAAAGTTCATCCTACCTCCTTTCTGATGAAGTAATAACGTTGTCTAGAATCTTCTAGAATCTTAACCACATAGAAAAAAAGTTTGTTCTGGGAAAAATAACAAATCCAAAAATGAGTAAATCCAGCAAAGAAAATTAAAAGATTATTATATCATGCAGTTGAGAAATCAGCTAAGTTCATTTTTCTGAGTTGATTTCAATTCCGGAGGAACTCTGTTAATTTGATAAATCCTGGAAGTTGTAGACTAATGTTCTCAGCACTGAAAGGGTGCTTATTTTCCCCAAGAACCAGGGTGAGGTCTTACTGTTTTTACCCGGGTTATGTGCTCCTTTTAAAATGATGAATATATCCAAGGAGATGATTCCTACTGATTGCTGTGGCCTGGGCATGGATCTACTACTAGAGTCTAATGTGGTACAAGTGAAGGGATAAGTGAATCTTAATAAGACTATGTGGATGAAAAGATGAAAGATGATTACTCAAAAGAGTTATGGGTTATCTCTATAAGACATAATTATCAAAGCAACATGCAGGGCCCATTACAGGTGATTTCTTATTTTTGGAGGAAATAAGTCCTTCAAACCCCTCAAACTGTATTACATCCCATTCTACGATTGTACAAACATTATGTTTTCTTCTAGAAGAAGATAATTTTAGACTTACAGCTTTTTAAATTATTTTGCATATTGAATATTGAATACTATAACATTTTGTTCACTGGCTGTATTAAAACAAATATCATGAAGATGGAGCACAACAACATATTACCTTTATGTATATTGTGATAGAAAACCCAAGGGATTCATTGCTTTTTTTCCATCTAGAAGTGGTTGCTTCCAGACATCAAGGATGTGCCAGCAGTAATGGGATGTGAACAAAATGAGAGAAGAGTTACTAACTCCACCATAAGGGCAACATTCCACATACAATTATTTTTTAATAATCTTAGAGCATGTAGAGAGTAATGACTTGTATAAATCCATAGAATTCCAAGACTGTTTTGTTACAGGAGTAGTTGGTAGGATACATGGTAGACAGAGAATAATGCTGACTTGTTTTTAGGGAAAAGTTTACATTGATGGTAAAGGATATATCTAGGTTGTTCTTGTTTTATCATGACGTATTTATTAATACTGTCCACTGGTATTCCAGATAATATTATGGCTTTTGATGATAATGCATACTCAAGGAATCTAAGAAGCATCTTGAATCAACAAATCACAATAGCACTCTTTTTACAAGAGAATTCCCACTCTTAAAATTTATTAGGAAATATTTTATCTCTACTAATATTTGATCTCTATGAACCAATATTCATAAAATGACCTGATTCATGTATGAGAGTAATGAGAAACTTTGTAAAATTGTAAGTTTTTATAGTTACTTATTGTGAGCATTAATTTGCCACATTAATTGAGATTTTAAAGCATAATTATTTATGCTAGGGACATGAAAAAAATCTCATAGAAATATATATGGTAAGAATTTTCCATGAATTGAGATTTTTTGCATTGAAATAAATGTTTTTTGTTTTTGCACAATTTTTGAAGTATATTCATATTTTGTTAATATATTTCATAAAAGAACTACTTCCATATAAAGAATTACTTCCATATAAAGAAATACTTCCATTTGTGTGTGTGTGTGTGTGCATGTGTATAAATTTACAGATTTTTTAATTTGTTACTTTCAAGTGAAATATTGAGTCTATAAGCTGGTCTTTTGAAGTGTGAATACCAATATTGCGTCCTTAAAATTCATTTGCATGTTTCTTTCCTCAGCTTTATTGAATTATAGTTGATAGCTATTCTTTGTGCATATTTAATCTGATAAGCATATAGGTTGTGAAATGACCTCCTCCCCCAGGCTAAATGACGTATTTATCATTTCCAATAGTTATTCTTTTTTTTCCAAGATTTTTCTATTGATCTATTTGAAAGTCAGAATTATAAGGAGGGAGAGAGGGACAGAGATAGAGATCTATTTCCTTTGTTTTGCTCCCACAAGGCATCAACCAAGGCTGAAGCCAGGGGCTTGGCATTTCATCCAGGTATCCCATGTGGGTGGCAGGGCCCAACTACTTGGGCTATTTTCTCCTGATTTTTCTAGGTTTTTAGCAGCAAGTTGGATTGGTACTGGAACAGTTGAACATGAATCAATGCCCATATAGGATGTCAGCATCGCAGGGGACGACTTTACTTGCTATGCCACAACACTTGCCATACTGCACTCGGATCACTTTCCAATGCTTTTTCCAGGTGCTTAGCAGGGAGTTGGATTACAATTGGGGCAACTGGACGTGAACCAGTGTTCATATGGAATGCTAGCGTAACTGAACAGTGTATTTATCTATTATGCCACAATACTGGTCCCACTCTTTTTTTTGGATATGTATTCCAGAAACACTTAAGATCTATTGTCTCATCAGATGTCAAGCAGATAATACATTATTATTGACTGTAGTCCCCATGTTGTACATTAGATCTCCAGAACTTGTCCATTTTTTTTTTTTTTTGACAGGCAGAGTGGACAGTGAGAGAGAGAGAGAGAGAGACAGAGAGAAAGGTCTTCCTTTTGCTGTTGGTTCACTCTCCAATGGCTGCTGCGGCCGGCACACTGTGCCGATCCGAGGGCAGGAGCCAGGTGCTTCTCCTGGTCTCCCATGGGGTGCAGGGCCCAAGGACCTGGGCCATCCTCCACTGCACTCCCAGGCCACAGCAGAGAGCTGGCCTGGAAGAGGGGCAACCGGGACAGATTCCGGTGCCCCGACCGGGACTAGAGCCCTGTGTGCCAGCACTGCAAGGTGGAGGATTGAGCTGCGGCGCCAGCCTTTTTTTTTTTTTTTTTTTTTCTTTTTTGACTGGCAGAGTGGACAGTGAGAGAGACACAGAGTGAAAGGACTTGTCCATCTTATAAGTGACTGTAGCACACTGTGGTTGAAATCTCCACGTCTTTCACCCTCTAACCCACTAACCCATGGCAACTGCTGTTCCACACTGCTTCTATAGAGTTGACTTTAAATTTCACAAAGAAATTTGCAAGTTTGAAGTAAACAAATGAAGGATGTTATTTTTCTATGGAATGTGCTTGTTTAAATTCTGATGTGGTGTGGACATTTAGCCTAGTGACTAAAACTCCAGGTAAAATGCTTGGGTCCCATTTCATAGTGCCTAAATTCCACACCTGTCATCAACTTTCTGCTAATGCAGATCTTGGAAGGAAGCAGCGATTGTTCAAGTGGCTCATTTTCCACTGCCACCTGAAAACTAGAATTGAGCTCCTGGTCCCTGGTTTCAGTCCGAGCCATTACAGGTGTTTGGAGAATGAACCAGTTAATGGGGGATGATCTAGCTATGTGTGAAATCACAGAAAGGAAGAAAGAGAGAGAGAAAGAGAGAGAGAAAAAAGAAAGAAAAAGGAAGGAAGGAAGGAAGGAAGGAAGGAAGGAAGGAAGGAAGGAAGGAAAAAAGGAAGGGAGAGAGAGAGAGGGAGAGAAAGAAAAGAAAGAATTTTAATGTGAAAGTGATTATGGACGTTTATCTGACAATTTTAAGGGCACAGGGAACAAAACAAAGGAGTCAGGTCATGGACACAGTGGTTCTGTCCAGATGGCCCCCTGAACTGAGAATTATTATATTTCAAAGTATTCATAACAAACTCCATAAATCTGTCACAATATTAACTCCAATGCTCTGTCTTAAAAATGTGAAAAACAAAATGTGTGAGGGACTTGTCTGACAGGGAAAAGTCCAGTAGACATAATTCTCAAAATTACATGAATCATTAAACTCTGAGAATTAATCAAATCACTTCTTATCCAAATGTCTGAATATGGTGAGGATTTGATTAATCATATTGTTCTTTCTTATTAACTACAAAATGAAATTGTAAAATGTATTTGGGTGAAAGTGACATCTTGAGATTTGACTATTGTTTATAGACCTTGTCTATACTCTTGAGGAACAGTGGTTTTTCTATTTTCTACATGTTGAGTTATTTGTTTAATGAAGGATTAAGCCTGTGATTATAAAGTAATTTGAGAGTGTGATATTACAAAAAGTAAAAGAACAAAAAGAAAGAGGGGCATAACAAAGGTGGGAATTATTATTATGTGCTTAAAATCCTACATATGAAATATATGAAATGTGTTTTTCTTATATGAATAAAATTAAAGAGTTTAATATTATTTGTTATATTAAAGCAAAATCATGTAATTCTTGACTCCAAGATATTTGGTGTTCTTTATGACAGAGACTAGAATAAAATCAGTCACAATTAAACTGGGATTTTGACACCCAAGTGCACATTTATTTAAACCTCATTTACTCTGAATCTGAGGAAAAAAAATGTAATGTTGAAGTATGTTCAGTTGGAATTCAGGGCATATTCCTAAAGGTAGGATAACAGAATTTTCTGGAAGGGAGAATAACCCTGTGTTGTTAATTACTATGGAAGACCACCAGTTATAAGTCAAGAATGCGGACCTTATACTGATATTGGGAAAATCATTCTTTTAGTTCTGAATTTGGAACAAGTTGTCCTACAGTGGCAAGAATAGGGAGATTAAGCCGTGACTATGGCCTTAGAGGACATTCTTTGAATCAGGAACCTGGGAAGTATCAGGCCTGAGAAACAACTCCTAATTTGGCTGATGCTCATGACTTAGTTTTAACTTATTCTTCTTGTGACAGGAGTTGTGGCATAGGGCATAATTCTGCCTCCTACAGCGCTGGCATCCCATATGGCACTAGTGGTCCTGGTTGTTCCACTACCTATACAGCTCTCTGCTATTACTCAGAACTGGTCCGGCTCTGGCTGTTGCTGCCTCTTGGGTGGTGAACTACAGAATGCAAGATCCTCATTCTCTCTCTCTCTCTCCTCTGTCTTTCAAATACATAAATACAACTTTTAAAAAAAACCTTATTCTTCATAAGATTGTTCCTTTTCATCATTCCTGAACATTCAGTACGTTCTCCTTATTAGTTATTGTGGCATCTGGGTTAAACTGAGTCTGTACCAGGTTTGCAGACAGGGAAAGATCCTTCTCTCCCCCAAATGCTGTTGGAAAGAAGGGTCTCACAGCAGGACTGTCCACTGAGCAGTACACTGACCTCAGGGGGTTAACAGGTGGGGTGGCAAACAGGCTAAGCATCGGCAGCTGGGGAACCTGTTCCTGACTTTCTGTGGGAGGCACTGTGTTACCTTCTGATATGAGTGGGAAACTCTCTGAGAAAGGTAACTCCAGTGGGTAAGGAAGAGAATCACATGATGGTAACTTGCATTTTAAATGAAAGAATTCAAGGTTTTTTTTTTTTTTTTTTTTTTCAAATAGCAAATGATGAAATATAGAAGGTAAGCAATTTAGGTTTTCACATTTTGATTTGGAGTTTGAGTCCTACTCTACTATGTATAGAAATGGTTTCTCTGTTGTAGTGTCCTATAGCATTAAAAACTAAAAATGTGAATGCATAATAGAGATGGGGCTCTTTTATCCCATTCAGAAGATCGGTGCAAAGCTGGTGTCTGCTGCTTTCCCATGGGAAGAATCAAAGGTGAGCTCTTCCTGCAGAGCTTCAGGCCTCTGGCTCAGAAACACTGCTAGAGACCCTCCCTCACCACTGGGCTATTAAAAGTACCTCTCCATAGGAAGCTTTAGAAGAACTGTTCAGCGCAGGTTGTGAAGCAGCTTCACACATTGTTAAAGGAACGCAGGTATTAAAAGATTAAGGCAGCGCTGAAAAAGGCAAATTTAATGTCTATCATGGAAATTTTTAGGGGATTATAGGGATTCTGTTTCCTCAACGTATAATGTTTTTGAGACATTTTATTGCCGATAGCAGTAGACACTTGATACATAATTTCTATAGCGTTGTACTTGATAATAAAGTGTTAAAACTTTTTATTGTGGAGTGTTCTAGCATTCTATGCTGCTAACACCTGCAAGATACATTAGAAGATAATAAAGAAAAGATGTTAGGAGAAATGTAATCTCAAAGCGTAAACTTATGGTAAGTTTTTTTTTTTTTTTTCAGTTGCAAGTGATTTTCTATCAGCAAACTATGTGGCAAGTATTTTAATGATGTAAGTAAAATTAAGGAAGATGACACATGGTGAAAATGGATTTAGTTTAAATAATTACAACTATCTCAGGGATAAATTTGTTGTGATCTGGCTCATACTCACCTCTCCAATCTTCATTTTTAACATTTCTTAGACAGATATATTTTCCAAATAAGACATAAAAACGATCAACAGGGATATATAAATGTGCTCTATTATCAAAAATGCAAATTAGAAGTAAAATTATATATTATTTCATACCTGCTAGGATGGCTACTCTTAAAAAATCAAAAGATAACAAGTGTTGGAGAAGATGTGAAGAAAAGGAATTCCTAGCACACTATTTGTAGGAATATAAATTGGGACAATCATTATGGAGGTTGTTCAATTAAATTGGCAATAAACCTGTAATATGTTGCAGGAATCCTACTTCCAAACCCATATCCAAGGGCAATGAAATCAATCTGTACTTCTATGTTTATTGCAGCATTATTTACATTTATTACATGAAAACAAAAATATTTGCCAATGAATAAGGGAAATGTGTAAAATGTGACACTTATGCTAACTCACACACAGTAAAATATTATTCAGCCTCAAGGAAAGAAATCTTGCCATTTGTGGCAGCATGGATGAACATGGATGGTGCCTTGCTAAGTAAAATAAGCCAGACCAGAAGATACGTACTTCAAATTGTCAATGTCAAAAATGGAATTAAAGGATCGATTTTTGATACAAATATTTTGAAGAAATCTATAATTTTTTCACAATATGATTTTTTTTCAAAAAATTTTTGTGGAGACCTTGTATGCATGAATTTCAAATGTCTCTGCACCAAAATAAAGTTATGTTTTCACTCTGTTTTCCACAAACATTTTTAAGAACCCTAGTGTGTGTATTGCATATGTATGTGCATATGTGTGTATGTGTATCTGTGTGTTCTTGATTCAAGTCTTTTAACAAAACATATATGATGTGCAATTTTTTTTTTCTGTTACCTGTGTTGTCTTTTACCTTCTTAATGGCATACGTTGAAACATACACTTTTATAAGTTAATGAAGTATAATATGCAACTTTCTACTTTCAATGCCATTGGATCATTGGTCAAATCCAAGATTAAGGAAATTTATTTCAGCACTTGAAATAAAGTTTTCTAATTTTATCTCTTCAATTTAGTTTTTGACAAATTTTCACTTATTCTTCACATTTGATAGAAAGCAAGGGACCCACAGCCTTCTTTTGCATGTGACTATACAGTTGCCCCAGTGTCATTTGCTGAAAACACTGTCCTTTCTCCTATTCAATAGTCTTGACACACTGTTGGAAATTAGTTGACAATGGATATGTGGTTTTATGTATTTTCTTTTTTAAAAATATTTTATTTATTTATTTATTTGAGAGGTAGAGTTACAGACAGTGAGAGGGAGAGACAGAGAGCAAGGTCTTCCTTCAGTTGGCTCACTCCCCTGATGGCTGCATCGGCCGAAGCTGCGCCAATCTGAAGCCAGTAGCCAGGAGCTTCTTCTGTGTCTCCCATGTGGGTGCAGAGGCCCAAGGACTTGGGCCGTCTTCTACTGCTTTCCCAGGCCATAGCAGAGAGCTGCATTGGAAGTGGAGGAGCTAGGACTCGAACCTGTGCCCATATGGGATGCCGGCACTTCAGGTCAGGGCGTTAACCTGCTGCACCACAGCGCCAGACCCTTGTTATGTATTTTCATTTCTGTCCCATTGATCTAAATGTCTATTCTTGAGTTGATACCATCATATTTTGACCACTGTTGTTCTACAGTGATTTGAATCAGATTGTTATGTCTCTTCTTGTCATTTGGGATTTTAAGAGGGACTACATTCACCACATAGTTCAGTTTGGAGATAATTGTTACTTGATAGGGTTAAATATATTTTTAAATACATTTTTGTATGATGATATTGTATTTGACCACCTTGATGAAATAATTTATATTTCTAATAATTTTTTTGTTGATGCTTTGAAACAGATAGATAGATAGATAGATCACAATGCCATCCAGGAATATGTTTTACTCCCTTCTTTACAATCAGAGGAGACCAGTGCCTGGGTGCTAGCCCCAGTGAGTATATTATTCCTCCACTCTGCCACAAGGACCACACAAAGGATCTTTTCAGTCCTCAAAACAAGCTCATGTTACCCAGCAATGTCTCTCACCAGATCACCAGGGAGCCATGATCATGCGGAGGCTCCCACTGCTCTGTGTCTCAGACGCACCCTGGGTCCTCCCATGCAGCTTCAGTGTTTTCATAGTTCTTGCACACAAGGCTCCCACAGTCAGGAGCACCCAGCTCCCAATCTATTCTCCCCACCAGATTCAGGAATCTATGCAGACACAAGCTGGTACAACTGTTACATATGTCCAAAATGGCGCCTGTTCCCTGTTAGGTTGTTACAGGACACCTTTGCAGGATAACCATGGATAAAGAAAATGTGCCTCCCTCTTTTGTTCTCCTCTAGTTTGGTGGGTACACTATCCCCCATGGGGCTACAAGCTAGATTCTGTCTAGGCTCTTCCTCAACTTTCTCTCCAACACTGGTGCTGAGGCTCTCAGCTGGTGGGGTCCTGAGTTGTGCACGTCTTCACGCTCCATGTAGGCCCACTGTGTTCCTCCAATTTACATAGCATTTCCTCCGCTGTTTTCTCCCTAATGCTTCCCTGAGACTATCTTTTTTTTTTTTTTTCAGGCAGAATGGACAGAGAGAGAGAGAGAGAGAGAGAGGTCTTCCTTTTGCCGTTGGTTCACCCTCCAATGGCTGCCACGGCCTGCACACCGTGCCTATCCAAAGGCAGGAGCCAGGAGCTAGGTGCTTCTCCTGGTCTCCCATGCGGTGCAGGGCCCAAGCACTCGGGCCATCCTCCACTGCACTCCCGGACGACATCAGAGAGCTGGCCTGGAAGAGGGGCAACCAGGACAGATTCCGGTGCCCCGACCAGGACTAGAACGTGGTGTACCGGCGCCACTAGGCGGAGGATTAGCCTAGTGAGCCGCGGTGCCAGCCTCCCTGAGACTGTCTTAAAAGGTATCTTCTCCTAGGCAGGAGCAGCAAGCAGCCTTCCTACCTTGTCATCTCAGTCTACTTCTAATTCATATATATATAAACATATATACAGCATAATTAGCATATATATGCTAAAATTAAAAAAAAAGAAAGAAAGAAATGCACATCTGTAACTATTTTGTTAAAATACAATTGTGTAAAACTTTGTTTTATGACTTTATGAAACCAATGGTTAAGAATGTTATATTCCTATAGTTTTAAATATCTGTGATTACTTTAAAATTTTCTGTATGTAGGTGGAATGGTCATGGAATGTTACACTATTAATTTTTAATTACCTGTGATTACTTTGAAAATTGCTGTATATAGGTGAAATGGTCATTTTTTCCATTCAATTGTTGTTTATAGCCTTTGTCAGTAACCCTGGTAAACTAGAGGGTTTTTTGGTTTTTACTTGTTAAACTCCTTATTTGGTGAAATATTAACCCCTTTTTACTATAACGCAAATTTAAAATACGTCATCTGAAAATCTAAAAAAATACAGAAAGAAAGCGAGAGGGAAGGAGCGTAGGAGGGAGAGAGATGGAGGGAAAGAAGGGAATATCATTCTGTTCTTAGAATTGTATCTACACAGCACATTGAGTTTGTTAAAAAACTAATATTAAGGTCGGCGCTGCAGCTCACTAGGCTAATCCTCCGCCAGCAGCGCCAGTACCCAGGGTTCTAGTACCGGTTGGGGCGCCAGTTCTATCCCAGTTGCTCGTCTTCCAGTCCAGCTCTCTGCTGTGGCCCAGGAAGGCAGTGGAGGATGGCCCAGGTGCTTGGGCCCTGCACCCGCATGGGAGACCAGGAGGAAGCACCTGGCTCCTGGCTTCGGATCGGCGCGCTGGCTGTAGCGGCCATTTGGTGGGTGAACCAACAGAAAGAAGGCCTTTCTCTCTGTCTCTCTGTCTCTCTCTTTCACTGTCTAACTCTGCCTATCAAAAAAAAAGAAAACACTAAAATTAAAATAAAAAATTAAAAAATAGAGAAAATAAAATAATAAAAAAGATCTTATAGAAATTATTTTTTCTTCTGGATCCAGTTACCTCTTCATTTAGGTAAATATTTTCTAATGCGTGAAAAGAACAGTTCTTTTACCATATCAGAGATTTAAAAAAAAGATATATGAAAAATGCTGCATTTGTTTACTATCTACTTTAACTTTCAGCATGCCATATCTTTGTAAGAATTTAATATCGCCTAAGTGCAGGATTAGTGCTCCTCTGTGTATGGGTGCAGTAATGGGTATCAGTGGTAACCTATTCTACATAATAACAGATAAAGGACAGGAACACCAGACTGTGCTCTTTCCATTGCTTTATACTGTCCCTCACTGATAACAGAAGAAACTATCCCTTAGGTGCACTTCGGAAGACAATAAAGGACATATTTAGAGCAAGGCGACTTTTGACATAGGTGTCCTTGCCTTTCAGAACATATAAACTATATGATTCTTCTAACTATAAGTGAAAGAAAACATAACTCAAAATGAAATTATGTGCTTTTTTTATGACATGTTTTCATTTTCCCTTCTAGAATCATTCATTTTATGAGTAGATTTCTCCTAATCAAATTTTTTAAACCAATTTCTTAATAGCTGTTTAAACATTCTAAGGATTCCCTATGTGAGACTCATGCATGTGATCTAATTTCTAGCAGATGATAAACTCTTCTTTTATTTAGATTTAACTCCTAAAATGTCCAAAAAGGTTACCATTGCCTGAAAGGATGCACTGACCTAATTTCTAAAAGTGAGTAGATTTTTAGGTCTCCAATTTAGATAATTCTCTGTAAGTGGACCTGGAACAACCTAATAATTTTATCACTATTGCTTGAGACTTCCTATATGTTTTACAAGAATGAAATGGATTAAATATACACTCTTCCCAGTAAAAATGAATTGTGTCACTTTGGCATTTGAAAACTTTGCTATTAATTATATTATATATCAAAGAAACAATGAATTGCTAGGAAAATATTTTATTTTATTTTTTGAAGATTTTATTTATTTGAAAGGCCAAGTTCCAGAGATGAAGGACGAGACAAACAGAGAGAGGGGCCGGTGCCGCGGCTCACTAGGCTAATCCTCCGCCTAGCGGCGCCAGCACACAGGGTTCTAGTCCCGGTCGGGGCGCCGGATTCTGTCCCGGTTGCCCCTCTTCCAGGCCAGCCCTCTGCTGTGGCCAGGGAGTGCAGAGGAGGATGGCCCAAGTGCTTGGGCCCTGCACCCCATGGGAGACCAGGAAAAGCACCTGGCTCCTGGCTCCTGCCATCGGATCAGCGCGGTGTGCCGGCCACAGCGTGGCGGCCATTGAGGGGTGAACCAACGGCAAAAGGAAGACCTTTCTCTCTGTCTCTCTCACTGTCCACTCTGCCTGTCAAAAAAAAAAAAAAAAAAAAAAAAAAAAAACAGAGAGAGGTCTTCCATCTGCTGGTTTACTCCCCAAATGGCTTAACAGCCAGGGCTGGCCAGCCTGAAGCCAGGAACCAGGAGTTTCTTCTAGGTCTCCCACATGATTACAGGGGTCCAAGGACTTGTCCCATCTTCTATTGCCTTCCCAGGCACATTAGCAAAGAGCTCGGTTGGAAGCAGAGCAGCCTGAACCTGAACTGACACCCATAAGGGACACTGGTGCTGCAGGCAGCCACTTAACTCACTATACCACAATGCCAGCTCCAGAAAATACTTTAAGAGTGTTAAAAGTGCTTATCTTAAAAAGTTTCACAGAGTATTTCTATTTTCTGATAAGATGAACTCTGAAACTATCCCATAAAAAATAGATTTTTTTTTTCCAATTTTTACTATGATTAATCAGAAAGCTTACTTCTTTGTAATTAAAAAAAAATTCTTTGGAAAAAAACAGAAGCCTTCTGTCTTAAAAATATTCTCTATTGTGAATTGAGCTGCAATAAACATTAATGTGCAGACAGCTTGTTTGTTTGCCAATTTCATTTCCGTTGGGTAAATTCCAAGGAGTGGGATGGCTGGGTTGAATGGTAGGGTTATATTCAGGTTTCTGAGGAATCTCCAAACTGACTTCCATTGTGGCTTAACCAATTTGCATTCCCACCAACAGTGGGTTAGTGTCCCTTTTTCCCCACATCCTCTCCAGCATCTATTGTTGGTAGATTTCTGAATGTGAGCCATTCTAACTGGGGTGAGGTGAAACCTCATTGTGTGGTTTTGATTTGCATTTCCCTGATTGCTAGTGATCTTCAACATTTTTTCATGTGTCTGTTGGCCATTTGAATTTCCTCTTTTGAAAAATGTCTATTGAGGTCCTTGGCCCATCTCTTCAGTGGGCTGTTTGTTTTGATGTTGTGGAGTTTCTTGATTTCTTTGTAGATTCTGGTAATCAACCCTTTATCAGTTGCATAGTTTGCAAATATATTTTCCCATTCTGTTGGATGCCTCTTCAATTTTTTCAACCCAAATGCCCATCAACAGTAGACTGGATAAAGAAATTATGGGACATGTACTCTATAGAATACTATACAACAGTCAAAAACAACGAAACCCAGTCATTTGCAACAAGATGGAGGAATTTGGAAAACATCATGCTGAGTGAATTAAGCCAGTCACAAAGGGAAAAATATCATATGTTCTCCCTGATCAGTGACAACTAACTGAGCACCAAAGGGGAAACTTGTTGAAATGAAATGGACACTATGAGAAACAGTGACTTGATCAGCTCTTGTCCTGACGGTTGATGTATAATGTAATACTTTATCCATTTTAGTATTTTTTTTTGTTCTAGTACCGTTGATTGAACTCTGTAATTAACACACAATTATTCTTAGTTGTTTAAATTTTAACTGAAAAGTGATCCCTGTTAGGAATTTGGAAAACATTATGCTGAGTGAAATAAGCCAATCCCAAAGGGACAAATACCACTTATTCTCCTTGATAGGTGACAACTAACTGAGCACCAAAAAGGAATCCTATTAAAGTGAAATGAACACTATGAGAAACGGTGACTTGATCATCCCTCACCCTGACTGTTGATGAGCAACTTGATATGTTATCCCTCTTAGTATTTTTTTTGTTTGTTCTACTTAATACTTTTGGTTGAATACTGTAATCAATACACAATTCTTCTTAAGTGCTGAAACTTAACTGAAAAGTGATTGCTGTTAAATATAAGAGTGGGAATAAGAGAGGGAAGAGATGTGCAATTCGGGACATGCTCAAGCTGACTTTCCTCAAACGGTAGAGTTAGAAACATACCAGGGGATTCCAATTCAATCCCATGAAGGCGGCATGTACCAATGCCATCTCACTAGTCCCAGTGATCAATTTCTGTTTACAATTTATCATAATGATAGGACTAAGAACCAAAGGGATCACATAAACAAGACTAGTGTGTGCAAATACTAGCTAATAGAATCAAAAAGAGAGAGAATGATCCAATATGGGAAGCGAGATACACAGCAGACCCATAGAATGGCAGATGTCCTAAACAGCACTCTGGCCTCAGAATCAGCCCTTAAGGCATTTGGATCCAGCTGAAAAGCCCATGAGAGTATTTCAGGCATGGAAAGCCAAGACACTCTGGGGAGAAAAAAAAAAAGAAAAAAAAGAAAAAAAAAAAAACTAAATGAAAGATCTCTGTGAGTGAGATCCCAATGGAAAGAACGGGTCATCAAAGAAGGAGGTACATTTCTCTGAAGGGAGGAGAGAACTTCCACTTTGACCATGGCTTTGTCTAAAAATGATCAGAGTCAGTGAACTCAGGGGGCTTCCATAGCCTTGGCAGCTCATGACAAGAGCCTCGGGTGATTACTGATGCCCTAAACAAGAGTGTCAATTTGTTAAGTCAACAACAGGAGTCACTGTGCACTTACTCCTCATGTAGGATCTTTGTCCTTAGTGTGTTGTACATTGAGATGTAATGCTATAACTAGTACTCAAACAGTATTTTTCACTTTATGTTTCTGTGTGGGAGCAAACTGTTGAAATCTTTACTTAATATATGCTAAACTGATCTGTATCTAAAGAGAAACGAAAATGAATCTTGATGTGAATGGTAGGGGAGAGGGAGTGGGAAAGGGGAGGGTTGCGGGTGGGAGGGACGTTATGGGGGGGAAGCCATTGTAATCCATAAGCTGTACTTTGGAAATTTATATTCATTAAATAAAAGTTAAAAAAAATATTCTCTACTTTTTTCTCTTTACTCTTCTACTGCATCCTTTGTATAAGTGTCCAACATATTGCAATCTAGGCAGGGTAGAATTTTTTTTTCCCCCACACATCTTAGATGTCATTTATACTTCATTTCTTCATTTCCCTCAGTATCAGTTATCAGTCATTCACAGAAAAACATATGGTACTTTCTCTGCTTCCCCCTGTACGATCTTGGAAGATTATCTCTTCTTGGCTGAGAACAATAGCTTCCATTATGATGAGCGGCTTCTCTGTTTTCCTGTCTGAGTAAGAACCACTAAGGACCTAGTAAACTTAGTCAAGTTACTGCCACAAGAACAGGTACATTTGCTATATGGTGATCTTTTTGTCACTAACTAAAACATATTGCTAGATTGTTAGTAAAGGGAACATTCACTTTTGTTCACTACTAGAAATCTGGACTCTAGGCAGGAAGCGGGAGTTGTTCTTGATGGTATTCCAGCTTCCTAGGGAGATTTGGAGTCGTCAGAATGACTTCCCCTGAGCCAAAGTTTGAGTTCATTTTCATCATAAAGAACACCAGTGAATACCTTGTTTTTTATTTCAGGTACATAAAATCATAGTGTTATAGCAGTGACTGACCAGAGAGAAGGTCTGATGTTCGCTTTTTATAACTAAAGACACTAAGACAAATTTCACCCTGATAATTCTATCACTAAGTTCTTTCTACTATAGGATGCTGCTTTTCCTCTGCAAGCTGTACCTTTAAGGACTTCATCGCATATTAAGAAAGTAATACAGAATATTTGAACATATTTAATGGCGAGAATTAAAATGATCCTACTTGAGACAAAAAGAAAAGAAATCACGTGGTCATTTCATAATAAAAAAGGAGTGTGGGATTAGAAATGTAGTTACATAGATGCTTTTAATTTGTAAATCTATAAAGATGGGGAAAACCATGTTAAAAATAATCAGTTAATTCACTTTGACTATAATTCTGTGAGTTTCACTTTCTGAATTATCTTTTGGAATGTAACTGATGTAGGGAGATAGGATAAAATTGAGTAGATTAGTGAGCTGGAAGAACACGCCTACACCATGCCCCTCTGTGATCTCATGACCCTACTTTACCACACTTGGATACCCACCTGCCAATCAGACTATGTAACCACTCCCCTTTGGAAGTGGATAAAAGGCCTGGAGCATGGTAGAACCCTCCCTTGTTGTCCCACGCCTTCAGTGTGCATGCATGGCCTGTTGGTCTGCTCTCTGCCTTTGCTTCCCTTCTCGCGCTAAGCCACCTGTGACCACTCATTACCATATGCTTGCTCCACTAGGCTCCTGGTCTGCTCTCTGCTTGGTATGGACCCAACTTAGCTTCTTGACTTCTGTTTCTCCCCTAAATAAAGCCCTCACTTACACATTTCTCTCATTGAATAAAATCCTTAAAAACTTACCATCTTGTCTGGTCAATTTGAGACAGTATTCAGAATTCTTCTCTGAATACATGGCAAGAGCCCATAGGCTTATTAATATTGAAAATTAATAATAAGCAGTACTATATCATAACTAGACCACTTAGTATGTTCTTATGGACACAGAAGGTATTATAAGATAAAGCCCTAATTTCCTTTACAATGGAAAGAATGGTAGCAGAAATATGACATATTATAGAATGCCCAGTTCTGTTCCACTTATCATTTGATGCTAATGAAATTTAATAAAGGAGAAATGGTCTTTTCATTGAATGGTACAGGAGAAAATTGACTTGTTTGAATAAACATGAAACTTTACTTTGCCTCATAAAATATACCAAAAATATTTACAGAAGTATCATAAACGTAGGCATGAAGTAATAATAAATAATAATAAAATTTTTATGTAATACTGAAAACTACCTACACTATCTAAAGTAGGTAAATCTTTCCAAAAACAAAATTTAACTAATTGAAGACAACCCATGATAAGTGCCCAGAGTTCACCCACAAAGAAAAATCAAAACAACAAACAATAACTCTATTTCTAGTTAAGTGCCTGAGGAAGAACACTGGACTTTAACATGGGTGATATATGAACTTTGTAGGACAAAGAGACCTGGGGTGACAAATCTGCACAAATAAAAATCATACCTGCAACTATAACCCTGACCCCATGGCTGGGGTGGAGTAGGGGTCTGGAATACATACCCAAGGTCACTTTGCTACTGAGAAAGAACTCACATTGTCTGCCCACACACAGCAAAGCCTGTGGCAGTGTGGTGCCATCTTGAGATGGAGTTACTGCTGGAATTCTAAGGGGCCGAAGTCTCTGCACATTCCTATCTCTGGGGCCCCACAGACATCCTACTGCACTAGCAAAATGGACTACAGCTATGTGAACCCAGATAGATGCAGCTGCATAACTGTGACCCAGCAGCTTAGCCCATGCAGTACCTGAAATTGAGGATATTGGTGATTCAGCATAGCAGGAAGGTGGTGCTGTGACAAACCTAGAAGCTTGGGTGTCTGCACCCTCACACCTGAGGCTCATGGACTTCTCTCCTGGCAATCAGTAACTCCATTGCTGGGTTCTGTGAGCTCCCACTGGGTATGTAGGCAAGTGGTTCCAGCACCCTGGCCCTGCCACAGGTTTTTTGGGCCATTGCCATGTCAGTGCACCCCTATTGAGGCTGAGAATGGGCTCCTATGATGCTGGCATCAATGACAGTGAGAAAAGACTACACAATGACACTATTCGAAATAGATAAGATGTGGAATCAACCTAGGTGCCCTTCAACAGATGAATGAATGTAGAAAATAGAGTCTGTGGATGGAACTGGGAACATTATATCAAAAAAAAACTCAAAAAATACTGCATTTTTTTCATGTGTGAAAGTTATAAGAAGTTCTGAGAATTAAATAATGGTTACTATAGGTTGGAAAAGGTGAAGGAGTTGGAGGGATGAAAGGAGTTGAACAATAGGTATGAAAGCAATTAGAGGAAGGAATAGGTACCACAGCCCACCATAGTGTGAGCACAGCTCACTCTGCCACATTACATATTACACAGTACATATTAAGTATTTTATGAAGAACTAGAAGAGTGTGAGCTTGAAGTCTCTAAACAGAAAAAAAAAAGATAAGGAAATATGGGAATCCAAATTACCCAATTTGATCTATATGCCCTATACACTTGTGTTGAAATACTATAGCATACACCATGAAGTCTACAAAGATAGCCTGTCATTACGATAAAATGTCTAAGAATCAAGTACCATAAAGTCTAGGCATTAGATAAGTTTTTATAAACTACGATAAAATGTATGACATCCATATACAGATAGATAAATGGATAGATCAAAGATACACTCAATAAATGATGCAAATTCAGAATAGAGATACTCTGGAAATCAGAGGAAGATTTGATTGTGCCAAATCTTAACAGACACTTTTAATTTTTACTTATTATTTTACTTATTTGAGAGATGGAGATAGAAATGGTGGGGGGGGGGAGAGTGCTCCTTCCTGCTGGTTCACTCTCCAAATGCCTGCAACAGCCAACAGTGAGATTAGAGCAAAGAAACCAGAATTCAATGTAGGTTTCCCATGTGAGTGGCAGAAACCCAAATACTAGAGGCATTTGTTTTTCTCTCTTAGGACACACATTAGCAGGAACCTGGACTAGAGAGTAAAACCAGGACTTGAATTTGACACTCCAATATGGAATTTGGGTGTTCCAAGCTGCATCTTAACTGCATTCACTTCAACGTAATACATACTTTCAAAGTGAGTATATTCAACTGTAATGTTTCAAAAAGTTTGTGAGCAATAGAATTAAAAATATGTTTATTTTGGTGTAATAAATGAAATCCATGTACAATTATTATACAATACACATATTTCATGAAATCTTTGAATTAATCATGTAAAGAATAAATATCACAAAGTGTGTTTACATCATTACTCTACAAAGAAATGCAAAGTGAAGTTAAAATGAAATATTTTTATAGTTGCTGTATGGCTAAAATGAAAGGATTGATGATAACCAAGTGCAGGTGAAAACATGAAGAGATCAGATCTTCATGTGAGTTGCTACTTTAGTGTTAATTATGTAAACTTTGGAAACCAACAATTATTTTCTAAACTTAATTAGTTAGCTACCTATGACTTATTTCACTCTTTTTAAAATACATTTATTTAAGTTACACACGTTTCATTTATTTCCTTTATGTTATTACAGGAATGTAGTGGCACTTCTTCCTCCCTCCCTCTCACTCATACTCTAACACCTCCTCCCCCCAACTCATATTCCCACTCTTAATTTTTACAATGATCTTTTTTTAAGTACACTTAACACTCTTATAGTTAACTCTACCCTAAATAAAAAAGTTCAACAAATAGTATGTAGAGAAAACAAAACAAGACTAAACAAAATATCATCCCTCAACAAAAGACATAAGGGCTATAAACCATCATTAATGCAAAATGTCTATTTCATTTCAGTACAGAGTATTTCAGGTACTCAATGCATTACCTCTGATCAGGGAAAACGTATTATATCTGTCTTTTTTTAAGACTGAATTATTTCATTCAGCATAATAATAGTTTCTAGTTGCACCACTCTTGTTATAAAAGACAGGATGTGATTTTTTACAGCTGCGTAATACTCCATAGCATACATATATAATTTCTTTATCCAGTCATCAGTTGATGGACATCTGGGTTGAGTCCATATCTGGGCTATTGTGAATTATACTGCAATGAACACTGAGGTATAGATAACTCTTTCATATATTGATTTCTTTTGGTTTGGGTAAATTCCCAAGAGTGAGATGGCTGGATCATATGGTAGGTCTATATTTAGATTTTTGAGGTATCTCCATACTATCTTCCAGAGTAGTTGTACCAGGCCATCACTGTGGCTCACTAGGCTAATCCTCCGCGTGCGGTGCTGGCACCCCAGGTTCTAGTCCTGGTTGGGGCGCCAATTCTGTCCCAGTTGCTCCTCTTCCAGTCCAGTTCTTTGCTGTGGGCCGGGAAGGCAGTGGAGGATGGCCCAAGTGCTTGGGCCCTGCACTTGCTTGGGAGACCAGGAGGAAGCACTTTGTTCCTGGCTTCGGATTGGTGCAGTACACTGGCTGTAGCAGCCATTTGGTTGGTGAACCAAGGGAAGAAAGACCTTTCTCTCTGTCTCTCTGTCTCTCTCTCTCTCACTGTCTAACTCTGCCTGAAAAAAACAAACAAACAAACAAACAAAAAAACAGAGTAGTTGTACCAGTTTACATTCCCACCACAGCGTATCATGGTACCTTTTTCCCCACATCCTCACCAGCAATTGATGTTTGTTGATTTCTGTATGTGGGCCACTCTAACTGGAGTGAGGTGAAACCCCATTGTGGTTTTTATTTGCATTTCCCTTATGTCTAGTGATCTTGATTATTTTCTTAAGTGTCAGTTGGCCATTTGAATTTCTTCTCTTGAAAAATGCCTATTCAAGTTCTTTGCCCATTTCTTAACTGGATTGATTCTTTTTTTGTTGTTGAATTTATTGAGCTCTCTATACATTCTAGATGTTAATCTTTTATCAGTTGTGTAGATTGCAAATGTTTTCTCCTATTCCGCTGGTTTCTTCTTCACTTTGCTGATTGTTTCTTCTGCATTGCAGAAGCTTGATGTAGTCCCATTTGTCAAATTTGGCTTTGATTTCCTGTGCCTCTGGAGTCTTTTCCAAGAAGTCTTTATCTGTGCCATTGTGTCAAGCAGGATTTATCCCTGGTATGCAGGGATAATTCAACATTTGCAAATCAATCAATGTGATACATTAGATTAACTGAAGAACAAAATCCATATGGTTATCTCAATAGAAACAGAGAAAGAGTTTAATAAAATACAACATACTTTCATGATGAAAACCTTAAGCAAACTGGGTATAGAAGGAACATTACTCAACACAATAAAGGCAATCTATAACAAACCCAAGACCAGCATCCTATTGGATGGGGAAAAACTGGAAACATTCCCACTAAACTCCAGAAACAAACATGGATG